>NC_142618.1:8442328-8751346 GCF_059453375.1 Lepisosteus platostomus | reverse complement strand
TAGCTGAACTGTAGCCATGTGCCAAGGCTGATAGTGCCAACGTCGAGCTGTAAAATACATGAATGTTAATGGCTTTAGTTCTGAAGTGGAGTAAGGATAACCTAACCAAAACCTTTATGCAGGTGGCTTTACTGCTAAAACATAAGGTTAAAACTAAACTAAGCCTATTTAGTATTGTTAACTCAAGGCAACTACTAAGAATGATCTGGCAATTGTAGATGTTACTGAGGTAAAGAATCACTAAATCCTTTTTAACTATTAATTAATTATAAATTGATATTCTAATTCTTTCTTTGCCTCATTTTGATACCCTGCCCTTCATATTATAAGAGCAAAAAAACAACAGCATTATACTATACATCATTAAGAAGCTAAACACTGTCCTCCACATTAATTAATATCCCTGAAGAAACAGGAACAGTAAACACGAAAAAACCAAATGGTTAACAGACTGGGTCATGTTTCTTGCTTAAAAATTATTAAAGATAAAAAATACAGTGAGCTGAATAGAATTGATCAGAACAAGGACATTTTTATAATTGCTTAATTCCAGAAAAAATGAGGGTGCCATTTATTCACCCTCCTGTAGTTAGTATTTTGTAAAACAGTCCTCTGGGAGGGCTTGCACTGATTAGACACGTCCTAGACTCTGCTACTGTACGAGTCTGTGGCTCTTTAGAGAGATTTATGAACCTTTCTCCATGTAGAATTGCTGTGAGTCATTCAGATCCTTTGGTTTATAGTAGTGAACTGCCATCTTGAGTTAGAATCAGTGCAATTGGAATAAGGTCTGAAGACAAAGATGGCCAATTGAGAACAAAGCTTGAGCTTCTTGGTAGAACAAAATCACATGTCTGTTGGAGTTCATTTTCCCCTGTTATGACGAGGGGTGCGGTAACAGGTTAACCAATTCATAAAAGCCCCCAAAATTATAATAGACTCCACACAATATTTCAGAGTGGGCTTAAGTGTTTTATGAACAATAGGTTCATATTTTTGTATGCCAAGCATAATGCTGATGAGCATATCCAAAAAGACGAATTTTCATTTAATGTAATCATAAGACATGGTCCAGTTGCCATTGAAATGACATCTAGCTCTTTTTGTGGGTCTCCCACCGAAGAGGGTTCTTCCTTCCAACTTGGCTATGAAGACTGCATCCATGCAGGCAACTTTGAATGGAAATTTTCACCAGCTTGTGTTCTGAAGAGATCACTATCTTTTACATCTCCAACTGTTGCCTTTGGATTTATGGTTGCCACCCTAACCAATTGTTTGGCAGCTTGTGGTGACAAGGTGCACTTACATTCTCTTTTCGGTAGGGTGAGCACTATAGAGCAGTAGACTTACAATTCTTTACAAATTGACACTATAGCGGAAAGTCGTAGATTGAGTTTTTTGTGGATTATTTTTTAGCCATCCTGCTACCTTTAAAGGCCAATGTTTATTTGTCTGCAGTTTTCAAAGAGCCCATTTGATCATTTGCAATTCGTTTGCTTTCTTTGTGTGCTTTGATTCACATCTGGAGTCTTCATTTAGAGATGACTAACCAAATTGCTCAAATACTCATTCACCACTGAATCTTGCAGGACCATCACTGCCTGTCCCGATTCTTTTGCTTGGCCCTGCTATTAATGGTAGATGCATTAATCTGTTTAACATATTTAAAAACGTAGCCTTTTGGTAGAAATCTGTGTTATGCTGCAATCGTGATTTATCACCGAGAGGGTCCTGACATTTCTGCCCTTGTCGTCCAACAGGTACCGCTGGAGAGACGTTCGCAGTGCTGCCAGACACTGACCAGAGCACACGGCAACTGTCTGCAAGGGAGCGCAGGAGACAACACAAGAAGATGGACTTTGATCCTGTAGGTGCTCCACAATTGTCAGCTTTTTGCACACTTATCCTAAACCTAGGCATAATCCATAATATCTGTATGCCTACAATAATTAAGATGGCAAGTCCTTACAATAAAACTGAAAATGCAATTTGCAATGATCTTGATGCTTTTAATCAATATAACACTTAATTGTGCAAAAGAAAAAGTCTTTGATGCCTTCTGTTCTGGGTTGGAATCTAGGATAAGGGAGCGCCCAGAGAGCTGAGAGACCCTGCAGCGGAGGCAGACGCGTACTCTCTGGCCAGCCTCAATATGGACCAGCTCAGGGATCGCAACGAGCGCAGGATGAGACGCCTGGAGGACCTGAGCCATCAGAGCTGGAGGACTGGTGAGTAACCCCAAAAGCAGAATCACCACAGCTTTGTTCTTAGTAGTCCTCTCTATACTGTCCAGATCATGACCCCGTGGATAGTTCATCAGTTCAGAAAAGAGGTATTAGGTGGAAAGAATTCAGTGTAATATGTCAAATAGAAAAATAAAGCACTTTACAGGGAGACAGAAAAGTGATGTTTGGACTGTCGCACTGCTTAAAACAAGTCATTAAGACAATTCTGTTTAAAAACTCATTTATTTAATAATAGGCCTCATTTGTAAAAAAATAAAATTCCAAAAAAGGCATTAAGTAAAAAACAGGCTTTGGTCAGACTTTTTTATTTTGAAATGGGAAATAACATATTAGTTCTGAAAATATATTTGGTATATGATGTATCTTTTGAAAAATGCCTAGGAAATAATCGCCAAAAAGATGGATTTTACACGAAGGTGCATATACTTAAGACACAGTCACTGCTTTTGCAGGGTTTGGTTGTCAGCTCTAATTGCTGTTCACAGGAGAGGCGTCTGCTGACGAGACGGACGACATCCTGAAGCAAGTTTCCCCGACGGACAGAGACCGGCCGTACTCTGTGGAGACCGTGGCCACCGAGCCCTGGCTCAGACCTGGGACTTCAGACACACTGAAGCGCTTCATGGCTGGACAGACACGGCGAGAGAGGCCGCCTTCTGCTAACTCTCTGGCCCTAAACTGGGAGGGTCCCTCCACCTCTCACGGATGACCGCGGGCACGGGGGAAGAGCGTAGCTTGTGCACTTTCCGGGTTGTGTAGTGTTAGTGTGTGGAAACTGCTTTGTGTGGCCTTCAGCACATTATCTTTTGGAAAATAATTGTAAAGAGAGCTGCATGAAAACAAATGGTTATTTTGTTGAGCTTCAAACTGCTTGGTGTGCATTAGCATTGAGATTACAGATCTGAGCCCTTTTCCTGAGTGCTTACGATTATCTACCTCTCTGGATTATTGGCCTTTATTTCACAGCTGTGAATATGTAGAGTGCTGGGTTTATTTATGTTTTTCATGCTAAGTTTTGACAACCGCATGGGAAGGAAAATGTGATTGACATTCTGCTGTCTCTTTGTGAATGTTTCTTGGGAAAATTTCAATGTGTTCTTGCACTCCTAGAAAACAAAAATCAATATTCTTTTCTAAAACACCCCTTTTTATGGTTTTGTTAAAGTCTACTCTCTCACATCCTGGTATGGAATTAATGGTACATCAGTATGCACAGGAATTTTAAAGGTAAAGTTTCAAGCAGTGGTGACACTGATCCCACTGAATCACAGGGTTGAGTATAGTTGTGAAAGCTACGCTTTCTAGGTATTTTTGAGGATTGTGTGATGGAGAGTTACAGTAGGAGCCTCTTGTTTTGATAATGATGTTTTAGGAAAATAAGCAGATGGTATTTATGGACAGATTAAATGGACACTGGAGAGCTTCTTCCACCTTTATCATAATAGCCCATGAGCATCGGCATCATAAACCAAAACACAGAGTTAAACAAATGTCCCAATTTGGGTTAATAGTAGCAATCTCTTTTTCAGGCTGCCGCTGCTACTGGCTACTGAAATATAGAACAGACCTGTCTAATTAAGCGCTGGGACTAGTCTGCTGTCTCTCATGGGTATCCTGCAGAGGGGCCCCCACTCTTCCTGCTCTCGCCCTGCTTCGACATTAGCAGCTGTCACAGACCGATGATAAACCTTATTAGACTGTGATGGGGACAGAAAAAGCTCTCGGGGGTTGTTAAAGGTTTTACATTACTTCTCTCCTGTTCACAGCTGAGAAAACAAAATGATGTACACGCAATAATATCATTGCACCGGTAATCCAGGACCTGAAGAAGGATCTTAATTACTTGCTGCAAGGGTACAGGAGAAAATTCATTGTAAGAAACCTGCTTTTCTTGTCAGTTTTAGGAAATCATATTTTAGATAACTTAAAAAACGTCTTACTGCTTTTATTCTACGTAGTAATAAGAATGTGAAAAAATGCTTTGGAAAACATGTATAGATTGCAAGAGTGTTTTTTTTAACTTAAACTTGTAAAGTACTGATTTGTTTCTAGGAGCTATTTAAATAAATTATATTTTAATAATTGTTTTTTTTGTCTGCATTCAATGCTGTGTCAGACACTTTTGACTTTGAGTTACAGATTAATGCACAAGAGCTGTACTAGTTTATCCTTGTTTACATGAAACATTGGATGAAAACTGGCTTTCGTCTTGTAATTGCCATCTTTCCTAATGGTTTTATGAGTGATCCTTTCTTTCCACCTGAGTTTGGTAAAAATGACAGTAAAGTGTGGCCTAAAAAGATTGTGAAGGTTGTGCTTATACATGAAAGCCATATATTTTTCACTTTTAGTTGCTGTGTAATGGTGCTGTGGCTCCATGAAGCAGTGAGGGAATGTAATATAGTGTGTTGAATTGTGACTTTACTGCTGGCCAGCAAGTTAAAGTCACTAGAATGTATCACTGCTAGACTTGGACAGTGCCACCAGCTGATAGGAGGTTATCCCAGATCTGGTCAAGTGTATATAAAACAAGGGAAAAATGTAATGTTTCAAATATCATGAAAATGGGGGAAAAAAAAAACACAGATCGACGTGAGTGGGTCTACGGAAAGGTTAAGATTGGGTTAGTTGAGATCACCTGTATACTATGGAGTAGAATTAAATACTTTATTATAGGATATTCTACTGTATTTCCTTCACAATTGTACATTTAACACATCAAGTGGTGAAGGGAAAAAAAAACAACTTTTAGAGACTGTATTAGAGAATGCTTACCAGTACACCTCTTCTGTGGCTGCACCTTGACTAACAAAGAATTACATCTGTATCTGTAATATATCAGATTTTGTACTGAATTTCTTATATGAAAAATCCAGGCAAAAGTATTGCTTTAATCTTTCAATGGAGGTTGAAATAGTCATTTATTAGATCTGATTCTCTGTAGCGGTTAAAGCATTTCACATACAGTACTTCCATGAGGTTGGAGCAGTGACAACTTTCAAATTTTCTTATAAATTATAAAGCTTGGGAACACTTTATGAAAGGGAGAATGTCCAGGCTTCTCCAACCTCTTGCCTAATCTTGCCCCTGAATAGGCAACCCTAGGTACTTTTTATCAATGAACATAAGACGGTCTCTCATAACGTAGTTTTCTTTCCAAAGCTAATTAATCATACAGGCTCATCCTGCCACAGAGTATTGGCTTCAACAATGGCTGGGACCCTTCCAGAGGCCAACAGTGCTTTGTGACTCCTCCATCCTAGCACAAAGGAGACAATGCGAAGAATAAATTGCCTGGCATTCTTCCAGTTCTGGTACAAATTAGGACCTCTTCTGTGTAAAATGAGCTATATTACAGTTACGAAGGTGCATTTCATATGTATACTGGCATTATATCCTTATTATACAAAACAAAATGCCACATTGTGCAAGTGTTAATCCAGATTCTTTGATGCAGTAGGATGCCAAGTTATGGAATAACTTTGTAGGAATGAGATTTAATCTTCATTGGATATAATCAAAGACATTAATAACCTTTTGAAATGGGTAGATGCTGTTTTGAACAGCTGTGTGAATTATTCTCGGGGTCTCATCAAGCTTACATTTCCATAATTAAAATGACTGTGCTTCCTCCCTTGAACTATTTTAGTTTTACAATTCTCCTTTCTCCATCTATCAGGAATTGGGATAGACTGCATGCTTCAATTAACTGCACAATAAATGGTCCATTCCTGAAAAGTGAAAAACCCACAAGCTCAGCTTAACTTTTAGTATTATTTCTACTCTTGTGTCACTCAATACTGTTTGCACTGAGCTCTGTGAAAATCCCATGCTCCCTGAAATAGCTCCTGTGTAATATTCCCTCAATTTCAACATCAAGGGCCTCACACTTGCACCTCTAGAGACTCCTCCACAACGAGATGTTTCCAATCCAGACTTCATTTCAAATCACTGTTGCAGAGGTTTGTGTGTATGATGTTCTGATGGCTAGTGTCTTTGGCACAAAGGAATGTAGCCCAAAACAACACCCCCAGTTATCAAAGAGAATTGAAGGGCTCGTGGAATCAAAAATGGTTCAAAGTTGAACTGCACTGATGAACAGAGTTCAAAAACTTTATTGACCTATGACCTGATTAGAATGTGCCGGATGATAACCAAGATTGTACAGAAAGTTGTACAGTTTGTTTTTGTACATAGAAAACTTTACATTGCTGTTCCATATACATTTCGTCCGTTAATTTTCTACACAACCGTAACTAGGAATGCTTCAGAACCATTCATATCCATATTTAAATCAAAAGCACATTTCACATTTTTAATCGTTTCAGTATAGTCACCCCCCAAGCCAAAAAATGATTTTTATATTTAACATTGATTTTTTTTTTATTTTGTACACATACAGTGAAACCTACATCAAACATGGAGACAGATTTGTGACTATTCAGATGCACTTCAGATTAGATTGCAGTATTTTAGTTCCAGTTTTATGAAATCCCCCCCCCCCTTGTCACTGGCTTCATTTTAATTTAAATAAAAGCTTCTGTACATATTATAAATGGAATATTTGTACTCATTTTTCTTTGTCCTATTCGTAAATAATCACCAATCCTAACCCTCAATAGGCAATCTGACTAAGCAATGGTAAAGTTAAAATAAAATTTTCACAAAAAAGTAAAAATCCCCAGTGCATTCACTGAATAAAATATGAGTGCAGCATAATCTGAGAAACATAAAATACAGAAATAAAATTATTCCAGAAAGAGATTTCTAGTGTTACGAGATTATATTACAGAGCTGCATTTCTGTACAACTAGTTTCATCCGAGGGGCTGTTTTACAATTATGTTAGCCACTGGCTGTGCAAAAAAACCAAACCAAAATCAAGTCACTCAGACTAACCGTACTCTTCATTTTTACTAATTATTGATCACTTTCCATTTTAGTCTGTTTTCGTTCGACAGGTATGAGATACACTGATGTCAAGAGAAAGCAAGAAACACGTCCTTCAAAATACTAAGCTTCTGAACACTCAGAAGGTTAGAAATAATTTAATTTTTATCATTATTTTCCTTCAGGATATTTCTTCTTCTGTACAAGGCGCGTTTGTTTCCCATCGTTCGAGGACGGACACCGGCCGACAGCGGCCACGCCGCTGGTGGTCCCTGCTTTCAAGGCGCTCTGTGCGCCGCCGGAGCCAGGAATGAGCTTTCGGTACCGGCAGCCGGCCTGCGTGTAGGGAAGGAACGGAGGGCTGCAAGCCGGGGTCAAAGTTCACAGCGGCCCGAGGACCCTTCGGCAGGGAGCAACTGGCCAGACACGTAAGGAACCCAAGAACGTAGACAGATACAAACGAGACCTCAAACTCGAGCCCCCCAGGGAGGGCCGGGGGGAATTCGCTCTTCCGTCACTCGCGGTCGCCGTCCTCCTGGCTGGGGGTCTGCGATATTTTAAAGACGATCCCGATCCGCAGGTAGAACTTGCGCAGGACGGCTCGCAGCTCGGGAATGAGGTCGAACTGCATGATTTCACACAACAGGGGGTAGTATCTCGAAGCGTGAGCTTTGAACTAAGAAGGGGAGAGAAACAAAACGCTGGAAGTTATCTCCCTGCCACAGTTCTTACTGCAGCAATGCGGTCAGGTATATTGAAAAGTGTCGAAGGACCTGGATTAAAATGAAACACCTGGGAAAGAGCTATTGAAAGCTCATTGAATTACAAGGAAGTTGCAATGAGAAAATGCTTAAAACTAGGCTGACAACACTCGTCAGCAATAAAAATATTATAAATCTTTACAATTGTATAGTGCTTTTCTGGAGACGCCACTCAAAGCGCTTTACAGGTAATGGGGACTCCCCTCCATCACCACCAGTGTGCAGCCCCACCTGGATGATGCACCAGTACACTCACCACACACCAGCTATCAGTGGGGAGGAGAACAGAGTGATGAAGCCAGTTCAGAGATGGGGATTATTAGGAGGCCATCACTTGTAAAGGCCAGGATCTTGGTTTTACATCTCATCTGAGGGACAGCGCCTTTTTTACAGTATAACCATCACTATACTGGGGCATTAGGACCCACACAGACTGCAGGGTGAGCTCCCCCTAATGCCCCTACTAACAGCTCTTCCAGCAGCAACCTTAGCTTTCCCAGGATGTCTCTCATCCAGGTACTGGCCAGACTCACACCTGCTGAGTGGTCTGCCAGTTTTAAGTTGCAGAGTGATATGCTACCAATAGGAGTGGCAACACAGAGCTTATTCTGGAAACACTGGTGCCAGGAGAGACAAAAATCCTGATGAGACGCCAGTCTGTCACAGACGCAAGGGTGATCGACTCTTAGCTCTGGTGTTCTGTTGGCAACACTGCATGGAGGTCTTACCCTGTCATCGCTGATTTTTAAAACCTTGGTGAGGAACAGGAGCAGGAGGTTTGTCCAGGCCTCTCTGTGGCTTTCGGATGTCAGAGTCAGGAAGTAGCTGATGGCCTCGCTGCACACGCTGCAAAAGAGGAGCCAATTCAGTCACAGGGCACACAGCTGGCCAATGATAGCTGACTAGAGGCACATGAAGGCCTGAGCTTCACGAACAGAAACATTTTGATGGGCCCTCCTGCCTTTAGAGAATGTGTTATTGTGCAATTCATTTTTGGAAATTTCCAACAACACCTCAGTGTCTTTTTCCCCAAAAAAGCAAGGGCTCAGCTCAGCACAGAGACATGTATCAAAGCCTTGAGAGCCGGAGGGAATTCCGACACTTGGAATGCCACCTGTTCCCGCTGCATACACACATTATTACTAATGACGAAGACTAGACGTTCTCAGGTCCCGTCTTCACAGAAAATGTTTGACTTTATTCAGCTTGTTTTTACTCCACCATCGTTTAATTTGACAGGAGAAAAGTGTTGTTGTCACAATTTGTCCCAGTCACCATGTCTGTTGGAAGTACAAGATTGTAGAAAAGAGCATAACCCTTTCTTGACAATGTTTCTGGATGTAAGGAGCACTCAGTCCACTCCACAAAAGAAACTTTGTAAGTGCTTCTTGTGTTAATGTTCTCTTATCCAGCTGACTGCCAACTATATAATAAAGGATCTTGTTAAATCATAATGCTGCACAAGTGTTGCCTGGCAAGACCAGGACTCAGCAGCACTGCTCTTACATCCCTCTCTTCCTCCACAGAGATGAATCTGTTTGTTATTTTATTTAGAACCGCCACTTTTTGAGATTTCCCACCCAGTTTTTGGAACAGACTGTGGTTTCTTTCACATCCCATCTTGGAAATAAGAGCCTCATTCAGGAAAGAACGAGGAACTGTAGGCGGGCCCCTCCGGTCTGTGTCTGTCTCTCTGTGCGGCACCAATTAGAGGAAAGACGTGTCCCTCAATAGCAGCCCCACCTACTGCATGGGTCACGTTGCCAGGCAGGGCCAGCTAATCTCACCCTGCACTGGGCAGTGCTCAGGCAGGACTGTGCCTCTGCTTGGGAGAACTGGTCACAGTTGGCTAGTGACTTGACCCAGACTCGAATCCTCGAGCCCCATGACAGGCCCCAGCTGTTACCTGTTCTAATGATCCTGTTATCTCTGACTTGAGCATGCCATCGGCTAACTGAAGCAACACTCTGTTCTGATAAAAGCCTCCTGGCCTCTTACATAACTGCCATCTGCCAGCCTTGAAATCATTTCTTATGGGGTTCACCTCTAAGCTACTTTAAAGAGCACTTTCCATTTTCTAATCACTTTAAAGCCCTCTTTACACACTTAAGTACTTGGCATTTATCAAGCTGGCATCTCTGGTTTGTCATTGAGATGCTATTAAGAAAGTCACCAAAATGAATACAAGAAGACACGAGTGCAGGTCTCCTGATACTCGGAGAGAGCAAAACACATTTCATTAAAGGTTTGGAAACCCACCAATTATGTATGTACTGCCAATCGATTCATTTCATTGTCACTAAAAACACAATTTTGAAAAGACTGTGATGTAATTGTTTTCCTACAGAACATACAACCGAGTCCAGCCATATTCCTATCCCGGATGAATTTTAAACAAAGCTGATTTAGCAAAGGAAATGCAGGTGAACATCCCGATTTGTCAACATCTAGTGAATTTTTGAACATATCAAAAAGCGAGACTGTAAAAAAAAAATTCCATGTATTTACACAACGTTTTTGATGATAAAGGTAAATGAAATAATTTTTAGTCACTTTTAGTAATTTTTAAATTCCTCAAGAACTTTCTAGAAGTTGGTGGAAGTCACCCCATTTGCCACTGGGCATTAAAGGAGGTGAGACTCAGAAGTCAACCCCTTGGTACCACGGGGAAATGACCTCACATGGAAGGAGGAAGCTAAGAGTTTTTTTCACCAAATTCTCGGCTGGAAAGGTGATTTGGAAGATAGTTCACAAATGGTTAACGACGGTAAATCTTGCAAAACAATCTTTCAATAACAGGATACAGTGCCTCCGGAGAATACCACTTGGGGAGGCCTCAGGAATGTGGGTCCTGTGGCACAGCTCCATGGCAACACAAAAAGAAAACCAAACCTCAACAACTGACTCCCAGACGGAATCGATCGGGACCACAAGCTTGGACGAAACACAATCTGGACAATTTTTCAAGTCTCAACAGGAGCACAACCTGATAGGTAATGCTCTCGCTGAAAAAGAATGTTATTGATTTGGTTAAAAAAAATATTTTCTGCTTTTACAGCTGATTTGAATCATCTAGTTGAATTGAATCATCTAGTTCAAGCGTCCTAGGTGAAACAGAAACAAGCAGATTATACATTTTTCCAGGAGATCTGAGCCCAAAGCTGGCTTCTCCTGTCAGGAACGGAAGAACATAAGAATGGTTACAGATGAGAGTAGTCCATTCGGTCCACCAGGACCTGGACACAAACTGCTACTGGAGCAGGGTCTTGAGGCTGTTTGATTGGCTAGTTCTTACCTGCCAGGCAAGCCTTTAATGACAATTCTGTAACTGGACATACAAAACCGGTTTGTAAAAATAAAACGTTCTTGCAAATGCAGATCATGCTGCACTAACAGCATCAATTACAAAATCAACCGGAAAACTGCCTTTCAGCTCATTTATATCAAATGAGAAAAAATTAACTTTGAAAATCGAACCAGACTGCGCTATATGTAAATAACTGAACTGAAATAACTGGAGAAAACGACAGGACGGTGCAGAATGACAAATCCAAGCAGACAAATCCAATTTCTACCCCACTGCAGTCCACATCCTTCACGGCGAACTGCAATGCCTCAGACTCGATGCACGTCTGCACTTGTGCACTACCATGTTTTTTTCCACTACTACATATTTATTGTTCTCCTCAGTATATCATTTTGTTGTTGTTATTTGTTATGTTTGTAATGTACCGTCTACATTGTGTGGTGTAGTCCGCCATGTGCAATACACTCCTCAACCCTCTGCTCTGCTCAATGGCCATGCCTGCCATGGCAGAGGACAGAGAGGAGCAAACGGGTGCGAACCCCTGCTCCGCTCTTACTTCAGAAGCTGTTTCTGCACCTCCTCCCAGGCCTCCCTGCGGCACTCGTCGGTGTACATGCGGAACAGGATGCGCAGCCCACACGCCAGGCTGCTGGTCTCCTGCTTCAGGAGGTTTGGCTTCGACTTCCCCTTGAAACCTGCAACACAGTCACCGGAAAGTGCCGTCTTGACATCACGAAGTGCCCAAAAGCTGGATGCCTTCAGATAATGCTGTACACTTGGTGCTGAAGACACCTTTACATTTTCTCTGGGTGTCCTCTTCACTGTCCAACAAATACTCAGCTTCATCGTGGAACCCACAGGGATTTCTATACTACTTTGATGGGTATAATGCACCCCAATGAATGAGAACTATTACTTGGAGAGGTCAGAAGATCTGCTTGAGCGAATGGGTAAGGTCTGAAGGAGCTCCCCAGGCCAACACCTCGTAAGGATGGTTCCTGGAAGCTGCTGTCCCCACCACTGACTGACCTGCTTTCCAGAGTGCGGTCCTCTGCTCGTTACTGGAGTTGAAAGCTTTGGCGAAGCGGTGCGACTCCAGAAGGCAGTCCAGCAGCTTGAAGAGCTGCTCCGAGGTCAGATAGCGATACATCCCCTGGTCCTGGGTGTCCACATGTACATCTGCATCCAGGGTGTCTCGCTGGAAGACAAGGAAACTGCGCTCATGCCTCAGAGAACGATGAAGTCCTTGACCTCTGTCAAGGTAAAGTTCATGGGATGAGACCTACTGAGTCAGAACCTCAACTCTCAGGCTTGCTTTCATGCACCGAAGCCCTCAGATAAATAACTGGCCTAACCACAAATTTCCAGGAGAAGCTTAACCATGACCTTCTCGGACAGAAGAGTTTTATTTCAACACGTACCTCGAACCACATTCGTTCAGCCACTCACAGGAATGATCCATGTTATAATAAAATGAGAGGATAATTATATTAAGTAATGGAAAGTAAAAGTCCAAGGGTCCTGGCTCTGATAGCCCTGGACGATAGTGTATGAGGACTACAGGCAACACTTAAATTTTCAAAGGACCTTCTGTCCCAGGAAAGGTACATTGATGCCAGTGCAAATTGTATTACCTTATCATGACAAAGGGCACCCCTTCCGATTTCTACTATTTCCTATTGGACCACAGCAGAAATAAACAGCGCCTGTAAGTGGCTTGAGCTGTGCTCGTCTTGCCGTTACCTGAGCAGCCGCGAGGTTCTCTGCGTCCTCCTTCTTGCTCGTGGCGGGAAAGAACACAATGTTGTCTATGGTCTGGATCAGCTCCAGCTGGACGACACATTTTATGAGCAGGGCGGCGAACAGCTTCTGCTCCTGAGCCTCTGCGTACGAGAGAACCAGGCGAAGCAGATGGTTACTTCAGGGCGCCCCCCGGGGTCTGCCGGGGCCCGTACCGCCTCGGGCAGCTACCCCCCCCGGGACTTACTTGTGGGGGTCCTGGCCTGCCGGCCGTCTTCGAGCACGGCCGAGCCCACGCTGAACTGACTCTGCCTCCGGTTCTCCAGGGACAGCTTCTCCATGCTGCCTGTGGACTGCTGGTCGTCCGCTCGCGCCTGGATGTCCAGCGACTTCTGCGAGATGGAATCCTAGCGGCGGACATGCAAACTCACTCACACTAGGAACTAGCAGAGCACTGCTGCAAATCCAATTACAATCCATTCTGCGAAACCTGGAACTCTTTCTACCGCATTTCTGAATGTGTTAATCACATTTGCTTAAACATACAGCAGGCACACTACCTCTTAACATGAGGGCAAAACAAAGGAACAAGTTGTTTTTACAGTTCTGTAGTTTTTCTGTCATTTATGATATAATTCTGATGGCATAAATCAGATTAACAGAGGGGTTCTGTATTAATGTAAAGAACTCTGAAATACTAGCAGTCTGACTGTGAAGAGAGTATGAGGAGTTGAAATATTACTTTCATGTTTATTGTTATATCCTAAAAGACATTGGATCAAGATGAAATTTTCTAGGAGATATCTCTGATGCAGAATCTGAAACAATTCTTTATAGTGCTCCATGGAATGCTTAAAACAGATGTTATTGTACGGTGCACTCAATTTCAAGCTGATGAGTGTCTGATCACAGGTCAAGATCCTAGATGACATATCTTTCCAAAGGCCAAACAAATTTGAAAGCTATTTCATATAATCTAATGAATGTGGAGCTGCTGTGTATTCGTTCCACGGTCATAATGGCCATATCAAAGAAGCAGAACAGAGCTCAATTTGTATTTGTGGTTGTGTATTCTTGGCTGCACTGGGTCAGTGACACCGGCTGACCAACTTTTCAATTGTCAGCAAAAAAACTCTGCTTTGCTTACCAGCTGTTTGTCTGAAATGTCCACCTGTGCAGGAGGCTCATTCTCAGTTCCAGAAGGTCTCCATGTCAACAACCTTCAAAAAATGCCAGCAGAGGAGAACACTCAGTGGGATTTGATCCATCCTTAACCTCTCTCAGAATATGTTCTTTATTTTATTTTTTAATTTCTCTTACAAAAAAAAAACTGCATTATGACATAAGAACCAATCCACACATATTTAACTATAAACCAAATTAAATTCTGATCTTACGCATGGGGGATTGTGGTTTTAAAGATGTCCAGCATGCAGTTGCACGTCTTATCCCAGGTTTCCAAAGTGAATTTCTCTCCATTTAGAATAACTACATTCTCCAGACAATTCGTTCCTGATCTAGCGAGCTGCTCGTTGTCTACAGGGAGAGAGACACAGGGAGTTACAGACCGTATAGCCGTCTGCAGAAAGTTACACTGTTCTCTGCCAGGGCAGGGAGCTCACCTTGTTGCACACACCAGTACAACTGGGAGAGGATGTCGTCCAGGAGAACGTCATTGAGTGCCTCGAAATACTGAGTGAACACGTCACAGATGGCGTAGAGTGCATGGTTACAGGTGGTTGTCATCCACTCGGCTTTCTGTTCGAAAAGGGACAGAGCTGTGACTTGGAAGGGTGCAATTTCAGTTTCAGCAGTTTTTCAACAAAACAACAGCAACAGTCTGTTTCGTTCGTTAGCCTCGACTTGTAATTAGCTGGAGTAGAAGCGGACAAGCCCAGGATGCTATGCAAAGATGCAAACGAGCCTAAGGATTGACAACAACAAAATGTATTGAGAACAAAATAACTGAAAATAAGCTCGTCCCCTGAAAGGTTTGACTCAAGCAAAAGCCTTAGAGAATGAATCTGAGGTGTCAGCAATTACAGAAGACACAGAGGTAAAAATCTTCAAGGACAAACGTGGCCGAAACGTCTTGTATATATATGAATGTATACAGTGTCCACACTTTATAGTTAAACCCAAAGACTTGGAAGTCTAGAGAATGGACACAGTGTGGCTGTTTTCAGATACATGCTTTGAGAAATCAACATCTGTACTTCTCTGAAATGAAATTCACCCTGGGAAATTAGAAAAGCGTGTTGTTTACCACATCTATTCCTCCACCAAGCAATATTAACTACTCATTTTCACTTAAAAGGGTAAATAGATATATTCCTGAGTTTGAACAAATTACCTCTGTTTGCTGTTCTGGAAGCTTCATGTTATCAAAGATCCTGAAGACAATTCTGAACAGGTCTTGCCACCAGTGTTTCTCATAGGTGTGGCCATAGGTTTTCATGATCTCAAACATGACAGTCAGACCCCTGGAAAACAGCAACCCAAATGCACCAGCTAGTAACCAGCAACCAACAGGCAAAAATACTTTTCTTCCATTGGCTTGACTGTTTATTATTAAAGGTAATGGTTTAACAGGTGTCCAAGCTTGTCTGTTACTTTCAAGTCATGTGTTAAATTATATGCAACAATATTAAAAAAACACAAAAGCCTGCTAATACAGTGGCTGTCAAAAGTGGCTTTTCATTTTCCACATTGTAATACAATAAAATGTGAAAAAGTCCAAGGGGAGTGAATACTTTTGATGGCCACTGTAGGTAGCTGGTAACCAAATAGGATCTATGAACTCTGTTGAATACCTAAATGTCACAGGAGGGTCAGAAAAGAAAAGGCAGTTTTCAAGCCCTCGCTGGTCTGAATTTCAACATTTATAAAGTGCTTGGGTACCACAATTTGTGAAGCAGTATTTTGCACTGCCAGGTGAACAGAAATGCAGAACGATCTGTTCTCACCTGGTTCTAACATCCAGCTTGCACCTGTTGATGATGCAGGAGAGCTCGAACAGAATGGGGAACCAGCCTCGGACCCAAACTCTGTCTTCAGGGGCTACATTCATGTCGTCACTGGTATAGTCTTTAAAAGCCTGCAACAGGGAAAGAGGTCAAGACAAAACGGAGAGAGGAGGACAGAGGAGAAACAGCCCTGGCAAAGGGCAGAGGGATTGACTACACAAAGAAGGCACACTTACAAACATCTGTCCATTAGGAAGGAGTGAGAGCATCGGAGGTTATTTTTGTCTTCGGCATACAAACAGACCTTTTCTGCCGGAGCTGCCACTACAAGCTCTTACCTGCGGTCGCTCAGAGACGTATTTCGCACAGTGCCGAATGAGACGGATTGCCTCCATGCTTGTGTCTGGGAAGGAGGCATTGCAGGCAAACTCTGACAGACACTTCACAGCATCCTGGAATGAGTCGATGGTGGCCGGGAAGTGCTTTTCAAATACATTCGCTGAGGAGAGACAGGAACAAAAGCCAGACTTGAATTTCAGCTCAAATATACATGAGAACATAAGCAAGGTTACAAGTGAGAGATGGGCCATTCGGCCATTTAGCCTATTTGGCAGTTACACTGCAGTAGCTAATTGATCAGAGGATCTTATCCAGCCACTTCCTGAATGAAGCATGAATCCTTATGCTTTTTTATTCAAGCTGTATATCCCCTAGGGTAAATGTGTTTTTACAACACAAACATCGCCAACAAAGAGTTCAGGACAGCAATATAAATAATCTTATAATTTGCAAGACATTTTAAATAATAATGAAATAATCACATTCAACGAAATTATGAGCTACTGTATTTGACAATATGCTTCTTGTTTTGAGCTCTAAATCCCCTTTGTTCTTTGTTTTTAATTTTCCACAGTGTCATTTTTCTGGCAGTGAAATTCTTTTTACAACCTGTACAGCCGTATCTAAAGAAGACCCCACTTCAAGGTTAAGGTTGCTCTTCTCCTCGAGGCCTCTGTGGAAGTAGCTCTGTATTTATACACTGTGACATCTGTAGGTGGATGGAATGGTCCTGTACTGACATTCATCACATCTTACTGTCAAAAGCTTGAAAGCTTTGCTGTGCAATAAGAAATAAATGTGGACTTACTGTACCTAGACTAAATATAACCAGAGGAGAGCAAAACAATCCCATTCTTTTTCAGCAGGGATCAAAAATAAGAATAACCGCGCAGAGCTGGTGAAGAGCAGGGCAGTGTTCACTTACTGACGATGTGGCCTGTCGTCTGGAAGGCCAGCTCCACTATGCTCTCATCCTGATCTGAAGCAGCCAAGTGAAAGACCGAAAAGATGTTCTTCCAGCCGGATCGGATATTACCAGCCTGGGAATTCACCATCTGCGCTATACACCGCACTACCATGTCTCGAATTGTGGGCGATCTGTTAAAAAAAACGTCAATATGTTCAGAAAAGAAGTGATGAGACATTCCTTGTGGTTTCACGCTACACAGGCAACATTATTTATCCTGATGGAAAGAAATTCAGTGCCTTGGTTTAGCATTTTTTAACAGCAACTCATTTTAGAGCAAAGCACCAGTACACATGAAAGTCTGGCCTGCTTTGTTCTGAAACAATGAATAACACTGAAAGCTCTCTTTTGCAGCCACTGGAGTTAATTGAACTTGTGAATTGAATTGTGCAGCTTCACTCCTCAGGGGCTGTTAGGCCTTGCAGTCTCAATTATTCTTAAGTACATAATTGAATTTATGAATTCCTTAACTAAACTGATTTAAACCTTTCTGTGACTTAAGCTGTGTGTTATTTAACAAGACCAAAAAAATAGTTAAGAATGCAGCCTTTCAGATGTGGTTCTGCGCAGTGCTGATTTTCAGCTTATGCCTCAGTACTACAGGGGTGCTTTGTGAACAGGAAGTGGCCAAAAACTGAAAAGCCCGGGCAAATGGGGCTCATGCAGATAATATCCCAGCATGCTTAACATCATGTATAAAATGCTGGACAGGTCTAGTTGCCTTTAATTGTGGCTGGCATGGCTGGAGAGGAGACCTTGGTGACTTTGAAAGAGGGGTGATTGTTGGGGTGTGTTGGGTAGTGACCACTGTCTAAGGTGATCTGCAAAGGCAGGACATCATCAGCAAAGGTCAAAAGTGGGCAGAAGCTCATACACCATGATCTGGACATCCATGCAATAAGTTGAAGTGCAAGGCAGAACAGGCGAGCAACTAGAGATCAAATGCAAATTTGAATGTAGGGTGTGAGCAGCCAGTTGAATTCAACACGGCCCACAGTGAGCTCCGCAGAGTGGGATACCGCCGTCGATGTGCAGTGCACAAACCACTCATCACGCTTGAGACGCACTTGTGCTTCTTGGGTCCAGTAGTGCATAGGGCACCGGCAATAGACTACCGAACAGTGGAGAAATGTGATCAGGCTTCACTGTATTCTCAACAAAACTAAGAGTACACTCGTGGCACCAAGCTAAAGATCCCTACAGCCCTGTGCATTTCAACAGTAGAGGGGTCAGGTGGTTCTGTCATGTTTTGGGGTGTATTTTGCTGGCATGGTTTAGGTGCTCTCATCCCCTTAGAAGGCAAGGTAAATACTAATTGCTACTTAATGGTACTGAGTAATTCATTCCATCCCATGTTGCAGCTTTTCTTTCCTGTCAGGAGGAGAACAGGATCAGGCCATTTTCAAACATGTTTTAGTGTTGCTAATTCCCACCACACCAAACTTCCTTCCTGGTTTTAAGAAGAGGTTTACATAACCTAGAGTCAGCTTCAGATTTTTCAAAGACTTCTGATTTGATCTGTTGTATTAGCATTAACCAATCCTGATCCTGAAGAACCTGTACCTTCTGTTTTTTGTTCAAACGAAGCTCCTGACTGATTGATAGTTTCATGAACCCTCAACTGAAACAACTGTCTGATTTTGAACAGTTCTCTGTTAAATCTTAAATGCCCTTCTTTTACATGGAAGGACATTTAAAATAGAGAACAGGACACACTCTTTTAGACAAAGGATTGTGGGAGTGTGGAACAAGCTACACAGACAGCTTCAGTTGTTAAAGCTGATACTTTGGCTTTAACAAAAAACACAGCTAAGATCCTCCCACCAATTAGCTACTATTCACCAAACAGGACAGATGGACCTCTCATTTCTAACCATTCTTAGAATCTGTATGTGTAGAGTTCTGTTTCCCCATAGATTTCTAAATGACATAAATAACATTGCATTGCAAAGCACTCACCACCTTCCAATGATATCCTAGTTTGTTAAACTGCAAATGATTAGATAGATAAATTTGGTCTAATCCCGAATTATTTTTATGGGTGAAAGCAGTTAAATATTTGCAAAATCTGCAACAAAAAATCAAAACCTAGAATATGTTGATTGTGTACTATTCACCCCCGTTAGCCAGTACTTGGCAGAAGCAATTCTGCCTGCAATTGCAGCTGCAAAAAAGTATTTTTGGGTAAATCTCTAACCGGTTTGGACACCAGGATGGTGTAATTTCCTTCCTTCAAAACTTGCTCAAGCTCTGGCAAGTTGATTGGGAACTGGGAAAAGTGGACAGTTTTTTTAAGTCCTGCCACAGATTTGTTGACATTTAACTTCTTTCACCAACAAAAGCATTTGGTTTGAGCATTCGAGTTTTTTTTATTAAAAATACTGACTTTAAAAAAATATGTATACATCATTTTCTAGTTAAAAAAATGGGACATCATTAGAAGGAGCAAATACTTTTGCAAAGCACTGTATGACATTGTCTTGAAACCATAAGAATTCTAAGTTTTGTGCAGACCCATTGGTTAAATCATACCTTAAAACAACAACCTGAAATTCTGAAATCCGGCTTCTCGCACAGGGTTAATGCTAATTTCTAACCGTCTCTTAAAATTCAAGAACTGGAGTACATTTTAAAAGCAAACAGCTCAATTAAAGGTTCAATACAATTAAAAAGACTGTACTTGGAAAAGAAAACGGATGTCATAGAAATATTCTAGGACCACAACTGTTGTCAAATTTATATGAACTTCAATAATATCTGACAACTTATGCTGAAGGAAATCTAAAATGTTTTAAATGTATTATGGATAAAGGTTTAGTTATGCTCAGGTATTGTAACTAAATTTCTCATCCTGCACACATGCTAGTGCTGAACCAGTAACATCACAAGGGGGTGACATATAGTTATTTAAAGACTGCACAGAAAAGGAAATGTTTAAAATGATGCAGGTATGTCATGGTCTTGATGAGAATTTTGCACATTTAATGGGAACTCTATTACTAATATATGCATCACCTATATCTGAAAAGAATAATTTCTGTAAACTTTCCGCAGTTTCTGCACTACTCTCTAAATCCCTGCTGGTATATTATTGATTTACCCACTAAGCACTTTTTTCGGCAAAAGTGTAAGATATTTTACAACTTCTTGGGTGCCGACTGTCTTTCATTAATTTAGTATTGCTCAAACATTGTTTTTACTTCACAGTGTCGATGTGTTTACATGCAATTTGTTAATTACTATACAGAGCGGATTTGGGTGTTGACCTGAACATATGTTTAATTAAGAGAGCATTCTGTCCTTAACAAACAACAGTGAAAATATTTATTTTGAAATCTCAACATATAGCATTTTTATTATTAGATCATTCTTAAACTTGCTGGTGAAGGGTTTAACTTCAAAACGTACACAGTTTGCTAGGTGCACCTGTGTGTACTGCTGCTTCCATGGTTAATTAAAGGGGAACTGTGCTCCCAATTTCTCAGACTGGTTATTAAATCTCGGTAAGAAAATAAATGAACTCACGTCAGAAAAATGTTACAAATTTCTAATTGAGCACAATATCATGAACTTTGTGAAAGTACTGTCAGTTTCCATGTTGTTGCCAACTCGCATTCTAGTTCCCACAAATTGCGATGTGATGCGGCCCTTCCTGCTCACTAGTTTCCGTAATGACTAATGTTGCCTCATTCTGAACCACAGAATAAGGCACTGTGCACACATGGGAATTTAGTCTATTTTGTGGTGTAAAATGGAGGTTTTATAGTAACTGTGTACATTTTACTTTCATTGTGGTTTGAAATGCTGTTACCAATGCCGATTCTTTCTAACCCCAAAATATAAAAATAGCATGTAGTTCCCCTTTAAAGAAGAGTGAGCCAGTTCCACAGGCAGCCATGCATGATACTACCTCAACTGTGCTGCAGAGTTGGTGAGCAGTTCCTTCCTTCCTCCACACTTCAAACTTTCCATCACTCGGGTAAAGGTTTACTGTATTTTGGTCCAATTTCCCATAAAACTTCTTCTAATTTATCTCTGTACTTCCAAGAAATTCTGAAGCATGGTGTTCGAATGTCATGGCCTGGGCATGCGCAGCTATCTCTTGAACTGGTTCACTCATCTATATTGATGATGAAGTTCACAGAAACACTGTCTTTTTATATAGAAGAACATACTTCGATAGGTACTGGGTGGTGCTTCACCACGTAGCATGACAATACTGCAAAACATATAGCCAATGCAACCACGAAGCTCATCATCAGCTTAAATTCTTAAACTGGCCAAATCAATCTCCAGTTTTCAGAACACCCCTAAAATAGTCAAGAATTCAAAGTGGCTGCAGCAAAGCATCTCCAGTTATAAAATATACTTTTGTTCTAATATGATTGAAGAGAAGCATGGAAATATCCAAAAAAAAAAAATATATATATATATCGTACTTACCATTCATTATTAATCTCAATTAATCTAAAAAAATAACAGTTTTGACCTCGTCCAACTAATCACTGTTTACCCTAACCACAGCATTTGTTCAACACCAGGAAAAAAAAAGTTTTCTCCTAGGAGCAAGAAATTTAATTAAACATGCCCAGTCATTCTACCTGTTCTTTTTCATGATATGTTCAAAAGGCCTCAAAAAATCCTTCTGGAATCTGAAATTAGCCAGCTCTCCCTTCTCCAAAAATTTCATGGACAGTTGCCTCAAAGAGTCCACCGCAAAAATAGCTACGTCCTCATTGGGATTACAGCCAACCTGGGAAAAAAGAATTAAATCGTTAAATGCAATTTCAAGCCCCTGATGTTCATGCAGTTTTAAAAAGCTCTCTTCTACATAAAAAATGCACAAACTCTACAGCTCTACATTTTTGAACCTTCAGTGCTGATACAGCATGTTTTTGAATATCTGGCCACAAAAAAACACCAGCAAACTAATCAGTAAGGCTTCAAACAGAAAACATTCAGTGAAGACAACACATATGCATCCATTTTTAACTACAGATGCCTACCTTATTAAAATGGTCTCCAATTACTTCCCAGATTCGAGACCACTGGAGCCTGATCCGACCCATGTTATAGTAAGATATCTCCACTATCTTCTGAAGACTGAACATGCGTGGGTGTGTTGGGGAGGCCAGTTCATCCATTGAAACAGCACATAACCATCGTACAAAATCAACTGCAAACAAAAGGAAGATCACTTATATTACAGATTTAACTTTGATTAAGTTATTTTTTTATTTTTTTAGGGTGCTGTGCTGATATTACAGGTAAATGCCAAACTACAGGAAAACCTGCCTCAAAATGCCCAATAAGAAACAAGAGTTTTTCCATATTTGAATGATAAACATCATCTTATAGCAAGAAGACCCAATATAACATACTGTACAAAGGTTAGCATCCACTAAGTGGTATCCACTTGATTCTGAGTTTAAGATTTTGCAACAATATGATATAATCTCCCTTCTTAGGTAGAAAAAGGGCATGGCAATATAGTTGTAGTAGTATTGCAGTATAGTTGTAGTTGTCATAAAAATTCATTCAGAATTGTCTTTGCTTAGTTCACATAGGTCTCTGGTTTGTGGATTCAGTGCTTCTATTCAAATGTGGGTACGGAGCTGCAGCTTTCATGTTAATCAATGTATTAATCAGAGACTTGGGCTCATAGCAGCATCGTCTTCCAATCAGGGGGGACCACGAACAACCAGATATTCCCAGAATTGTTGAGGCAAAAGGTAACTTGACTGTTTTCTTTTAGTTACAGCTTCACTTGAGATCTGCCTCCTCCATTGGTTTAATTCTTGGTCACTTCAAACAAAGTTACTTCGAAGTAGGAAAAAAGTAACAGATGTTCTCACTTTTGTATTAGATAATGTTAACACTACTGTATGTGCATCTTTGTTGCAAATGAAGGTTCATATAGTTAAGAGTGAATTTCAGTGGTTCAGTGGGAAGTGTTTTTTTATGAGTAATGAACACCCCTGTCTTTACTGAGCCAAACATTAGCAAACATTTCTCATGATGATAAGATTAGAATACTTGAATTATTTTAAGTCAATTTTCTTCTCCAAAAACATTTTTTTGCCAAATACTTGCCAATTGCATTGCCATCCAGTCTAGTAGATCCTGTAAATATCCTACAAGAACAGAGGCATAACAATATTCAAGTCAGACACACAAAACATTTGACAAGAATGTTCCAGCAACATACCACAACACTCTATTGTTTGCCACAAAGTCAGTATCTTAAATAGAAAGAAAAACTATTATGATTCTCCTGATGAGGTTTGACATTACAGCTGTAAATGAGAATTATTTTACAGTTTGATGGATCATATGAAGCAGGAGAAAGCTACGTGAAAGCATTAACATAGACAATGGAAGATAAGAAATACCTTTAATTTAATTTAACACAGAGAAAAACATGATAGTAGAGCTTTGTGGTTTGTTGATCTTTCTTTTCATAGTTAACATTTTGAGACCCCTCTTTTTGATCAAAGCTGGGAAAAAAAAAACAGATTTGCTTTGACTTTTCAAGGTAACTATTGCTGAGAAAGGAGATTTTGGAACTGGCCGAGGTTCAACATTTTTAAAAGCACTTTAGTCTCCACGACTTTAACAATGACTCGGGAATGTGTATCGGCCACATATGAAGCAGCTACGGATTTTCTGGAGCTCCTACACAAGCTCACAAAGTCAGAACAAGCGCTCGACAGTGATAAAAACTTGGTTTCCAAGCGCAAAAGAACGGCGCCAGTTTTAAAGGTGCAAAGGAACAGGCTGTGTTCACATCCCTCAGGAGAACGCCTCGTCAAGCCATGTGCTTCTCAAGCTGAACACAAAATCGCTTGCCAGTGTACCGGAAATCTCACCAGAAAGGCTTGGGTTCCTGCACATCTAGCAGATGAAGTGGAGTGCTACTTGAGCTAAAAGACTGAAACACAACAAAAACTTTTTCCCCCCTACACTGGGTAACCAAACCCCATTATTTATGTGAATGCGGATCTGGCCTTTAAGGGGGTAGCCAACGTTCTGTTGCACATACACACATAAATATTATAGAGAACTACTATACCTGTCCACGGCCACCACTACACTCTGTGAGCTGGTCTCTCCAATAGACTCCTGAATGCTTGCTATTTGCTTGCGATCTACGTTTCCACCAACTTGTAAGACAGAAGGAAAAATGAAAAATGAGAATTGGGATTCTGTCAGACTTTGCATAAAATACATCTATTAAAAATCAGAACTGTCGTTTTACACTGAGTGCTGAAACAAACCAAATTACTGTGGTATGTCCTACTTCAAGTGCCTTAAAAACAAGTTGTTAGCTTTCCATAACAGAACTAATTTTTGACAAATACAGTAAACCCTCGATGTAACAGACTTCGCTTTAAAGGACAAAATCTGCTAAAGGGAAACCTTGTCTGCAAAATCAGAAATACCAGACTTTTCCCACAACAGGGAAACATAATAATAAAACAAACCAAAAATAAATACAACATCGGCTTGAAATTCAGGAATAACTTTAGTGCCCTAATTGCTTTCGATGGGTGTCCCTTGTGTTTCGTGTGCTTTAGAGAATTTTATATATTGTGTATTTACGACAGATAAAATAAAGAGCTTTTATACTTATGAAAAAAAGGACTGTGTCGATTGCAATCATTAAAATAATAAATAAGAAGATCTAGAATGCATATATATCGTACTTCCTTTTTTCATATAATACTGTGTGTTTGGGTAGAAAAAAATTAAAGGTGTAAAAAAAATGAAAATTGTGATCGTGCGTAATTTTGCAAAAATCAAATGAAGTGGTTAATGTTTATGTTTATTACATAGTCTAACTAGGTAAGCAGCATGTTTTATACTAAAAACTCAAACCACACTGTGAATGCTAGTTATTATTGTTTTCATTGTCATTTTTTGGTGAAAAACATAAAAGTAGGGGTGACATTTTTGGGGCCCGGAACGGATCATAATTGTTGCACAATAGGAAATAATGGAAATAGGTTTTTCTTTTTATGAATTTTCGCTAGCTGAAAGGGTTTCTGGAGACGACTTATGTTGAAAAAAGAGGTATGGGTGTATTTGTCTAGTAAACAGAGGGTTTACTGTAAATGTAAACAGCATTCTGCAACTCTGAGAAGTTGTCCTGAGGAAATGTGGATCATCATCAGAGTATAATAGAGGAGTTTACTGCCATGTGTAGACGTGCACTGGAATTCTTATCCACGCTGATCTCTCGGACATACACAGTACAACAGGCAACACCACACAATGTAGACAGTACATTACAAACATCATAAATAATAACACAACAATAAATATGTTATACTGAAAAAAAAACATGGTAGACCATGCAAAAAGTGCAGATGTGTACCGAGTCTGAGGCAGTGCAGTTAGCTGTTAAGGATGCGTACTGCAGTAGGATAGACATCAGATCTGATCTACGCGGTCCGCATGGTCTTAAACTCACCCAGACCCAGGCCGACATACTCGTCAGAGCTCAGCTCCTTGGTCCCGGCGATGGGTCCCTCTTTGCTGCGCACCGTCCCGGAGATGTAGCGGGCCTTCACGCCGGTTCCGATCAGCTGGGCCAGTTCGAGCTGGCTGATGCACTTCAGGATCTGCAGGCGGGACAAGAGCACGGGGGTGGGGGAGGAGTCAGGGGGCGGAGCGGTGGCTCTGTGGCTCAGGATCTGCGCCTGTGGCTGGAAGGTTGCTGGTTTGTATCCCGCGGCCGGCAGAGGAATCCTACTCCGTTGGGCCCCTGAGCAAGGCTCAACTGCTCCAGGGGCGCCATATAAATGTCTGACCCTGCGGCCCTGACCCCAAGCTTCTCTCCCTGTCTGTGTGTCTCATGGAGAGCAAGCTGGGGTATTTGAAAAAGACACATTCCTAATACAAGAAATTGTATATGGCCAATAAAGTGATCTTAAAAGGATTAGAGCCTCCTCTCCATTCTTGCAAACACAGCGCGCAATTCCGAGGAAACCCCAGAAAGAAACAAAAGCCTGGAAACGAGGGGATCTGAAAGACTGGAAATATTTTGAAATATACTCAGAATAAATTTAACTGGGCTCAATTCCACTGGTCAAACTGTAATATTTTATTTCACGCTGAATTGCTAACTTTTGTTACATGGGCATGAGGTATTACGATGGGTGTAACATCTTGGAAAGATAAAATTCACTGACAGCTTAGGAATTAATAATGTGTGGTAAACACTCCAAAACAGTCATAAAGGTGGGGCACAGCCACCCCTTCTGTATGTGATATTCCAGCTCCCTCTCACCTCATGCCAGGAGTTCCCTAAGTAATTGCCATCTGTATGAGCCACTGTGATGAGGGTCTTGATGGTGTCTATGTTCTTCTGCTTCATCTCGGTGATCCCGGAGCTCGCGGTCAACAAGGTGAACCTGGCCAGCGCCTGGACGTACGCGTCCCTCTCCAGCTGGACAAGCAGGGAGCAGAGGAAATACCATGTGGGTTGGGCTGAGCAAACTAGCTTGCCTGCGCTTTGCAATGCAGACAGTGCCAAAAAACACAAACCTCACGTCTCTGCATGAATTCAACAGTATCAATTATCCAAATCATTTCTATGAATAAAATCAAAAACGTCTAGACTATTAAGGTCCAATGGGTTGAACACTTAACATTATTTTATGTCAAAGGATTCGCACTGAAGTTCCAATTTCTCAGACTGGCTATTAAAGCTTGGCAACAAAATAAATTCATTGTTTTCTTCATTAGGTTTTACAAATTCTGAATTAAGCACAAACTCCTGAAGTCTGTGAAAATACTGTATGGCTGCCATCTTGTCGCCAACCGCTGGTTTCACCATGGGCGAGACTGAGAGTTCGCAGAAATTGGGACGGAAAATTGGCCCTTCCTGCTCATTAGTCACTGTATTGACCAACATAATGTGTTGTATGAGCAAATAAATACAGGTTGTGCAGCAGACATTTCACCACAGAAATGTTCCAACGTGATCCGCAGGCAGAGTTAGCAAGTAGTATGTGTTGGCAAAACCGTCTCAAAGTTGAATTCAATTCAAATGTACTCATTCAAATCGGCAGTCTAATTGAAGGATCTAAATAACATGGTGCCTTGTTTTCATTGATTTCAGAACATTATATATAAATTAATACAGCAGCAAAATTTGCTAGGTTTAAAGCATGTGCTTTATTGCAACAGCATAGACCTTTTAAAATATTGTTAATTTGGGATAGATCATGTTTATTGAAATTTTCTCTGCTTTGGACTTGACATGATTATGTATCCTGCCAGGTCGTTATATGAAATATATTTTCATTTCAGATACTGAACCCAAATCTTGTGCTCAAAGCAGATGTTATTTTTATCATTTTTGCTCAGAAAAAGCAACCAATGAAAATAATGCAGTGTGGGGGTGATATCAGTTCTTGATAGAAAAATAGCAAACAAATCTATATTAATGATTTAAGTGATCCTTTTTATCATACTTATGTTAAAGTTAAGATGTGGATTAAATCTGGTTTTCCAACTAAGATTAATATTTCTACGGGATTCAAAGAGGTTCACAATAGCCGCCTCATGTCAACAGAAGTTCTGTTGTCTCGTTCTGAATCGCAGACAATGCTGGCAGTGATGGTCTATTCTGTGATGTATACTGGAGGTTTTACCGATAACCACGTACTTTCATTGTGGTTTGAAATTAACTCAATGTTGATTGTTTCTGACCTTAAAATATAAAAATAGTGGTGCAGTTCCTCTTTAAAGGGCACATCCTCTACAGACTTTAAGCATGTTTTTTTTAATATCCAGCAACTCGCCATCACTCCTCACTTAACACCGTGTACATGTTATGTTTAAAGTCAAATGTAGTGTAGTTATTTCCACAGTTACACGCACTGACAAAACAGCACAAGAAATGGATACAGAATCCAAACTAAGATTGTGGAAGAATTAATTCCAGGTAAGTGTTTAGTATTTTAAAATAAATGTGCTATTTCTGCATGCAACAGACTGCAATAGCAGTTACTAAATACATCAGAAAGGTTATACAATAATAGCAGATGTTGTATGATGTTGTTTTCCCTTTAGACACAAAGGCAATCAAATTTCTCTGCCTGAAAAATTGAACCTTTTTTGATTTTTTTGTTGTTGAGAATTCGATCGCATTTTTTAGAGCTGTTATGCTGAAGTTTTAAAGACACTATTGGATTTCACAGATTCAATTTTTTGGGACAAGCACACTACAAATAAATGCTGGAGTGTGATTACACTTAAATCATTTACAGCTAGCATTTCCAGTTTCTCACAAATGGATAAAGCAGATAGAGATAGAGAATACACGTGGTTTGAGCAGGAGCAAAATTGCTTTTTAATGACCACTTAAAAGACCTACAAGATTATATATTTTAGAGCAGTACTTTTAGGGTTTTTTAGGGATTTGTCTCATTGTTACAATCAATATCTCTTCACAGTATTAAAAGCCAGCCACCAGAAGCACTAAGGTAATAATTTCCTCTTCAAACCCAAAGACAAAATACAAATCCTGAAAGGGGTATAAGAAGCGTATAATAAAAGACTTTAAGCATCAAACGGATTGAACTAAAGACTTGTGATTATTAATACACAGCTGAGATGTTTCATACAGAGGAATACCATGAGCTCTACATGTCATAAAGAAGAAAAACAGATCCAATAAGAAGTCATAGAACTAAAATAAAAATAACTTCACAAAACTATGTAAATGCATAATGGATTGTATAATTAAGGATTTTTTAAATTAATAGTCAACGGGAGGGGATTTAACTTTAATCTTGAATCTGTCTTTCTAGTCACCTGAATAGCAAAAATGCAAGCAATCCTGATGGCACACCGTATCCCCTCAAGGCACAGTGAAGCCACATCGGTGTCATCACAGTCTTGCAAGCCAACACTGAAGGCAGCTAGGAACGGGGTCCAGGCCAGCTGTGGAAAGAGAAAAAGGCTGCAAATCAGAACTGATTTTTCAAAAAGATGCATATGAGAGCAGAAGTAGAGCAACCTCCTCCATATCCAGGAGAAAACCCTCGTCATCAGCCGCGTGCAGTTACATGAGCAATGCGGTAAGAAGCACTGAAATCTTGGAGACATGTCAGAGATCAATGCATTGAGGCGGAATTTTCTATACGTAGCATGATATCTTAGCCACAGTGGTTTTGATCCGACGATGAGCAAGCTTTGACTTTAGCAAACAAAAAGGATGGTGATTGAGAAATAAACAGGTTTCAGCCAGACGAAAAAGTCTTCAAAAATGAATTACAAAAGTAAAAAAAGAGATAACGATCCAACTGTCAAAACGAATTTACTTGTCAAGTCTGATAACTAAAAACATGCGGATAACATATTAAAGATAGTGAACATGAAAGATTATTCAAATCCACTTGCACCACCGTACAAAGGTGATTTACTTTCAGTTCACAGATAAAACCAGATAAATCCAACCTTAACCACAGGGGCGATGACACAATTATAAATCTCACATTGTTTTTTATTTTAAACAAGAAATACAAAGCAGCACGCACCACGGTGAGCCGAACAGGACCGCCGGGAGTCGGGCCTACCTTGAACATAGGCCGAACGTGCTCCAGGTGGGTGGCGCTGGTGAAAGGCGCTTGGACGTGACTGACGGCCTCCATCAGCGCTTTGGCAGTCTTCGCCATCTGCTCCATCTCCACATTGTACAGCAACCGTCTCTGCTTCTCGCTGGCCACACCTGGCGCAAACAGCACGGCGGAGCGTTCAGACTCGGCAAAACCACACCTCCACCGGCACAGACACACGCGCACGCCGCCCTGAAGTGTCGGTGTGAGGGATCCGTGAAGGTTTTCTTTGTCACTGCTTCTCACGTGGCTGTCGAGACCCTCACCAGACTAAGTGGCTTTCTGATAAAGGAAATGCAGATCTTCCTCATACATCTTGAGCCTTCCCATCTATCCATTTTCTGACCTCTATATCCAATACAGGGTTGCCGGGGAGCAGGAGCCTATCCCGGCAAGCAACAGGCCCAAGGAAGATACAGTACACCCGGACAGGAAACCAGTCCTTCACAGGACACACACAGACACAAACACACTCGCTCCAGGGCCAATTTTCCCAGAAGCCAATTGACCTACTGGTAGACATTAGACATCCAAACTGTGCTCATTAAAATAAAAAATGGTGAGTAACTATATAATATATATAGTAACTACTGGATTCAACATCGAAGTATTAATATATTCAATACCAAGTTATTGCGCACTGAAAGGACAGGAGACATATTTTTCTAGCACATTTTTTAGCCATATTTTTGTAGCACTTTGTCACAAAAGATCCTAAGGAGCTCTACATACAAGAGGGGACCCACTGAACTAGAGCACCCACCTGGGTAGCATGTAACAGCCAGCTGCCCCTCTGCACTGCAGGTCAGCTGAATGGATGGGGAAAAGGAAGGCCTGATTGTGCCCAAGTAGAAAATAGGCAGGAAACCAGGTTTAACACCCCTGCTCTTATTAACAATGCCAGGGGCTCTTCCATGACCAAGCAGTCATGAATTCGGTTTAATGTCTTATCCAAAAGATTGCATGCCCTACAGCATGATGTCTCTGGACAGCAGAGTGGGGGAATCACACCACCAAATCCTACCAACGCCACAGCCAGCAGCAGCAGTGCGGTTTTCTTTAGAGGTCTCCTATCCTAGTATCGGCCAGGTCCAGTCTTGCTAAGCTTGTTTCATCTTGGTATCTCAGTCACAGGTGGTGAATGACATACTGTAGCTCACTTTGCCCACTGAACTGGAAATGTCTGGACAGTAAAATGCTTCCTGCTCTTCATATGAGCACTTGTACTGGTTGGGAACCCCACAAACAACCTTTAACTGCAATGTTTAGCCACTCTGCGAAATGATCTCTTCTTTATACTGAACAACAGCTTCCAATTTGATTTTGCCTTTATCCTCTATTATAAACTCTCCATCATTTCAGATGGTCTTTTTAGACCACAGAGCAAGCATGACAGTAAATGTTATAATGAAAATCAAGTGGACAAAAAACAGGATAGGCAAGAAAAATACTGTATGGAATTGCAAAAGAATAGAGATTACATCATTTATAGAAAGGGGTTACGTGTACGTGTTCAGAATCACTTTTACTGTCAAATCCTTTTCTTATTTGCCTCTGACTTTTTCATTTTTGTGAGCAAACATTTTTAGCTTTGGACTGGCATTAAATAAATATCCCAGAATGTATTCAAACCTATCACTGTAATTCCACAATTATGAGCGGAAAGATTTTATATCCCTTAAGGCAAGAGTGTCCAATTCCAGCCCAGGGGGGCTGGTGTGTCTGCATACTTTCTAGGTCTGTATAAAGCAAAAGCTAAAAGGAAGGAGAAACTGTCAAATTGGTCCAATTAAGCCAATAACAAGCTGACGTTTGTCAACAAACAAAATCCTTCAGACACACCGGTCCTAGACAACTTGGATTGGACACTACTGCCTTAGAGAGTAAAGCCCACACTCCACGTGTTAAATTCCGGGATAAATTAATAGAAACAGTCCAAATCTGTTTTCTCCTTCTTTGTCAGGATTACAGCATCTCTTTCAGCTGCCATAACACTACTTCAAGAACTCAAAGGTAGTTTTTAATGCAATGTAAATTGTGTTAAATCAATTATATATTGTTATAATAATAACAATGACTTTATTTAATGTATGTATTCTTAAATAATTGGTAAATCTATTTATTTATTAGGAATTAAGACAGAGATCCTAAACATGACATTTATTAAAGGTGATAAAACATAACAAGCTATTTTAGGAAACACAGGGTTGTCTCTTCCAGCAGACAACATTTCAGTATCTATGAAAAGTCCCAGCTACTGTAGCAGAAACAGACAGCCACGTAACAGGCCAAACTCATGGACACCAACACCAACACGAACTTTCTTCATTGTCTCCAACGTTACCAATATCAATGCTGTAAATTCATTTGAGCAACACTGGCCTTCAGTTCCTTCGTCCTCTTGAAAACTACCACCTGTGAGCACTTGAACGCAATTCCACTCTGGAATCACCAATTGTCCTGACTACTTGGTCATCAGAGATCCCAAGCCCTTTTTGAAGGACTATGGGTGTTAACCCAGGGGTCCTGGATAAATTCCACTCTGGACTTGCACAAACACCCTAAGGCTTCACCTTAATTCATCTGTTTAAGACCTTTCAAAATTCTCTACATGGCCTACTGTAGAATCGGGCTGCTGGTGCATATTTCCCCAGGTGGGGGCTGCACTTCAGTGCTGGACAAAGTGGGTTTCCATCCTATACTGTATGTAAAGTGCTTTGAGATTCTCTGGGATTAAAGGAGCAATAGAAATGCAAGGAATTATAATTTAATTCTATCTTACTCTGCTTATTTGATTTAATCGTCAATTCTTTCGTCTCCTTCATAGAAATCTTCTTTCCAGCAATTTCATCATAGATGGCTGAAAGATATTCCTCAGGCAGGTCTTTACTGTCATTAATTCCTCTGTTCATTTTAATGTATTGCTCTTTTGTCATTTTGTTCTTCACCTACAAGAAAAAAACAACAAGGTTTAACCATCAGTGTTTAAATTCTCACTCAGAGGCAACAAAGCATTTCTAAAGCTAGGACACAATTTGTTTTTTCTCAACCTGTCCCAATTCACAGCTTACAATAATGGGATAAAATGAGTGTAAAGTCTAACTGGAACAATGTTATGTGTTCTCCCTCTGTGCTTGAGTTTGATAGAAATAAAGATACATTTAAGTATTTTTTTTATCTTACATTATGGATACTAATGCATTTAAGAAAAATAATACAGAATAGACATTTTACTTTTCAAGCTGTGTTTTTCATTACGACTACATCATTGTACAACGCATCTTATCGAGTGGTTGTTTCTGTCGATCTGTTTTGTTTTGGTACTACAGGGTACCAATCTGGAGAATGGGTCGTGCCATTTGCTATGCTGGGACAGGCACCATGGGGCACACAAAAACTGCATTACAGAATTCACATCTATAGAACACAGGACACAGGACAAGAAAGCAAGGCGATCTGCTCCAGAAACCCACCTGTGGACTGTGGAGGTCTGTCGTCAGCATGATGATGGAATAAGCGAGGACATAGGCGGTGTCTGCGCTTGCAAACAGAGTTTGCCTAAAAAAAAAAAGGAGTTATGCGTGAAACACCTCTGCGCATCCACAGGAACATATATGAAGGCGCTGTCGATACACAAGGTGAAGATGCAGTGCTCATACTGACTCCTAGCTGTACATACTGACCCCTGGTTGCATTCTAAGTATCTAGCAGCAAATTTCTCCATCAACCGATCGATCTTCTGAGCTTCACCGGGGAGGCGGAATCCCTCCAGGAACATGCGGAGCGCGGAGACAAAGTCCTTGCCCTGGAAGTCCATCTGGTCCACGTAAGCGTACATCACTTCCTTGTTGAAGCGGTCGTTGTCGCCCAGGAACTCGCCCACCTGGGTCTGATCGCGGGGGGGGCAAGAGAATGATCTTTACACGACAAATCTGACACAGAGGCCGGCCACTACACATGTGCAACACAAACACACTTCTGTCTCTTACAGGGTTTAACAAGAAATCAAGTCTTAAGGAGAGTATATGATGCTTTTCCTCCCACAGAAGGAAAAAATGCTTTACATACAGCAGGAGAGCCACTCATTTATGTGCAGAACCCACTACTGAAGGCAACGTAAGGCAACTGTTCTGTACCAGCAGCCCTACCAAAAAGCAGATCTCGTGGAGAAGTGAGAAACTACTTCAATTACTGAATTAAGGCAGCAAACATAAAGAGGCTAGACTATATAAGCTATATAGACTAGACTATATAACAATGTAAAAGTATTTTTTTTTGGACTAAAATTATAACACGACATTTTATCAGTTACCTTAACACATATGACAAATGAGTGAATCAAAATTCAATCAAGACATACTGTAAAGAAAAAGGAACCCTTTTGTTTCATTCCATTTAATGCACAATGCATTCATGTACAATTAACTGTTTAATGAATCCTCATCTATTTTAAGACAAAAAGTTGAGGAGTTTTCAACAAATTTCAGCCCGATGAAAGAAATCCAATTAAGGAGCCACACACAAAACAGTCAAGGGGTCTCTTACAGAGTCTAGTCTTTCCTCCTGGTGCAGAAACTGTGCGATATCTTCAGGGGTGGTGCCGAGCATTCCTTGCTCTTGCAAATACTGGATGCCTCTCTTTGGTTTTTTATTGAACCTGTGTGGGAGACAGTGGTACAGTCTGTTACTACCCAGTGGCCTATTACTGTAGCTCCTCTCCTGCCCATGTGTCAGGCAATGTGCACGTAACAGGCGGGCACACTTACAGGTCAATGCCTTGCTCGATTATCTCTTTTTGCTGCTTGAGAACCTCAAATTGCTCAGGGTTGTCGGTTCCCGACATCTGCGTGCTGTAGCTGCCTATTCCTGAAGATGCCGTGGAGTCTAAGGAATTGATGCTTCCATACCGGTTGATGGTTTCAGGGTGTTTAGTTTCATTGGTTTCTTGCTCTGAAGGCTTTTCTTGGCCTGAGGGGGGAACACAGGGAATACAGAGAATACCGTTAATTTACTGCATACAGCAGATAAGTAAGAAGGGGAGTACTTGCTATTTAATAATAACAACAACAATAATAATAACACACACCTAGGTGTGTACTGGGTGTGGAAGTCGCAGTAACTATGCACCAGAAACTGACTGTTGACTGCTCACAGTATTAAGGACAGATTTTAGGCAGGCCAGATTTTACAATCCCAGCAAGGAATTAGCCAGGACACAGGACCCTCTTAACACATTTTAAGTCAAAGGACAGAGCCTCCTACAGCACAGTGCTTGCAGTCACCATGCTGTGGTATAGGTTATGAAACTGTAGTCCAGAGGGAAACATTTCACATACAGGTGCACTAACATCACCCACAGCAGAAACCTGGCTGTCCTCGGGGGCCCTATGATCAGGATTGCTGCACCCCTGTCTATACAGTAAGATTAAATATGATGTCAACATTATAACGCACTGGACTGGAAACCACATTAGAAATGTCCTATAAGGCTTGAGACAACAAAAGCTATACTAAACCATCAGGCAGGGCTCTAAGTCTCAGCGTGGCCTTCAGCAACAGGCTTGAAGCAAAGGGAAGGCTGGGCTCCAGGGAGCCCTGCAAAGGCAAGATAAATCTACTGCTAGAAAAGGAATTTGCAGATGTGTGCTTCTGATCTTGTGCTGCCTGAATAGGCTCTTATTACTGCAAGTACTGGAAAGCCTCTGAAACATTCTCTGTGGCAAGATAACATCCTGCGCTGGTTAACCCATCTCTCCCATAGCTGCGGTCTATTCACGGACAGAAACAGGAGGTGCGAGAAAAATGATCACTTATTCCAAGTGGTATTACCTTGCCTGTATTCAGATTAGTGAAAAACACATCTATAGCTTCTGTACTATTTATCTGTGCAATAGCTATAGAGAGTATTTAAGCTGAATGGATTTTTAAGCGTAGTCTCAAGGCAACCTCACGGTATTTGTAAATACAGGTTCCTGCCACAGTGTGGTAGAGAAGTAATGATCAGTACACATCAGCGTACTGTTTCAGCGTACCTCTGCCTCCAACAGTGGAGGACGATTGTGAAATGTATGTTGTGAGGAACTGTACTTTAAAAGGCCGTACTTTTGCAAATGATGTGTATATATTTTGAGTACTAAGCAGATATTCACGGACTTTCTGAAAAGAGAACAATTACAATTGCTAAGCAAAAAGGACAAGCCAAGGAAGGTACTGCATCTTAAGAAAAAAAAATCAACTACCAGTGATGACAAAAAGCTTTTTTAAACCCATCACCAACTGAAACAAAACCTTAACTACTGTTACTAAGGCAACCTGCTTCTATCAAAAAACAAAATCACTTCTTTTGTAGTTACCTGCTCTTCCTGTTGAAGCCAGCCCATGAAAACCAGTAAGTAGTAACGCACCAGTAAGATGAACAAAAACAAGATTTAGGGAAAGAGACATTTTTGTAGAATATCAATTTAAAACATGTAAAAACAATTCCTCACAAGTGAAAAGAAATCAAGAAATATTATTTGCAAGAGGATGAAAAATGTCCTTAACATTTCATGTAGTTCAAAACTCTGAAGGGACATTAAACTGCAGTCCAAGCATCTGAATTATTTGTGCGTTGAACTTGTGACGTTTTTTAACTGCTCCAGAACCTCACCACTCCAAATTCTTTTCCACTTCGAACCGAAAGCAGTCAGCAATTTTGTATTGCAACAAACACAAGGTGTAAAGATACATGTTGTTTCTGCGAGATGGGTACGGGTCACAGCGACAAGGTAATTTACGATGTTGGTTTCATCAGTCCACAAAGAAATGAATCTGTTGCCCTAATTGAAAACCATCAGTCAGCTTCAGTAAATCTTTTCTATAGTGAAAAGACTGCAGTATCAGCAAAATACCTCTATTCTTAATTCTATTACTTAATCAACAGTCACCTTGGAGAATCATGGATTAATGCTCCCAGTCTGCCTATTCCTCTAAGGGTATCTGGTTACCTCTCCGTGAAATAAGTCAGGGATGTTTGATTAAGATAAAGTTGCAGCCCCTGTGCTTCATTTCACAGCTTTTCAAAACCCAGGAGCCCGCACTGAAACAAACACTGCCATTCATTTTACTTCACCTGTCAAAAAATACTGTAAATATATCACTTTCTCCAAAAGTGTTAACAGGGAGGTGGCATTAAAATATGATGAATATTAAAGCGCACTGTCACTTTGTCTTGCTGCTTTGAAGCACTTCACATCATCCACTGTATAACCTTTCAGCTTACTCACACAGGAAAATGTGTCTCTGTTTAGTGATGAATCTATAACCCTACACCCCACTGCTAAAACAAGCAACACTGAAGAGAAAGCTGCTAGCATTTTTTGTCCTCAGTTGTTTGCATAGGGTGAAGGGTTTTGACAGCAATTCAGGTCTTACCGAGGCTAGTCTGAGAGTTTGGATTGACGTACTGATCTTTACTCCACTCTACCATGCATTTCAGGATAGACACCAAGCACTCCAAACCCTTCTTCCGTAGGCTCAGCTCCTGAAACACAGTTTTAGAACGTATTTACTATATGGTAAGTCAAATTGTTTCAAATCACAGAAAGAGAACGGTGATTGGCATACAGTGCCATCTGTAATGCTTGACACACGGAGAAAACCTGGCTTCAGTTAAACTTTGTGGGCCACATTCATAAAACATTTACATTGCAGTAACTTTACCACTTAAGTTTATTGAAAGAGAAATGACCAAAATAACATAATAACATTAAATGTGTTTTAGAAACTCTTAAATTCCGATGTTGTGAGATGTGTGTCTCTTCCCATGTTTTTTTATGTGTAATTTTCCGTAAGGAAAATCCAGGTCGTAATTTAGCATGTTGGCAGGACTTAAGCGTAACGCAAGAAAAGCATTTAAATAGCCGCTCTGAGATTTCTTTGTAGAACGGATTTTCAACTTTTTCTCGCAATTATGTCCATCTTTGGGTACTCATGACTGAAATCCATGCTGTGGTGATGCCCCGTCATCGAAAAGAGGCTGTGCAGAGGGTAAGAGAGCTGGAGGGAAAGTATCCGCTTTTAAACTAGTGGTGTAATTCTGCAAGGGAGAAAAAGGATTTTTTTCTCCAGTACTCTCTCATTACCATCTTTAAATTTTGCCTTTGTGACAGCCTGCCCACCCTCCAATTTGCGCAGCGAGTCAAACATGGCAAGTACTGCATGCTTTGTACTAAGATGTTTTTTTTCTCTTTACATGCCATCACAGTAAATTATTTTAATAACATTTTAAATGGAAGATGCAGACTTGAACAGATAGAGACGCTTGCCAAACTCTCTCCTCTCTTTCCAAGTTCACGTCTCCAGAATTAAAACGTATGTGTGCTTCCTTGCCTATGTTATATTTTCGGGTTGTGATCCCTCTTCCTCCCGTTAGGGTACTGGGGGACCCTAGAATTCTAAAAGTCATATGAAATGGAAGCGTCTGTATTAAATGCTGTGTTCAGGAGTTGTGCTTGGGACTCTGGATTCTAAAATGGCTTCTTCGATTGCAACAGTGGGTACTTCAAGGGCTGCAAGAGATTTCACATACACTGCTCAGTTAAACTCAGTTAATAATGCTGCCGGACAAATTGGCAAGCTCCAGGTCGATGCTGTAAATCCAAATTTGCTCCTGGTTAAAGGATTAAATAAAAGTCCTCCATCTTACTGTGAGGGATTGGCTAGCGCCTTAGTTCTATCAATTGTCATTTTCCCTTCTTTCTTGGGAGGAAAAAGCCTATCTTGTTCAGTTTAATTGGAACAAGATAAAACCCCTATATCAGTGCCCTGTTGAAGAAAGTCTCTGTGCCGCACGAAAAGTCTGGTCTCTTCGTGTAGACCTCATTTTAATTAGCGTTAGTATTGAATCGCTCTGTTTGTGATTTGTTCTGTTTTAAATAAAAAAAATATATAGAAATGTGTTATTTGACAAAAAATAACAGTATCTGCATTTTACTTTATTTACTTTATTTCTTTTTCACTTATAAACCGGAAATAGCCTATAGGTCATCCACAAATTACTTTTCCTGAAACCTTATGTGGGAATATGACAGAACCTGAAAACCTGGAAAAACAGAGAGTCACCTTAAGCCTGCTCATTGTCACCTCTTACCTGAACGGGAGTCATGCCGAGCTCGTGTCCAGCCCTTCCTTGCGCAATCTTGGAGAGGTCATTTACTAGCCTTTCAAATATATTAGCAGCATTCAGGTCACAATCATAGTTCACATAAATATCCACCACACTCTGAGCATCTGTAATGTATAAAAACACAAATCAGAACTAGGCGAAAGGTAAAGATACCAAGCACCAAATCAGCCACAGGTAAAACATGAAAAAGAGAAAAGCCTACTGTATGTACAGTAGGAAATATACTATACAGTTAACACAGCACAGAGTACTATAACTCACTGCACCTGCACATATCCTGGTAAGAGTCTGAATAACCATCCATTTATGATCAAAGGAGCTTGTGGAGGTCTCCAGAATGTAAAGAAAGATCTCCTTGAAGAAAACCTGAAAAAAAGTTAAAACTATGCTGCTTATGCAAACACATGGTATATTTATATACTATAGCAAAGAAACGGAGTTCCAAGTGGGTAAGCACCACTGTTTCTAAATGCAAAATTAAAAACTCACTGCTGATTATTCTAAATAATTTATTTAAACAGTGATTTAATTCAGAGACTTTAGAGAAGGATGCATACACAGGATGTTTGTTAAATAAAAAAAAAAATTACAACAGTTATTAACATGGTCTTAAGAAAATTCCCTGCATTTCACATTTTCAAACAGGCAGATTGACAGCAATGTCTATTTGTGATCCAGTGAGAATAAATGATGAAACAAACTTCCACCGAAACTTAAATCAATTCTAAAATGTCTCGCTATCATTGAATTGACAACAACTTTATAATGCCTTTAGTGAAGAAACCCATTTATAACACTGTCATGCTGAGGTGCAGCTGTACATGATGTACCAATTTAAGTGAACAGCATGGGTGTTATAAACAGATAAAAAGTTTTCCTTGTTTTGCAGAACCTGAAGAAAAGTCAACACTTTAAGTGTAAAAAATACAGTACCTCAATTTGCATCTTGAGATGAGTCTTGAAGTTTGAAAGCAGAGTGAGGAATATTGACAAGGAGAGCTCAAATACTTCAGGAACGGATGAAACACCATTTTTTGACAACGCTACACAGAGGTACTGCTTTATAGCATTAATAAACATCTCATTTGTTTTGAAGATAGGCCCCGCATTTTGTAGAATTGACAGGAGAAGCTGGAGGGATAAAACCTTTGATCGAAGTTCATGAGACCTAAAGAAGAAGAAAGGAAAAGCTCACAAAAGTACCGGAAATTCATATTTAATTAAGAATGATGATAATAGTGAACTGAACAACCCAGATTAAGTTTGGTTAGTTTCCCAATTTCAATATGGCTGACATACAGAGTACCCTTAGCTTCCAAAGGAACTGGCCTGGTAACAGAAATTCAATTTGTCTCCCGGACTGTTAGACTGGTATTTCCTGAAGATGTTTGGACAACAAACACAGAAAAGATACCCTTAATGATCAGATTTTGTTATGCTAAAGATTTCATACTAGAGGCTTCACAAATTTAAACTGTAAGAAAGATTCAAACAATACAAACACAAATATAACTAAAAAGGTTTTGTTTTCCAAGAACTTCAGATGTCACCATTTCCTTTCCTAGGCCAGTTACCTTCAGGCACTTCATTCAACAGAAGTGTGTAAGAATCACCTGTTCTGCATTCTGAATATTCATCCTATAAAGAGGTGAATATTAGACCTACTGCCTTGTCAGTATGAAACTGACGACTGCCCCTTTAGTATGAAGCCAGATCCTTCATTAAACTGAAAAACAGTGAATGAAAATCAATTTAGCTAAATCAATTCATGACCCATGGCACTGGTTATTATGTGGAATAAAGCTCAACTATGGGAACTGCACAAAGGAAATAAGTCAAAATCTGTACATGCAAAGGCACCTAGGTTTACATAATTATCATCATCAATGTCCATAAAAACTGTGCTCACAGTCTAATGCTCAAAAAGCATCAATAGTTGATTCTGAATGTAGCGTGAATTGGCTGTAAGTGCAGAGCAAGCCACTTTACACACCTCTGAGAGAGTCAGACACCAGAAATAAAAGCAGCGTTCCAGAATAACTGTTAATTAAAGCCCTGAGCCCTTAATAGAAAGAAGTTCTTCGAGCCTCTGAAGATTTCAAATTCACCACGGACCACTGGCTATTACTTAACTTACTTCATCCAGTTTTTCCAGGAATTTTTTCCTGCTGTCTTCCTGTAAGTTACAATCAGACTTAGTCTACAGTTGGCTGAAAAGAGAACCACCTGCTTAACTTTATTTTATGACTTAAAGAAAAACTAAATGTAAGGTGGTACTAGTAATCCAGTATTCTCTGAAAAAAGCTAGGTTTAGAACACTCAAACTACAAAACAATTACCAGTTTTCTTATTGTTAGCATATCTGAACATATTTTACTCATTAGAGAAGTCAGTGTTGTTTAGGCTTCCTCAATCCAAAACATGTAATTGCTTGAACTTAATTTCTGACAAGAAAATAACACTTGGAACAATAAACATTGTAAATGAATATGTAAGTACATAGACCGTACATTTAAAAATACAGACTTCAATGAAAAGCTTCCTTCATCTCTCTAGACATGAGGATGGAAGCTCAATCCACTTTCTAACCGCTTAAACCAATTCTAGGTCGCAGGGGACACACAGCCTATCCCAGCAAGCACCAGGTGCAAGGTGGGATACAGCCGCAGGTCTCGCACACAGAACCACCTCATTCACAAATCGAACTGAACCTCTGCAGCAGCAGAAGCTTGTGTACGTGTCATTTTGCGTGACAGAATACTACCTTCTGAAAATGACCAACAGCCTTGGTATTGTAACTGTTCCAAATTCATCAAAACTCAACCTAGCTCAGGAAAAAAGGCTAACAAGTATGAACACCAGTTCAGTTTAACACAACCACAGCTCCTGTTTAAACCTGACTCTGAACTCAGAGGTGAGGGTGCCTGAGCCACACTGAGCAACACCTTTGGTTTGGCTTTTTTTGATATCGGGCAAGAAATGATTTATCTTCTGATGCACAATGCTTATTGTGAAAATCGCTTTGTCTAGCAACCTAAACACACTCTGATGTTTTTTTTCCCCATCTAACAGACAGACGGTACACAGCCTGAAATGTTCAACTGGGCTGAGTCAGCACAGTGTGGGCGGAAGGCTGAAGATACTGTACGAAAGTCACAGTGCCTGCACAAGTCTCCTTCAGCTGGCCATTTCTGAAGAGGGGTCAGGACTTCACATATTAAAGTTCAGCTGTGAAACATTTAGTTTAGGAACATATATAGCTAATATTTCTCATTTCTAAGAATGATAAACAAAATGATAAATGAAAAGATGAGAATTTTTCATCCCTACTGCTCCTCTTCCTTCTTTGGAGAAATAAGCTTACAGCATAGTGCCTCTTACAATCTGCTTATTGCTGAGAACAGGTCTACAAGGACATGGCAAAGTTTACAATGTTGATCACCCAGAGCTCTTCCCAGACTTTATTTTGATAAAAAAGTGCACTGTACTTTGGTGCTTGTGCTCCACTGTGAAGGGCAATATTCACTTCAACATATTCAGCATTTCACTGTAGTGTGAACAGCTCTTTAATGAGGAGAGGTCATTCTCTACTACACCTAAAGAGACAGAAGGGCTCACATCCCTTGGAAAACTGCAGAACAGGACATGGCAGTTTCTAATGGCAGCACACTACAAAATTTTTCATGCCCATAGAACGTTTTACAAATGTGCAAGATGAATAATAGATAAAACAAACACTAAAACTTTCAGAACCTTACGACAAAAGAGAAAGAGAAGAGTTTCTCAATGAAAACTAATGTTAACTGTCACAGATAGACAGTGAAAACTGTCTAGCGTTTTTGTATGAATATGCAGTCATTAAAGCTATTTTTTAATTTTAGAAATTAATTTTATTGTTAAACAAAGAGCATTATACTTTCATAAAACACCCAGACCTTGGAGTCTGGAGCAAATATAATATCTGGCATTTAATTGTACTGTATATCCCCATTTGAATAAAAAACATGATTAAAAATGTTCCTGAAAAGTTTAAAAAAAACATTTTAATTTTTTTTTGCCATTTCTAAAAAAAATTATAAAGCCACAGGATTAGGAAGATTACATTAGCAAAGGAAGTGTTTTAAAATTCTTTACTTTTAACTAAACTGAATATCTATCTAATCACAATAGCAATTGAACGCACCACCAAGCAGGTTCTTATCTGCTCAGAATTACTAAACAGACACAAGGCAACTGAGGTCTATGCAGCTAGAGAGATTTCAGAGATGTTATGTAAATCTACACACCTTACTGAATAACCAAAGAGCATGATTAAACCTAGCACTGCATTTAATGTTAAAAGGCCTATGAAATGGATCAGTGAATTCACAGAGGGTGCTTGACTCCAGTGTTTCCCTATGCTTGTTCTGAGCAGCTCCAGTGTGTCCGACAGTTTCCGTTCCAACTGAGCTCTTTAATGCTGGCACTCATTCAACTGACTGGCTTCTTTGCTTGTTTACACGTTGGTTTACCCTTTTCTGCATTCAGTCCTTGGTTTCAAAAACACGGAATTTTAAGTTTCGTTATGCAGTCTTTCCTCAAGTTATGAGTTTGCTTACTTATTTCTGTCTCAGCAGAAGATCACCTTATTTGTTGATCAATATATAATGAGAAGACACAGGATTGATAATGTATCAAACGCTCAGTGCTTTTCTTCATTCTCAAGTGGTTCAGTTGGTTACATTTCAGCTAAAAGCTAAACAGGGGGAGTTCCAACACTGACAAACAGGCACAGGGCTGATAAAGTTCTACAATCCCATTCAAGCTTTTAAGAGCTGAAAGCCATTTTAAAAATATGCCTCAAAGAGAGAAGTGAAGTCAACTACCCTGTAATAAAGACCTCAGCTGGAACAAATACCAGAAAACATACAGTAGGAGTCCCCCATGACCAGTGTCACTGTCATACATACTACAGAACCTGCATGATACAGTGAAAGAAATGTTCTATCTTGTTTTTCGGTCTACTGTGTAACAGGAGAGCTAATGGAATTTAACAACTGAAAATCAAGCAAAGCTGCTGCTGAGTATTATGTGGTTCAGACTGCTTAAATGTGAGCACCAGTTGTAAAGTGACACCAGTTATCACGTTTAAGAAAAAAGTACACAAAATAGGCTTACTTGGGATCAGGGGGCCCATCTGAAAGGGGTTTCATTGAAAGCTTGCACAGCGACCTAAAGACTAAAAAGGCATCCTTTTGTAGAATGTGGGAAAACTTAGCACCAGGAGAGGGTCCTGTGGTCACTCCAGATTCCTAAGGGGATAACAACAGGGAATTACAGCAATTCCATTCACTGAATTGAATTTTTATAACACAAGAAATCCCCTGACAGAACATCAAAATCTCAATCTACTGCTTGTAGCCTTCCTAAAAGAAATGGAAATTGATTTCATAATCACGGTCCATCAAAAACCAGAATAGCACAGATTGTGATAATGATGTTAAGAAACACTATGTTCTGTGATCAGGCATATATTTATACCATTTGCTGCACAATAGAAACACAGTACAAAACAATAGCTGTGAGTAAACAGTTGCGTTTCTGATCACACAGATGTCCAGCACATCTTACAGTCTGAGATCGTATGTAAAAAGACGTGCAACATTGTACCTTAGAGAAGGGGTTCCCAAATCCTGTGCTTTGAGGCCCAATCTCAGTTACAAAATCGAACCCTTAAATGACTTCACAATAAAATTAATTTGAACCATTTGAGTGTTTTCAGCTTTTAAACATGCTGGAGGTTGCCTTTTAACTATAGCATTTCCGTAGAACATAACATTCCTAAAGTCTGAGAAGAAAACAAAAATACAGTCGAACCCCTTGTTTACACTTTTCAAGGTTCTCAAAAAAAGTGTAAACTGTGGGAAAAGGTAATATAGACAAATATTCAATCACAGAACATTAAACATGACACATCTTTGGTATCAGATTCTTCGCAATTGTGTTTAATGTAGAAATCGTGCTATTCAGCCAATTCGCTAATTCAATTCAATTCGCTAAACTTTTTCCTCAGGGGAAATGGTCTTCCTTTCATTCTTCCTCTCCACGTTGGGCTTTAAAACACATATTCAATTTAAAAAAAAAAAATGCACAACGCACACAAGACAACCGTACAGCACAAACACTGAAACAGGAGGCTTTGTTTTGGTTGGGACTGGAAGAACAATGACGTACTGTACATAGCGGGGGAAAAAACGTAAACACCGATAACGCAAATACGGGGTTCGACCGCACTTGCAATTATTTTAAATCAAGCAGCTCGATCGCTCAGTTAAGGGTTCGATTAGGTAGTGGAACGAAACCCGGTAGGCGTGTGGGCCTCCAGGACCAGAATTGGGAACCGCTGTCCGAGGGGAAGGTGCGCTTTAAAAGAGTTTGCTCCCGGCACAGGAGGAGGCGCTGGGAACAGCCGAGACGAGCGTCGCACCTGAGTGTCGTTGGAAGAGACGGACAGCCTGTCATCGGGCAGGGACGGGGCGAAGCTGGCGGAGATGGGAGTTCCAGGGATGCCGTTGGCGTGGACGTGCTCGCTGTCGCTGCCCAGCCCCCCTTCCTCCTCCAGGGAGCCGAGGGTCCCCTCTGCGCTCTCCCCGCCTGCACTTTCCCCGGAATCTACACCGAGGTCAAGCAAGGGCCCCACTTCAGCGCAGACGCCAAACCATTCGCACAAGATCAAAACCGACGACGCAGAGAGGGCAAAGGAAACCATCTGAATCATATTTCATCTGATGAGTGTCTCTCCTTTTAAGCTGATTTAACCAAATGGATGTGAATGAACAGAGGCAGTACAGGTATCATAAGCTACTAAGTGGTTTGTAGTGAACATAGTGGTTGATTGAACTCCACCGTTAGAGCATTTTAATTCTTAAATGTAAAATGTAAAAATGTTAAATGTTTCTTAAGTAAAACAAAGATGTCTATAGCTGATATGCACTGTGGGGTTTTTTGTATGTGAATTGAATTGTATTGTTGACTGCACGTGTTGAGGAAAAACAACAAAACCTTAACAAATAACAAAATGCAAAATTAAAAGGAGGAAAACTGAACGACAGCAATTACATTACTAAATGTAACTTCTGTCGTATTTTGTGGTCAAAATGCTCATACTTTCTGTCATTTGCATTTAAAGAAATTTGAGCATGCAACATGAAATGGCATTAACAGCCAAGAAATGTTTTTAATTGATTTAGTGAGCAAAAGGCAATGTGCACAGTGCTTCCTGAAACAATACACAGTAGTTCAGGTGGGTAGCTGCGTCAGCCTGCGTAGGCTGCAAAGGAACAAGTAACAGGTTTATTCCATGCTGAAAAAAGAAGAAAGAGAACACAACGTTTCGGCCGTGGAGTCACGGCTGAAACGTTGTGTTCTCTTTCTTCTTTTTTTCAGCATGGAATAAACCTATTACTTGTTCCAATACACAGTTAGGTGAGCACTGAATGGTTTTCCTCCGGGTTAACTGTTCAGCTAACTGAAAGGACTATAATTATTGGACATTCACATTCATCGTTGAACAACAGTCCCAGAGGCGTCATAGTTCCCTATTGGTAAGCAGTCCTACTTACAGTAATTTAAGCAGGTAAACTTAAGTATTATGTCTTTCACTACACTGTTTATAACAATTTAATACTTGTTTCAAATGGCAAATTTAAAATACCTCCAACAACAGTGTTAACTACTTCCTTCAAGATGCTCTGCACGATTTCTTGAGCTTTTTCTTCATAATTAGGTGCTTCCTCTTCATCAATTACTTCCGCATCATGTTTAGATAGACCTAGGGACGGGAAAAAAAACGAACGAACATTAAAATAGTTCTAAACGACAGGAGGCCATTCGGCCCCCGTGGTGGTTGGTAGCTAATCGATCCGAGGATTTCCGACAGCCTTTTCTCGAAAGAAGTCAAGGTATCGGCTTCAACCGCAGGGCCGGGTAGCTTGTGCTGGGCTCCCACAACCCTTAACTCACAAGCACCTCCCATTCTCATTTTCAAAAGCAGCTCTGGAGTTCCCACTTGTGTCCTCTGTATTGTGCTCCACTGTTCGTCCAGACGTCCACCAGCTCACTCTGTCAGTGCCCTGCAGGATCTGGAAGACGTGAACTGTGTCCCTTTGAAGGCTGTGCCTCTTTTCCAGTTGGCACTGGACCTCTGTGTTGCCGGTGATGTGTTAAAAGAAGAGCAGCTCGCAGGCTGGTGTGTGAGAGACGTCTGCCCACACGTCCGCATTCTCCCAGGGTTTGTAGCCACGAGAGAGACATGAAAAACACACAACTGGCTATTCCCAATCGGCCTTCTTTCAAAACAGCAGATGTCTGCCGTCACCACAAGGTTATGTTTTATTATCTATACATGTTGCATATATATGAACTGGTTCTAAAAGTGTTGCCATTATCCTTTTTTTTTCTTATTTTACTCAAATATGTGCCAAATCGCTTCTAGTGTTAGTACTAACCATGATAAGCAGTTATAATTTGTTTCTTGGTAATAGTAATAGCCTGTTGAATAACCTTCAGAGTAACAATTTCATGTTACAACAGGTTATTTTTAATACTGTTCTGTGCCTTCATACACTACACTGAAGGCATCACTGCTGAGTCATCTCGCAATGCCAGACTCTAGAGACCAGTATAAGAGAACAGTGGCATTAATCCTTGCTCCACGCAGGACTCTGCCTGACCACAGTAGAGGTTTTAGTTTTCAAACCCTCTCCTGTTGTAGCATTTTCCCTGTAAGGTCAAATATCGAACGGTTTCAAATGTCAAGGAAAGCTAGATCTCTTTTGAAGACATTTCTTTAGTGTTCCCTCCATACGTACTACCTAATGCACAATTTGTATTTACAACATTTTGAATCAAAATAGCCAAGAGCAGGACAAAAAAAAGTGATTCATGACAGAAAAATTCCTCCTTTGCAACTTCTTTGAAAGCTGTTAACTACTTCAAGGCACGGAGTTTTTTGATGGTCTGTTAATGACCAATAGTGAGCAATGAAATGCCTCACTGATCGAGAGACAGATCTGTGGATTCAACCAAACAGCTCTTTTCCTACGTGCCCACTTCACAGTTGTTGTCAGCAGCCTATCAGTTTTCCTCTTCAGCTCTCGGCAACAGTATTTATTGGCCCCGCTGCCGAGCTCCTGTATACACCAAACACTGGTCCTGAATAAGAGACAAGAATCCTCTGCATATTTTCTAAACCACGCAGTAGCATTTTAACACATTAAGCAACAGTTCTAATCAAAATCAGCCCACCAATTGGCATGTTATGACTAATATCTCACCGTAATGAAACCCAATTTAAAACAATCGCTGTGTGCGACTTTGGCTTATCAGGGAGGGCTCTGAAGCAGCACTGCTAATCTGGAGGAGTCCTGGAGGCCTGGGTAGGGCTTCCTTGTGTAGGAAAGGGGTAAAAAAAGAAAAAAACGAGTGTAAGATGCAGGGAGACAGCGAGAGATTTACTTTCAGCTGCGGCCGTGGCCTGGTCGGCCTCCGTCTGCTCGTTTTCCGCGCTGCAGAACTCCGATCCGTTTTCCGGCTCCGGGTCCTCCTGGGCGCTCTTTTCCGCCTCGCTGGCGGTGGGGGGCGCCCCCCCGTCGGGCTCCTGAGGTGGCGGCTTGGCCGGCTGCTCCTTCGGCCTCCTGAGCCGGGGGGAGTCGGGCTCGTGCTGGCTGACGGGGGACTGCTGCAGGTGCTGCTGCCTCTGCCGCTCCTTCTCCATCTGCCGCGCCTCCTGAAACTGCGGCGACACACACGACATCGGGGACAGCGGTGAGAGTGAGCCTGCGGGCGGCGGCGAAACGCCTTGCGGATTTACCAGCCCCACAGCTACCAGCCAAGCTAACAACGCATCCCGTTCTCTAGGCAAGAAGCATCACTGATGCCTTGAGCATCTCCCGTCTTCGGGAACAGGCCAACAGAAAACAAAAATATTCACTCCAGCAAGGAATTCTGTAACCCAAGACTGTTTCTGTTACGTGATCCAATTAAAGGGTGTTAAGCATGGCTTTAAAATCAGTTCTGCTTGAAAAGATTGGTAAATAGCAAATTAATTTACTCGTAATACTCAAAATGTCTTTAGGTACAGTGCTACTCAGCATATAGATTCACTTTCACATCCCTCTTAGGAGCCTGAAAGAGCACAATACCCACTGTATATCAGAAGTCTAAAGAAAGGTAGCTTGTGTCTTTCAGTTTCTCTTCAATTCCAACTGGCCACATTCTAATCACGGGAAATTGTTGACAGTGGTTGAGGTGCTGCTTTCGCCGAGATGTAAGAAAGTTGTAAATTGTGTGCTCCGCATCAGCCTTTGCTACTGTACTGCTCCCTGCCCTCAGCACTGCAGCGTCGTGTCACTAGGCCAGACCCTGGGTGCAATACGAGCCAACAGAGGTACCACCATCATCCTGGACCCACACATGCAGCTTCTACGGCTTGTGTCTTCAGTGATTTGGTTGCTCACATCAATTTCTGTCACGTACGGTGATCACTCATGAAACAATATTTCAATATCGACCAGACTAAGAGGCAGAACAAAGACATAAAAAAGTATGGCTCAGGCAGCATTTCCTTTATAAGGCGGCCTTGGTCTGGAATACTCTACACAATCTAAAAAGCAAAAGCAGCACTTTGTGTTGCACAGTTGTGCTGCTCCACTAATTAAGAAATTAATGAAGAAACAACACCTTTAAGAAATGTACAGTAAAGAAAACTATTAGAACAAATGCTCTATACTGACATTTTAAAACCATGGTTATCTTTTCATATTAAGAAAATATATTTTCTACCCGCCTGAAGGCTAACAATATTGTGGGTCCAACAAAATCAGCTTTTTTTATAGGTGAAATACCTGTCCATTTAATTTGACAACTGACTAGGTTTTTCTTCACTATTTTCAAGCCTAGTCACACTGACACACAGAATTTGCTATTTCATTTACCTGTAATACTCAAAATATGTAGGTGCAGCACTACCTAGCATATAGATTATATTGTCAATTCTCCTGCACTTCTTATTTAATTTTAAATCAAATTCCAGATACAAAAGGGGCATCTTAAAATGACTCTCATTAATTTTCTAGAAACAGATTTCATCATTGAGTAGATGAAGTACTGTACAGTATTAGGGACCCATATCCATTTACATATGACTTCCTGATGAAATTATTAGTTATCATGTTTTTAAAATGGAAATCATTAGAAAAAAACTTTCTCTTAAGTTAGTCATTTTTGCTTACAGTTAGTCTGTGCACTGATTGTGCACTGAACATGCCTCCAATTTTACAATCTAAAAATCACAGAATTCCTCTGCACAACAGCAAAGCAAGCAAAGGTTCCAGGTTGTAAAACAAAAGATAGTGGACTTCAAAGCTAGGCCACACAAAAATCGAAGCACAACAAATTTATGCACAGGCTACAGATATTACTCCTGACATGAATTTGCGAACACTTACAGAGACTGACTGAGCTGAAAAAATGCTTCTTCTCAACAGCTTCTAAGAGTTGAAATTTAATTATTTAAAGAAGAACTCAACATCAGTAATGCGAATGACAACACATGGGTTTGCATTAACAATCAATTACAAATTAAAACATGTGTATCTCATTATACTTTAATGAAAAAAATCCAAATATTAACATAATTTTTTTTAAATCGGTATTCTAAACATTGCTTTTCAGGAAAGCTTAAATATACTGCATTACCTCTTTGAAATAAATGGGAATGAAACACATCAATATCAATGGCTGCATTAAATGTCCTATGTGCCACATTTAATTAAAACAAACCAGTAAATTTACAAGGACTTCACAGGTGTATCATTAATATTAGGACTGTCATGGTGAATCTGAAAATCTGATTGACAGGATGATGTGTTTTACGGTCTAAAAAAGATAATTTTGCCCGAATCAATTGAATTTTGTGGTGCTTTGATCCAGATATAAACAGAACAGATTTTGTGACTTTAATAGCCAATAATGTGCACTGATTCTATAAAGGAATTTGGAATAATCTCAGTGATAGTAAATAAACAAATCAATAAATAAAGATAAAACCAATATGATTAGTCATACATAGGGAACCCTTTACCTCCTACAATACTCTTTATTCCTGAGAAAAAAACAGATTAAAGCAGATATATAATTGGAGTTCAAAGTAAAAGTTTGAATAATTAGCACTTCATTAAAACTTTTTACCAATAAGGAAGAAGGCTTAAATTTATAATTGTCAATCATTTTTATTATACCCTCCCGATTTGTAGCTGGCCACTACATGTTTTTCACATATCAGCTTGCAGCAAGAAACACCGTGACCGCACACGGGGGAGAATAAGGAAGTGAAGGCAGACTCCTCTGCCCCGCCCACCTTTGAGACGCACCAAGCTCTGTCCATGACACACAGTGCCAGCTGGAGGAAGAGTTCCTCACCGACGGCGCCTGTATGCAAGTGCAAGTGTCACTGTGTCACAATGTCACTGAGAGCAGGGGAGGACACCCTGTCCTTAGCTGGTCTTTGCCATTTTGTGTCAATGCTTGGGGAACGCAGGTCACAGTGAATTAATGGTAATGTGATCCAGACTTCAAGCCATGATCATAGAGCTCACCCTAAGAGAGTGAGCCAGTCAGGAGGCCCCTGACAAGAATTATTCTAAACCAGTATAAACTACCAAAACCAGTGATCCGGACTCCCAGGTTCTGTGCAGCCACAGACATGCAGGCTTGATCATATTAGCAGGCATCTCAAGTGGATAACAAGTCCACTCACTTGTGTTTTCCTGGTCTTTCTGCACCACTGGTTGAAAAGTACCTCTAAAACCCGCAGGAACCCAGCACTCAAGGATTATGGTTGCCTCCATTCCCCTGCTTTAAAGAATTCTTTAAAGACTGAAGACGGGGAAACATTTGGAAACAAGCCCTGTTCAGTCAATTATTGATTCAATTAGGTTAATAAGGACTTGGGTCTTGAATGAGATCATGTGGTTGTGCAGGGTCAGCAGGAACTGAAAAATCAGTTTTCTAAACATTCTTAACAGCTTCTGATGACTCAAAACAATTGATTGCAACTCTGAAGACCCACAGTATCTTCTGGGTTTTGTTCCAAACGAGCTCTGAATGTCTTTAGTGGACCCATCACCAATGGGTACGGAAAGCTTCCCAGATCTCTGCTTATTGACCATTTAATGGTGTCAACACAGCCTGCACCCCCAGATTTATTTGCTCTTTATTAAAGTACTGCTGTTTCAGCACACGCTGTTCCTCCAATGGAAACATTGAAGCTTTTAGAAGCTGACTGACTGCTAATGACTATGTGCCATGTGCGTATAGTAAGCAATATTTCCGACTGGCTGTGAGGGCATTTCTGGATCCTATAGATTTAAACTAAGCATGGCACAGAAAAAAATAATATATATTGTGCCACTATTTCAGCGGATTTTTATGCACATAAATAACATCCTACTCAATTGGATCACAAGTGTGAAGCAGGCTGAAGTCACCTAATTTATATGATAGTACTAGTGCTGAGACGTGCCAATGAGCCAATTTGAGGATATCTGAGGACCTCTCCTTAATGAGTCTAAAGCTACGTAAATAAAAGTTACATTTACATTGCTAAAAATGACAACGCTTAAGGGATTGTTTGTTACATCAACTCACTGCGATGTCCTCTTAAAAAAGTTTATAAAACAAGAGAAGGCTGTTGAATTCATCTATTTTTTTTTTCAAAAGCCAACTGAAGGATCAAGGATCTCAGTCCATTTCTTGAAAGACGTTGGGTTATCTGCTTCAACAGTGTATCTGGGCAGCCTGTTACACACTCCTGTGAAACTTCAACACTTTCTCAGAATGGTCCTATAACACTCTAATTTACACTGCCTGTCTACACACTCTTTCCAAACATTGTAACACACAGCCTCGTAGTGAAAAAAACAATGCTCAAACATTTTAATGAGTTCTGATGTCAAGCTGCTAGGCGACAAAATGTGTTATTTCAGAAAGGGTGTGTAGACTTTCTATAGGCACTGTAGCCTTGAAGTTCCGTGTACTTGAAACCTAGCTTTTAAGTAAAGTTAAAGACTAAATTGCATGATGTTTCACTGCAGGGCAACTGAGTTTTAAGAAAAAAAAAAGACGGACACTTTGCAATAACTTCCTGCATAATGGAAGTGTCAATATAATTTTGAGAAAAGACCATGTGCTCAAGCACATTTCAAAATATGTTGCTCTGAATTGGCCGAGAGTAAATTTTTAACTGAATACACACTCACACACACAACCACAAATAGGTAAAAAGAGAAGAAATACAGTAGTATTCATTTACTCCCCTTTTCTGTAATCCTAACGTGACTCCTATAATATTACCATCTGGTACTGTATTACACAGATTGAATCGAATGGACCCTATGAATTTCATTCTTATAAATCTAGTCAGTATCTCCGAATACTTCAAATATAATGCTAGTCTCTTATACTTTTATTATTAAAGCATCTGGTAACACTTTTTCAAATTCAAGTTATTACCAAGATGGCTTTATTAAAAAACAAAAATAAAAATAAGGTGCTGTTCGCGTTTCTGTGAAAATGCAAACACAAAAGGCCACAGCAAGCTGCAGAAATAGCTTCGAAGCATCCTGCCAATCAAGGTCTGCCGTCAGAAAGAAGAGTCAAGCCAAGGCACACACTGGAAGACCTGTATTCAAGCACTCCAAGACACCCCTTGCGTTTTACCTGTCGCTCTCTCTTTCTGGAGGCCAAAGACCAAGTAATCTTGTGATTTGTAAGCTACAGTTCAGGAGGAAAAGTGTTCATTAAAAAATCAGATGTGAAAAAGTTGTATTTTTCTCATTCACAACACAGTTAGGAAGAGGTTAGCGACTTACTGCTTGGTTTTCCATTCTGGCAAAAATGACGTTCAGCATCTGTGTGAGGGTGGCCTTGGCTGTGGTTTGATTGATGAGGTTCTTGCTGGCCAGATAAATATTGTAGCATGTTCGCACAGCCTGCAACACCGTCCCCTCGTGAATTTCTATCTGCTGAGACGTAACTGCCGTGAGCAAAGCCTAGGAGAGCACATGAACACAAGACGCACAAGGATGCGTGGTTTAAACGTTGTGTCGGAAAGGCCAGGTATAAAGTAGTAGTAAAATGATGTAAAAAAAATCACATTTCAGACCTGTTAATAAACTCCAAGTCAAGAACAAAAATGTCAATCTGACTTGATTTTCTTCAAATGCTGCCTGTTTTTGACTGTGCCACATTGATCCAAACAAACGGAATATGAAAACCATATTTCACATGGAATAATATTGAGGTTCCATGATTAATGAGGCAGAAATGCTTTCATAATGCCAAAAAAGGCAAGTACAGGAGACATCACTCCTAACGTGCACAGCCCCAATGGAAACACCATTATTTTTAATTTTTAAGAGCAACCAAAACCGTCACTGAGCTACTGAGACAGAAGTGTTTTCCCTTCTCAAAACCTGAGGGAGGCTCAACTGTATTGATCAATCATCCTTTATATAAATATTTAAAAACTTTAAGCAGGTGGCTTCCGTTACGGTTATGGATTTTTCGCAGTTTTTCAAAAATACAGTTCACTATGTCAAACAAAACAGCAACAACAAAAAGTACAAAGATTCTGAAAATTAATATGAAAACTGAATAGACTTTTTTTTTTTATTGTTCTGTACCAGGAAGACCTTTTAATTCTTCGTGTGAGGCAGTATTCCTCACTCCCAGTCCTGGAAAGCAGCAATTCGGAGTGTTTTGAAGATCTGTCTCTAAACCATCAGGAGCAGAGTGACCAAGTTTAGAGCCTTCAACCGAAATCGCCTCCTAAACCTACTTCCAGGTTGAACAGGGCTTAGTTTGCTAGTAACCAGGGACCAGCTAAGCTAGACTGTGTTGTGCAGGCCTACAACATAAAGTTTCCATCTGATAACCTCTTTGTCCAATTCAGGGTTGCGGGGAAGATGGAAACCTATCTTATTACGGAATGGGCATGTGGCAGGCTACACCCTGGACGTCACACCAGTCCATCATGGGGCGCGCACACACATGCATGCGCAATCAGACACTTCTTTTGAAATCCGTTAATAAAGCAGATAAGTAAATTAAGAACAAGCTCTTATTCACAATGATGACCACTTACAAAGCAGGGCATTTCCTGGAGCTCCTCAGAGTACCATACTTCGGTAAAGGCTACAACAACAGCGTCCCACCTGGAATCTGAAGCCAAGACCCTCAGGTCTGAAGTCCAAAGCCCAAATCACTGCTGCCCTTAGTTCTTCTGATCTCATCCGTGAGAAGAAAGAAAAGTCTGGCTATTTTCACCACGCTGTGCACTCACCTTTATAATCTGCAACTGGACACCTTCGTCAGTCTGTGGGCCCTGAAAGCAGCCACATATGGTCTCAATTATTCTGTCAATGAGTTTCTTTCCAGGTGCAGTGCTATCTGGGGCACTTCCGGTGAGGTGTCCATAAGCGATGAGTTTCTGAGAGAAGAGAAAAAGTAGAAGCTTAAATATTAAGGAAGTCTTGTGCTTCATTCACAAAAAAAGAGTCCAGTGAAAAACCTGTCTGATATCATTATAGGAAAAGTGAGGAAGACAAGATACATTGAGACTCAAATCCAGCAGTCATTCCATTCCAAAGGTTCAAACCAGAGAAGGAAAAAACACACATTTCATTCTTTATCTTTCATTCATAACACAAAAATGATCTATGAGACAACAGGAATATAGACAATACAGCATCCACCAGAATTCTGCTGTTTAGACATGGGTAATAAAACATTACTATACCGAAATGTTGTTTAAACCAAACAGCAATGTTAAATGCATTTTCTTGTGATATTTACAAATAATTGAACCTCCTATTTAATGTGCACACCCTTAGTTTGTTATTGCTTCATCCTGCATTTTTATTGTCTGTTCTAACTGTTCCATCAAAACACAAGCTAGCCCTCTGAAATTTAACAACGGTATATTGTTGCTGTGCACAACTACATGATCCCTCACCTCCAGGTTTTACAGTTCAGCACAAACCTAATTAGGTCCATCCAAATCTTTCTAATAATCAGATTCCAGAAACCTTTTCAGATCCAACCGCAAGAGTATATTAAACGCAGAACGCATTGCAAAAACTAAGATACTATGAACTATTTAGAATAATGACAATCATTTTCACAATTTTCTCTCATATGGCTTTGGGAGATAAGCTACATGCAAGGAAGATCTGCCAATGAGCACTGAGGTAGGGACAGCAACAATAAAACATTGAGAAGAGAAAAAAGCACAGCGCCGCTGGATTCAGAAGCCATTTGTTAACAACCCCCAGTACTGACCTGTAAACAGTCTAGAGACGTGCTGACAATGCGAGGACATTTGGACTGACATGCTAACTCAAAAGGCAAGAAGTACTTGTCTGCTTCAATAAAGTTTGCCTTTGATTTGACTGGCGGAAGTGTACTGGAACCAGCCTTGGTATCTCCAGGGGGAGGACTAGAAAAAAAGAGATAAAGAGATAAAACGTAGTGACATAACAACAAAAAACAAAGCAGCCAACAGAATTTGTACTTTTTTTTTATGGTTTACGGTTAAAACACAAGAAGGATTTGATTTAACTGAGACTTCTTCTCCTGCCTTCTGTCGTTTGCTGCGAAGCTGCATTCCAGTGAGTTTTCCCCACCCCCTCTGTCGGTGAGAATGGTCAGATTTCTTACGGCTCAATTTGTTTCTCGATTCTGGTTCCTGGACAGAGTCAAACAACGATCACCAACAAACCCATCAGTTTTAGCCAGACTTCTCCAGTATGCAAAAGAAACCAATGCATTATCCCAGCAATGAACTCCTCATCATTCACTTTCTTATTATCGTATTCTAGTTACAATACTTTTTTCTAAATGAACAAACTTCACCTAGAAGGGATAATAACATATCACAGTACAAACCTTGATAAATGTTCATGAAGTGTCCCAGAAAACATCTTATACTATCTCTTGTGAGCATTGGAGCTGTATTTTATGTATAATTTTCTTAGGAGGGGAAGGGGGACCCTATTATGTTTATTTTTCTGTCAAAAAGAATACACATTTAAAAAGAGCTCACCTACAAAGCACAATCTCTCACAATCTCAGAAACCAAGGTGCACTGTTGTGATATATTCTGTCATTTCTAAAATCTTGTGAAGGGCAGTACACCAAACAAACTGACTGATTTTGGTGATGTCTGTCTGCAATATCATTAGTTCACAACCAGGCTGCAATGTACCTGCACCACATAAGCAATTAGATTATTTTAACCTTTCCTCAATTTTCTTTGGAAAGTAGAACTGTGCTGGACAAGATGGCAAGAGAATGACAAGGCCACTGAGCTGTTTTCACAAAGCAGAAAGTTACATTTTCATTTGGCAGGCTTGGCCAGGGTGAGATCCTGGGGCCCAGAATACAGCAGAGTGGAACAGATTTGAGATGGTGGCTAAGTGTTCAAATTTACACATGACTACTGTCATCTCATGAGCTTTTACACAGACAGAAGAGTGACTCCACCTGAGCAGACACCTTCCACAGCCTCAGCACAGCTTCCCCGGACATCCTACTAGCTCAGAAGGCCATAAGGACATGAGTAAGGAGGCCTTTCAGTCCATACAGCCTGGTTGGTACTTAGTTGTTTATTGATCAAGGGTTTCATCCAGCCACGTCTTGAAAGAAACCAGGGTATCAGCTTCAACTAAATGGCTTTATTCAGAAGTAACTCCACTGGCTTGTGTCGGAATGAACACTGAAACATGAACCAGAGGGCATAAGGTCCAGTCACTAAGCCTCGCAGTCACATGGCTCTCTGGTCAAGCAGAGCAGCTCAAGTGTATTTCAGATGTCAGGAGTTTGACTCTAGTCAGGAAAGCACACACGCTACGTTTCATTTCACATGCTGAGAAAGCAAGGGAATCAAAGCCTTTGTCTCTGTCGCTCTCCCAGCTGGGATCCTGCAAAAGAAGGCATTAAGACAACAAAGACAAACAGAGAAGAAAGCGAAATGAAACTGGTAGGATCTGAGCAAATATCACTCCAGGGCAACTGCTAATTGAATCAAAACTATACTTAGGGTTGAGAGAAACTGGACACAACCGCTAATAATGTTGAAGTGAAAAGAAACAACTATTGATAAGGAACAAGTAAAGGTTTATTCCATGCTGAAAAGAGAAAAAAAGAAATGCATTTCACCTGTGGAGCCTTCTCTGGGTGTGACACTTCAACTATTGATAAGTAGCTGGGCTCATAATTAGTGGTGATTTATTCACCTCTATCCCTTTTAAACCTTTTCTTAGAATTGTTATTTTTGAATTTCACCTGTGATATGTGTGACACCAACAGGTATCACTTAGGCAAAATATTAAAACGCAGGAATTGCCACATGATGCTTTCTTTCCATTTAAGTTTCTGAACCTGCTGTTCATCAACAAATCATGTTATGACAATCTACATCTGTTCCTATTTTACAATTTTCTCTGTGCAATGTATGGTAAGGAATCAATCTAAGTTTAATTGTGTTTTAATACTGAATGTGCTACATGTTACATTAGTCTGTATTTCTACTGTCTTAACAATATAGTTAAGCCTCAAAGAATGCTTTTTATACATTCCTGTATACTGGATTTATAAGAATAGATGCCCTAGATCAATAAAAAGCTTTATTTATTGTAGATCTGAATAATTCCACAAATAAGCTAAATCATTTTCACTGAAATAGGTGGAGTTTAGTGTTAGCTGGAGGAGATATGTAACTCTCCATGACAGCACTGTAAGTCCAGTGCCAAGCAAGTCACTAGAATACAGCACGAAAAGGACATTTGTAACTCAATGCTACAGTTAAGTTCTTTTTATCTTTCATTGTGGGATTAATCTCTGCTTGTTCCTTTGCATCTTTACAGCTGATGCAGCTCAAGTATGTCACTCTATACGGACTAATCAAACTTACCTTAACTTTTCTGTTTCTTCTTTTATCTCCTCTGTGAAAAGAAGGAAACAAAACATCAGTATTTTTGAAAAAGATGTAGCTTGTGTAAAAAATAAACAGTACTCTTCAGTACAAAAAGAGGTTAATTTGTAGGCATAGGAGCTATACAGTATTGTGCGGTAACATGATTAGGAAAGATGTCTTAACACATCTGATTTCACGTCATTACACCATTGTTCGTTTATACATAGGTCTGTACCAGCACAGAAATATTTTTAAATACTTTTGAGGGTAACCCTAATTTACTTGGCTAGACATGCAACGTTTTGTAAAACAACATACAGTACATGATGCAAACACAACATCTTATTTTATATCTACCTTAATTGCATTTGCATCCACTACATATGAATAATTCCAGCTAATAACTTATGTTCATGCTGGAGGACACACTGCTTTTTTAGGAGACATCACTGTATCTCACTTTAACAGTGTTTCAGACGTGTCTGTGTCTCACCTCACTGTACCTGTGTGTATAAGTGGTAGCCAAGGCTTCGAAATACAGTGTAACACTGTCTTCAGTAAACAATTTGCACTGCACATTAAAAACATACTCTGCTGATCAACACTGGTGACTCCATGCTGGTTTTGTAGTGCTAACAGGCTTCAGAATCTGAAGTCTGCTTTCTCACTAAAGACTGCCAATTTTCTCAGAAAAATAAAAACACTTTTTTATTCCCTTTTCCTTTTTCTATACTGGTTAAACTACAAAAAATGAACCAGAAGTTGTAACTTAGTTCTGTTAAGGCAAAGTGTTTGCACCAACCCATTTCCCTGGCACTTGACAACTCGGCAGTCTTAAAACACATTAACTTTAATCTCAACAGAGGCTGTTCTCCTCACTGCTGCTGAAATATTAATCATATCTCTAGAATGGCGTTAGGATGTGAAATACCGTACTTTCAGGTTTGACACAAATTACTTCAAAATGCCGTTCACTGCTAAGAGTCATCAAAAGACTAAAATAGCAGGAACTTGGATCACACAACACAGGCCATGCGTCTTTAGAATGGGTGATACGCCTAAAATACACAACTTGTATGAATACTGTATATTAATCCTTAGAGGGTTCAACTCCTGTATGAGCCCTCTGTGAAAAACAGAAATGACAGGCTCAGCAGCACAGTCTCTTGAAAATACTGATTACAGGCCTCCTAGACAATAAACAGCATGAAGCTCTGCGGGGGAAAATACCGTGAACTGCCTGGCCCACCAGTGGAAATGCTCTAAAAGGCCTGAGCTGGTTATGTAGGAAGAGAGGACCAATTAGGCACAAGGAGATCACCATTTTTAACACCAACTCCTTTTTATTTGATAAAGACAGAAACCGGAGGAGATGTTTATATGCCTCAATGCCATCGCACAAGCAAGAAAGAATCAGAGTCGGTCAAGTCAAGTCTCCCTGACAGAGCTTTTGCGTTATCACAGCTCTTGCAAGTGCCCCTTCATTTTGGACACTCTCAGACAAGAGGTGACCCAAAATAACTCTGTGCCACCGAACCACCATCGCCCACACAGCCTTTAAGATTAAAAGGCCCGAGCGTGACATAATAAAGGCTAAATCTTTAGACTGAAATCAAATTGAAAGTCTACAGCTAATTCCTGTTTGACGACTGTTGTTTTGTGAAGATAACACTACTGATTTACAAGAGTAACTTAACAAAGAAAAAGTGCATTTTTGCTTCATGTGATTCTTTTTGTTATGGAAACTTCTCACAAATCGAAAAACACGGTCCAACCAGAAACTACACCCTGGATATATGAATTAAAGCAGAGAGGAAGGGGGATTCTGGGTATACCAAAATCGTTCATTGTAGTTAGTCGACACTAACGAGAAACTGCACTTAACCCACTTTTCTCGGTCCTTCAGTAATTGAAAAATAAAAGATGAGTTAGAAAACAAGTGGAAGCTGTCTTGCCAGTCTAGGTCATTTGGTACTTAGTAGCTAATTAACCAGAGTCTCTCACCCAGCTATTTCTTGAGAGAAGCCAGGGTGACAGCAAGGCTAGGTAGCTTCTTCCACACTCCAGTAATAGAAGCAGAGCCTGGCTAGAAGTACTACAATTATGCACTTAATTACATAAATAGACCAACTATATAACTGAAAACAGGCGGAACAAAAACCAGATGACACTAGACCTCCAGGAACTGTGACTGACAGCCCTGGTCTAGGAGAAAATAAACTAAGTATGGAATACAAGAGTGAACCAGTCTCTTTTATTTAGGCGCTCAGGTCTCATTACTGACAGAGACCTTAAACCCTATTTCAATGAGAGATGAAGGGAGGCTGATGATGACGATGTGGAATTCCACCGTTTGGAGACAGGAAATATTCCAGTCCTTGCAACCATGGCAACCCTGCAATTCACCTCAGGCTCAACATAAAACTTCTGTACCAGCCATGTGCAGAGAAACCTTTTCTCTGAGCAATTTCGCTCTCACCTCTGCGACCGAGCTCTGGAGTGCCGCAAACTTGCTTTCTTGTGAGACAACAGACCCACAGTAGCCACCTTGATCTTCGTGGGTTTCTGGTTCAGATAGAATTACAGGGTGTTTCCAAAACCACCCTGAGGCAGAAAACTGCACCATCTTCTACAGAGACACTGTCACAAACGGACAGGTATAAAAAAAACAACTGCAAAACACCAGAATGACTCTTTGTTTGTAAATATACAGTAAATCACTTTAATGGTGCTATCTGTCACTCCTTTCCAATGTTTACCCATTATCTTTAATCTTTACAAAATGGAGAACCAGAGTAACCTAAATAAACTGTAAATCACTCCTGAAATCAAATCTACATTTTCAGAAGAAAAAGATTAAGGCCCATGCCAATTAATATTCTAAACATTTTTCTGCATGTGAAATAAAACACAAATCATTATCATGTGGTGGAAGTCAATCGTTTCAGGGAATATGCAAATCAGCCATATAGCCCATTTTGCTCATGTGGTGGTTTAATAGCTAAGAGATTTGAATGAAATCTCCAATCAGCCCCCTTCCTTCTAGACAGAAGAGATTTATGTACCTAACCTGTCTGCAGCCTAAATAATAATTCCACTAACACCAGGGATCATTCTTGTTACTCTTATTTCTAAGGTTATAATACCCTTTTGTAGTGTGGAGACCAAAACGGTACAATATTCTCTTTATCATTTCCACACATTGCCATTAATTAGGACACTGAAGATCCCTTTAGTGTGTGGATGTCTGCAGCTCTGCAATGTGTAGTATGTTTTACTGTAAGTGGATCACTTTGTACTTACCTGTATACTGCAGATGTTAAATTTGCCATGTGTAAGACCAGCTTGTGACTTTGTCTTGTTGTAATTCACTTACCACTACCTACTATTTATGAGAAAATCATTGATATACGCCAGGAAGACCTAAAATAGATTTCTGCAGTGCACTACTGCTCACATCTGCCCAATTAGAAATTATGCCACTTAAGATGGCACACTATTTCTAGTTCATTAGGCAGTTCTCCATATGTACCAGTATTTTATGAAGGACCTTATCAAAAGCTTCCTGAATGTCTAAGTCTTATGCTACATAAGATACTTATGTAGATAGTTAAGATACTTATGCTAGAGTTTTATCACTATCTTTTTATCGCTATCCTGGCTTGTTTGGACAATTCTAGCAAGTTATGCAGGACTTTTTAAATCCATGATGATCATTTTGTAAAATGCCATTGTTAGACTCACTGGTCTGTAGTTTCCTAGAACCATTATTTACCCCATTTTATAAATTGTAGTTACATAAATTAAGTAACAGGCTATATGCTACAAAAACAAATCTGTCTGATGAAAAAGGAGAAATTCTGGCCCGCTACGAAGCGACAGCCATAAAACAACTCCAAGGCCAGGAGGAAACAATGGAAAATCTTCCCTGAGGTAATGCTCTGTATTTTCCTGAGCTTGAAAGGGCTCTGTTCCTCCTATATAGCCAGAGCTCTAGTGTAGCAGGAAACAGAATGCCATTAACAGCATCCTCCATTACTTCTATAAAGCAGACAACCATGCAAATCTTCAAGAAAAATTACATTTGTAGGTGGGGTAAAAAAGAAATAATCCACTTGACAGAACATGAGCCTGCTCCTCAGCACAGCAGTGTAATTCCAGACACAAGTGACACAATCACTCTGGCACAGCCTGGGCCTCTAGGGACTGCTATCTTACATTGGTGATCCCACAACAGGTACTGACTGCCCAGCTTTCAGAAACACTGTCAACTCATTCGGTTTGTGAGGCAGTTCTTTTTAGGAGAGAAAATTAACCTTTATTTGTTTTTATTTGACACTAACCACAATTCCAGACAACTTTGGTTTAATCTTCCCAAGAGAACCCAGTGTGAATTTATTATTCATGAAACCTAGCCTATGGCATTATACCACTTTATACACAACACCACCAAATAGCTTGAACACACGCAACTACAAAACAAGCATTTTAGGAAGATCCTAAAATAATGGGCTTTTCACTTCATCACTGTTGAAGCCAGAAGCAAGCAGATATGATAGGTGAAGTGACAGTATTTCAAATTTCAAATCAGAAAAACCGAACAGGTCTACAAATGCACAATCCCCAAGATGTCTTTTATTAAGGTAGATTTCAGAAATGAGAAATGCAGAAGTTAAGTCTTAAGTAAGAAAAGTGATTTAAAATAAAACAATCTGTATAATCAACCATCAACTGCCAATTTCCAGTAGGGTCTCAAAGTTCACAAGGATGTTCAAAACCTTCACTGAAGTTGAAACTCATGTATAATAACCCTGCTCTTTATAAAAAATGGTTTTCATATAAGTTATATAAATAAGGGTTTCAAATGCCATTAAATGTATCTAACAGTTCCAAATAAATGTCATTCTACATTTGACATTATAACATCAAGCTATCGGGGGGAGCAGACATCGGCTAGATACATTATCTAATCCATAATTCATTCTGTCAAGTTACTTGGTCCTGTTTTGGGAATAAATTTAGAGCACGACTTACAACATCATATACTTTAGCAGTAAAAGTGTCCTTGTATGAGGAATTCTATCAAGTTAGTTAAAACCTCCCATTTGTAAAGCTGTAACAGAAGCAAGAGAAGCTGTCTACAGTTTCCTGGTTCAGGTTTTACGAAGTGATATAACATCTGCAATTCTCCCATCTGTGGCTATTGTTCTCATTCTAGATGGCAGACGAAATATTCTAGATAGCCGTCTATGAATAACTAATGTCCTTAATTATGGCTGGAAAAACACAATCAGGCTCTGGTGATTTACAGTTACAAGAAAAAGTTTGTGAACCCCTTGCAATTACCTGGATTTCTGCATTAATTACTCAAAATCAGCCGTAAAAAAAACAAAAATAAATTACAACATAGGCTCAAAGACAATCACGTCACTTATTGCATATTAACGCTCTTTTTAAGCAGCGATGCTTATCTGCATTTTATAAAATGAATCATGTGGTTCTATACGTCTCTGTGGTCATGTAAGAAATGCAGGAGAGATTTTCCATGCCTACAACACCAAAACGACTAAAACATCTTGTGACTGTCGCCGACACAACTTTCTTTTACAAGTTATAGCGAACAACATGTCTTTCACAATGTGGAAAGGACTACTCACACTGAAAACTAACAAACCATTTCATTGAAAACAATAAGATGACAACAATAGATTTAAAAATATAAGAAAGATGTAAAAGAGGGGGTCACTCAGCACGCGTGGTTGCTGGGGATTAAAGGCCCTCATCCAGCTGTTTCTTCAAAAAACCCAGGGCATCTGTTACAGCAAGCAAGGGTTAAGCACGATGTACTGAGATATGAAAATATCCAGATACAGAAGAAGGAAAAAAGTAATTAGAACCAATTATGGCTGTGTTAAAAGATCAAAGGTTTGTATACTAACCAGCCATTACAAGGTACAGCAGTTACCAGTATTTCAAGAGTTATTAAGCACTTGCAAAGAGGTAAACACAGTAGCAGGCACTGCGAAGTTGTTTTGCGATATTAGTCTCACTAGTCACCAGCTGCTTTGGGCACTACAGTAGCTTCCTGGTGGGGCATGTGCCTCCACTAGCTCTCATTCAGTCTCATGGGTACTGCAGACCCCCTTTTCTGTCTCGGCACTGCCACCACCTGGTCAACGTGTGTAACTGTACCGGTGGGTCACTTCCTGGTGTCCTGCCCCCAGTACCAGCTCACTGCCGTATGTAGTCTGTAGACGATATGGCTTTAAGGTGTCAGACAAGTTAGATGCACAGTGGTATCAGTGGAGCAGATGCCATGGAGACCTTTAAAAACTACAGAGGCCTACACATCATTGAAGGTTTCAGTCCAGTAAAACATTTAAAAAATATTTAATTTTATTGTATATTTAACCTCTAATTTTACAGCTCACTTGATCAAAAAAGTGTGCTTTTATAATGGATTCTTACTATACAACGGAACAGTCAAGCAGCTCCACTTGTGTATACTTAATTGCATCTTTATTGTGATTTCTTGATTAAATTATAAAATATATTTACTACGTCATAGTGTTTTGAGAATCACAATTTCTGTGCCTTGTGAATGGATTAGTCTACTTGTAAAATATTCGCATTTCCAATTAAAACAATACTATATATTATAATTACAGCCTAAAAAACAACTTGTTTGTAGTAGAGAGCAAATGCCGAATGTGGAGGACCTGAGGATAAGTTTTTACAAACCAAGTGACTACTGGAGGAATTTAGACAACCACCGTATGACCAGCACTGGCTAGGACACAGTAGAGAATTTCAGGCAATAAGCACAATGAGCCAAATGTTCCACTCATCCGTGGCCTTTCTGATCTTTTGCTGATGAACAGCAGTGACTGGACCCTCCAGTCCAGAGTTCCAACTACTACACTACCCTACATGCTGCCTAAAAGCAAAGTCAAACAGACTACATGGCACAAGGATCCGATAACAGAAAAACATTTAAATACAAGAATACCATGACAAAAAGAAGCTTTGTGACGTAGATAAATTATTTAACGAAAGCATTTCCTCCGTGGAGATCTATATTAACCTATCAGAAACAGAAGTATTATCTACTAAAACATGACTAGATTGCAGTTTTCTCTATTAACAGTTTGAAATGAGAAACTTTAGAAAGTGTTTCTGCTATAGTTTATTAAATTAGGAGTTGTGAACTGTGGATTTTTCAGGCTCATGGTGTTTTCAATCTGGAAAACTGGTAATCACAATTTATAGCTACCAGGAGGTAGAATTTATCTGTATTCTCCAATGACACCGTCATCTTGAGAAAAGTGTGTAGTCAGTCATCGTGCTAGGGGCACAGATACACTCCTTTGTAGCTCGGGTCTGCTTGCACAACTCTAAGAACATACCAGAGCTTCAGTAAAACTGCAACTGGCAACTGCAAATTCAACACAATCATCAAGATAAGACTAAAGGCAAGCTACCTCATGAGTCACTCAGAATCAGAATGCACATGATATGAGAAGCCGAGCCCTAGTACTACACTCTACCAGTAATGCAAGTTAACATACTGTACCTTGCACAATTCCACCCTGTCACTTCCTGGAAAGTAAAGCATGGGTTAGTAACACCATATCGTTCATTTCCAGAAAGCGTGTGATTATTTCACCATTTTGAAGAGACTGACATAATGACTAAACATAAGCAGATAACATTAACCTTGTCGGGAAGTAAAACTCTCTGTGCCTTTCAAGCGCTGCAGCATTGTTGGAAAGGGTTCTCCATACCTACAATGGCACCAGACTTCATATCAGTCCCACAGCGGCCAACATAGTGTAGTAAAAAAACAGAAAAGTGATCTTAAAATAATAAAGCACAGTCACAGTATTTCTAAATGCACAACATGTTTTTTGCATATCCTAAAACACTTTATCTGTTCTAAAGTCCAGAACATACTCATTTGCTGCCTTAGGAACAACGGTGATGGTTCTCATTTTACTGGGTCATGTTTTATTTATCAGTGCATCAGCTGGGTGGTGATGGCACAGATTGACTGCATAGGAGCCAATCAATCGAGAGTAATTTCAGCCAGCGAAACTAGAACAAAACAAAAGAACAGCCATGTCCGCTCTACTTGTAGACACTGACCCCAACCTAAACTTATATATATATACTGCACAGCTTTACAAACAGGACTGACAGGAGGACATACGGATGAGAAGAGGACATTCGGTTCAACTAGCTCATTTGGTTCTCAGCAGCTAATTGAGCCAAGGAACTCACCAAGCCATTTCTTGGCAAATGACACAACGATATTTGAATTATATCTGATGCTGCAAGTTTCCCAAGGATGTGAGTTTGATGATTCTAAACAGGTTCCTGTTTAATTTTTCCCCATACCCATTTTTTTTTACCTTTGATTTAATTCAGCAGTCTTAAAAACGGGTGGTGACTCAGTTGATTGTCTGTGTTCAATATTGGATAGACTAAAAGTACTTATCTTTGTATTGATATTAGATTGCACCCATATCACCCTGCAACTCACAAATGGCAGCCCATTGAGGCTCAGCAGATGCGAGCCTGGCTAGTACCTGGATGGAGAGACTCCTGGGAAAGCTAAGGTTGCTGCAGGAAGAGGTGTTAGTGGGGCAGTAGGAGGCTGCAGTCTTTATGCCCCAGTATAGTGATGGAGGCACTGCACTGTAAAATAGGCACTGTCCTTCGGATAAGATATAAAACCGAGATGGTCCTTAAAAATTCCAGGGCAATTCTTGAAAAGAGTAGTGGTGTTACCCTGGTGTCCTGGCCTGAATTTCCCCCTTGCACTATACAAATCAAGGTCTCCAAATGATTGAATTATTATTCATATCATTGATTATTATTACACATTATACACGCTTCATCTCTTTTTAAAGTGGATTGCTCAGTATTACCACACACATTAATGTTCTTCAGGTTTGTTGCAATACAGGCATCTAAAAATACGTATTATATTTAAAATTCCTAGAAAAGGACACTAAAATACCAGCTGTTTTATTGTACCTTTCCCTTGGGGTTCCATCTTGGTGACACAAACCACATGCACATGAAAGAAGTAATTACACAGTACAGTGTACAGGAAATTCATTAAATCTTGACACCCAACTCTAATTAACACATTGCACTGGGAGGTTTAAGAAATCACACATTCAGCGAAGAGATTTCGGAAGCACGAAATCTACCTCAGACGAGGCAGTGAATAAGAAGAGAATACCATGGTTAGTCACTGGTTCTGGCCAGACTGTACTATAAGCTAAACTGGTTGGTTGGTGGGAAAGGAAACTGAACCATCTAGTCCCAGAAAGAAAACCATTCTACATGACAAAAAGACAAGTGCAACACTGTCGCGTTTCATGGTTGCATTGTTTGACAAACCACACGGTAATGTTCAAATTATGATGATTATCAGGTGTAGCTGGCTATCTTCATGCAACCAGCTTAGATTAGTTAGTCAACCTGTAGTAAATGAGCAGGTAGCGCACAATCTGAAACAGAAGACAACCTCAACAATATGTTCACGAAGAGAAACATATGGTGACGTTACACACAAAAACTGCTGCCATGCCCTTTGCATAAACACGATGCTAACGACACGAAACCTAGGAATATTTTTTCTACATGCATTAGAGTTCATAGAAAGAGCCCGGCTTAATTACATTTATCTTGTAATTATATCTCAATCTGGCCTCAGGGCTGAGAAATGAATCGGGCTTTTTAAACACTAATCCAATGCTGGTCTTGTCAGCAATGTTTTCCCCTGAACAACAATTAAGGAGGAAAAGTGTTTCATATGTATTAGTTTATTTATAATAAAAAAACCCTACTGATCTAAATTTCTCTCTGCCTCAAGAGATGAAAGATTCCCTGCAGTCAGCAAGTCAACATTTCCAGTAATGCAAGGTAACTACGTCAGATTAACTTGGCAGCTCCAAGCTTATTGAATTCCTGCATTAATATAAATGATCCTTTCTTCCAGCCAGGCACGGGTCTGTCAGTCACAGCACACACCTTCAGTACTCATCTTTCTTTTTTTAGCATTATTAACACTTTCCACAGGTGAACTGAACCAGCATGCCTTCTCAGAATGTCTTCCTTTGGCTTTTCTTCCTGGTGCCCAGCGAAAGAGGACACAACAGGCTGACCCATGAAAGCAATCAATGTACCGATTCAGATAATGAATCCAATTAATGACGTGTACCGTGAAGGCGTCTAAAAAAAACAACAACCTGTGGCCTAGCCCATGCTGCTGAATTCAGGGAAAGCCCTTCCGATTTCTGAAGCCTAATTCAATCTCTGATATTATCAATAATGCCGACACAACATTCTGCTAAATACAGCAAAGTACTTTGCAAGTACGCTATACAGAAGAAATCCATTACAGTGTGTACAGTAAGTGTAAGGTACTGTACAACTAAACATAACAATTAAAAGAACACTCCACTTCTCCCTCGCACCATTTTTGTCCAATGAAAGCCATACTATTGTACGTCCCTTACCTGAAAACACAACAGCTCTCAGCTGTGACCATTACGGTCAAACACATCCCATCTTTCAATAAATCAGTCTACGGCACCACTATCCACTCTACTTTAGAAGGAAAACGGCGTCAAACAAAACCATATTATCTGCAATATTTTCTGTAGCAGGTGTTCTTATATTTTATTAAATACACATGGCATGGGCAAATTCATTGTACTGATTAAAATCTGTCAAAAGGGTTTATCAACATGGGGTCTGCTGTCAAAATCACTTTGTGCTGTTTGTAGCCACTGTTGAACACAGTATAAGCTGTAAATCTGTGACCCACGCTCTGCATCGAGGTGTAGATGCTATCTTCCAGACTTATAACCTATTCTTCTCATAGCTCCTTGACATGCATGGGTCTCTTCACTGGTCTCAGAGCCCTACCACTCGTCCCACAAAGGATCAAGCCAGCAGCCATATCACCCTGCAACTCACAACTGGCAGCCCACTGAAGCTCAGCAGGTGTGAGCCTAGTCAGTACCTGGATGGGAGACCTCCTGGGAAAAACTAAGGTTGCTGCTGGAAGAGGTGTTAGTGGGGCCAGCAGGGGGCGCTCACCCTGCGGTCTGTGTGGGTCCTAATGCCCCAGTATAGGGACGCTATACTGTAAAAAGGCGCTGTCCTTCAGATAAGACATAAAACCGTGGTCCTGACATTCTGGTCATTAAAAATCCCAGGGTGTTTCTCGAAAAGATTAGGGGTGTTTCAAATTTCCCATTGGCCCTTACCAATCATGGCCTCCTGATAAACCCCTTCTATAAACTAATAATATAATTATTAGTTATGTAGTATATAATTATAATTAATATTATTAATGGCGATCAAGTCTAGGAAGAATAGCATTCAAGGCTTAATTTGGATGTCACACGCTCTTTCCACAAAAAAGCCACAAGCAGCATTACGATGTATGTTGTCCTGCGGGAATGCTGTTATCTGAGAATGAGCCTGCAGGAAGGACAGCAAGTGATGGTTCAGGACTTGATCAATGTAGCAAGTTGCTATCAGTGAGTCCAATCGAAGATCTATGGCAACTACACATTCCTGTCCAGACCATCACACCTGGACCTCCCCATCAATTGATCTGTTGTACTCAATAATGCAGATACCATTCTGTTGCTCTCTTGGTAAGCAGGACACATGGCTACCTATTGGTGTTTCCTACTTTGTAAAAAAAATGACATTCAACAGGTTAAATTACCTTAGCAGCTTCGTCCAAATCAAGTCTTCTACTAGTGATTCTGTGTAGATGCAACGAACAGTCAAAATCACTTGAGAGTTTAATGGTCGGTTAACAATGATCAATGAACTAAAATGATGCCAAATTATTTTTTTGGAAAAACATCCATAAATTAATAAGTTGGATGCTCTGGATTGTATTCACTTCCCCCAGAGGTACACAATTACAGCTAGCTCAGTATTACTGAAGTTTCCATTCTGTTCCAGAATACAATAATCGAGCCTCAGCCCTTGCTGTACAGTCAGTTAACAGACAGCAGTGCCACTCACACAGGCATGAAAGAAGAACTCTTGCATGCCATTGTCTTATTGTTTAGGCCCATTTGGGGCTTTTAAACAAAATGCACAAAGTAACGTTAAATGTTCCTTTGTTCATTGTTGCCATACTGGATTTATTCTTGGAAAAACAAAGGCTGAGTAATTCTACCAAACTTATGAGCTTGTACCATAGACCAGTAATACAGCATACCATAGCCTCATACAATGATTGCTTCATCTGGAGAAACTCATATCATTTTCTTAAAAGATAGCATTTTTTCCTCATTGTTTGGAAAAAATGTAGAAAGGACACTGTCTGGCTTGATAAGAAAAATGTGAATGCATTCTCCATTTAGTGACTGATGATAAGCTGAATTAGTATAAATGTCTAAGAGTAGATTGCCTGTAAACTATGTTCATGCAAAACTGTACCAGTTTTATGTGATGTAAATTGCGTCTGTAACAATCAGAATATGCTCTGACAGGATGCTGTGATGGCTGGTTAACCTCCAGCTCCTGCTGGTTAACCTCCTGCCTTTCCTGCTGGCTTCACTGCACACTGAGCTGCTGGGGAACAAACCAGCCATAAGATCTGTCCCTTTGCCATTCCACTATTAAATAATTATCCACAACGGGGGATGGGGGGTTCTGTGGTCTGGAACATTTCTAAATATTTCCCCAAACAATTTCAGCTCAGGAAAAATATCTTTACATTACAGCAGGACAACCTCAGTGTTGGCCAAACGTATGAGCACCCAAACAGATCCGATGACAGGAAAGAACCTTCTTAGTTTTGAGCTCCAGACCAGAAAGGGGTGCCACATGGTAAATTCGTATCGAGAGAGATGAAAAAGCAAATCGAAGGAGACCAAAAAGGGCAAATCATTAGCACACATGACACAGGAGTCCACACGAAATGACACCTCTGGGTCTGTGAGGAAGATGGGTCAAACAGGCACATCAGTGAGGAGCTACAGTACATCTTAGCCATGGAAAAGGACGCATTGTCTGTACCTTTAGAAACTGCTTCCAGCAAAATTCAGGCTTTATCTTGCCTGCACTGGCGCTGCTTAGCTTCCCTTTTCATGAATTTTTCTTAATTTATTTGGTCGATGCTTTTATCTGTAGTGACCCATTTAAACAGCCGAACACTCTACCAAAGCAATCTGAGTAAGATACTATACAACACAGAAGAGCCCCACCCATGAAACTGAATCCATAACCTCACAGTTACAAATCATGAGCCCTCCTTAATTTCCTAATTTCTCTCGGAAATGCAGGGTTGGGTGAATGAAAGGTGTTTGTTAGCATCCGGAACTGGAACTGGGCACTGGGTCCGTGTTCATGCATCATTGGCAGTGCTTGTTTCTGCGGCCCAGCCATTTCTGCTTTTACAGCAACAAGGTGTGCAATTTCCAACGGTTTTCAGGATACTAAGCTGTTCTTTCTAAAAATGAATGTAATGGAGCTACAGAGTAGATATGATGGCCTGGCGCCATTGTACCACAAACAGTACCACTGTTTGAAAGGAAACAGGCAAAGCAAACTGCATGAATTTATTCCAATGGAGCCCAAGAAGGACAAAAATAAGGAAAAATACCAGGCAACAAACCAAAAATCCATCAGTTGCATAAAAAACCTGCTTAGATTTTGTAGGTTTTATAAGGAGTGCAAGCCATTTTTGTCTCGAATCACGGGTGGTACAGTACTGGTCAAAAAGATTAGCTGTATCTAACAGACTAAATGAAAGCCTAAATAAAGAAAACTTTAGTAAAAAAATGTGAGTTATAAAGAAGATTCACAAACTTTAAAAACAACCTGTTCGCACTCTGCTGTCCTGTTGCACACCACGCTGAGATTGATTGTCAGGCTGCTAAGGAGTAGCAGTACTCTAACGAACTGATCTTGTAGCTTTAGTTCAACATCCCTGATTAACATCAACCATTTCTTAATGTTCAGAGCACCTTTACTTCAGGAGCAGGGGGAATACTGTACTACTCTCTGAGTTTTGGATTAGCAAGATCTTATGTTTGTAACTTAACTTACTGTATCAAAGAGGAATAACGTGTAAATACCATTTGGTATATTAAAGTGGGTATCTGTTTCATGATATAGTTTCCATGTTTTTTTTCCTCCTCTATAGCAATAAATGGCCTTTTTAATAACACTTTAATGTTATTGGCTGTAATTGACACCAGAAATGGCCAAAGTTATAAACCTCTCATCAATTCACTACCTCAGCAAAGTATTTTTCAATATCTTTCTTTCAATATTTATCTTTTTTTAAATCTGGATCTTGCATGCTTCAACAAATTATAAAGTACTGCTTGCAAGTTTTTACAATGAGAGATTTGTCTGGCACAGCAATAGATGCGCTCAAGAGACAGGGTTGCTTTAAAAGACCATCTTTGTCCAACAGCAGCTCAGGCTGAAACACACTAGCATGTTGCTTAACAAGGGTGATGCCTGAGGGACTTCATAGATACTGTTGATCATCTCTACATATATCTACTGTATAGACCTTTTGCTTTACACACAAAGACAAAAAGCAAGCAGATTTCATTCAGTTTCAGTTTTTATTAGAAACCGGCAGACAACTTCGCCTAAGTTTGTTCTTGGGAAAATGCAACATGCTTTAAGGGATCACAGGACCAGTTCCCATGGGGAAATTGTTATTCATGAATGAGGCCTATTCAATACTCATAACCTAAACCAGTATTTAAAGCTTTGCTTTATAGTGCCAAACACTGATTTACATTCCAATATGAAAATCAAAAGAAAACTGTCTAAAATACCACATCTATCGCTTTCATTGAGACTGGGTTTCCTGGAGCAAAAATTCTAATCATTGGCTACCTATATTTTTCTTCCTTTACTTTCTTTCCTTCCTATTTTCAAAGCATATGAGAGTTTTACTTATATTGCTATTAAGCCTGCATTTCCCTGCCTGTCATTTACTTTTCTGATAAGACCAATTCGTACTCTCGAGACATCTCGAGAGCTGTCTGCCCGGAATTGAAAACATCATGAGAAGAAGTCTGATTTTATTCAAAACTACTTACATTTCCACTCATTAATACTGCTGCTTTTTACTTGAGAAATTCAGATAATATACCTTGCTCAGGGTACGTGGGGGACTTATGATATACTTTGCAAATTAAAGAAGTATGAGTTTACTACATAATTACTTCAAAAAGGTCTGGCCTTTTGTGCTGCTTCACTAAAAAATATGCCCACATTTAAAGAATTTTAAATATTATATTAGTATTTTTCTTATTAAGCCTGTTAGAAACGCAGAAAGTCTGTTAATTGTTCATCGGTGCATCTAGTTATAAGAACATATACAAGTTTGCAAGTGAAAGGAGGCAATCTGGCCCACCTACTGTAGCTCATTTGGTGGACAGCACTGACCAAAAGGATCCAAGTACTACATCCTAAAAGAAGCCAGGATATCAGCTTCAACTAAATGGCTGGCTAATTTGTTCCTCAGTTTTTACAAAACCATTTGTACCAAAAAAGCCTCTTGTTCTCTGTTCTAAATACTATTCCCCTGAGTTTGAACTTCTGTCCTATGGTCCAAGTTTTACTGTTGGTTATAAAGAAGTCCATTGGATTAACTCTGTCAATGCCTTTGAGGATTTTGATCACTACTTGAATCAGGTATGCTCTTAGTTCTTGCCTTTCAAGAATAAAATCATTAAGTTCTATCAGCCTGTCAGGGTAGGACATTCTTTTTACCTCAGGAATGAACTGGGTCTCTTTTCATATGAGCTGATTTAGGAGCAGCTGTATCTTTTTGTGTAAAAAGGTGATCAAAATTGTATACCATTCCCACATAAGATCCTAGAAGGTGCACTGTTGAATTTTAACACAGTATCTCTGGAATCAAATTCTATTCTTAACAATTAATTCTACATTCTGTCTATTAAATGATTCTCCAGAACCGTACAGTCGACAATGGTGGAATAAAACAACAATGAGCTGTGCTATCAAAGCTCTTGGGACATACATCTGTAATTCATTTGCAAATACAGCACCTTAAAACCCACCTTTATCTATTCTGTCATCTGAGAAAAAGCTCAATGCTTGTCTCTGGTTAAATAAAGCACATGTATGCTTTGCTTAATAGACCTAAAGGGTTTCAGTTTTATCTGGAGAATGCACACTGTCAAAGCAGAAACACAGAAAAGGCAGCAGCAGAAGAGTTAGGTCACAAGACACAAAGCAGCACAGGAGCTCTCCAGGAGACCAGGAGACCCATTCATACGGACTGGTCTTTCCAAACGCCAGGTGTTTATTCATCCTGTTTAATCAAGAAGGGAAAATCAATATTTAAGCCACTGTGGCAGCAAGCGCCACAAATCCAGAACATCAACTGAGCTAATGCACAGCAGATATTTTTCAACTTAGTACAGCCATGATTACATAATGTCGAGCGAAAGTGGGCAAAATGTCTCCGGACACCTTCCGCAATGCAAGACGTGACTACCAAGGAGCAGACTGAAATTGAAAAACATGCCACACTCAAAGCCCTCGATTATGAATACTCCAAATACATATGGTTCCAGAGAAATACTTCTGAGGTGCAAATGACTTGGTTTAACTTTTTGAGCTATTGTGATAGAGACACATTTTTATTGCATTATCTTTTTTTTTTCTGTAGTTATGGACTTAAAGCCTGTGGCATGCAGAAACATTCTTTAGTCCTGTGCCAATCCTCTCCACAGGAGCTTTCCTCTCATACTCTGCTAACACACCTAAGTCCTGGCTCAAGCATTCCTTTGCCTTTGCCTCTTGGACCCCTTCCAACCGGACTGCTGGCCTGGGCAGAAGGGCTTTGTCCTATACTGTGTGCGCCAAGCTCAAGCAAAACCGAAGAAACGCAGGGGAATTTGATTGATGCTGAAACCATCCTGACTTCTCTTTTAAATGCATCAACAACCCCGAAGTGAAGACCTAGACAAGTTGTGTTTCTGCCGAAAAACAAACTCTCCTTTACACCCCTGGACTTTTTGACTACAGCCTACAATCTGCAAATCCCTGTCCTTGAAGTCAGGATTAACACACATTGCTGACTTCAGAAATAGGTCAATAAACCTGAAGGACGACATAATGTGCAATCTGCAATCAGCCACGAAATGAAATGGAAGCTTTCACACAGAAGTAACTTTCTATAGTGATTATTTTCATAACAGAACAACATAACATCAGGACAATCAATACAAAAAAAAAACACAAGCGGTTTTGTTCTCATTTCACTGATCTCCTTAAAGATTGAAAATGATCACTCTGAAGTATGGGCCAGAGACACTGGCAAATTTAAATTGCCATCCTTACTACCAAACAAGAATTTCTTACAAATTCCACGTTGCCTTCTAACTCAGGTGTTTAAGTAAATTAACTCCAACTTTATGAGAAGAAAAAAAAAAAGTGCAAAAGTTCCAACCAAGCAACTTGACTGCTCAGCTAAGGAATCATTCAATTAAAACGTGCGTCTGAAAAGAAAACAGGGAGCGTGAGTTCGTCTCCAGGAACAGGAATGGGAACCCTTATCTTAATATCTTCAGCAAGGTTAAAGCTTAGCACTACAGTGCAGGTAAGACACCTAGTAATACTGTACTCAGCAGGCTGAGTAAATACTTGATCTCTCACACCAGTAATCAATGGAGAGTGGGAGTTTCCATATGATATGGAGGAGATATACTTAAAATAATGTTGAGAAATCTGACACTGGTGAAATGAAACTGGTGGGAGAGCAGGACTATGTTAAGCAACAAAAAACTGCCTTTGTTCTTCATTCACCTTTTCAGGGCTGCGTCTTGGTATATGATATCACTATGCCTGAAAGCGTAGATTTGTGGGGAGGCAGAATTTAATGTAATACTTTTAGACTTATATTTAATGTATACACTGCAGGTCATGGAGCTACAGTAAGTGACAGCAGTATCACGATTATGCGACAGAAACTGTTCTGTTTTATGTACTCACTCACGTCAAAATATTAATAGATAACCCTTTCCTTCTTGGAATTTGTACTGTGAGATGGTGAACGCTTTGTGAGGTGTGGGACATGCTTGTTATTCCCATTACCTCATGGTGTTTTAGGAGTCTAACGGAGGCTTCCAATAACGAGTCCCGACACCAGCTTGTGTTAATGAACACAGAGCTAAATTAAAATACCTCACAGGCCCTCTCTGCAAATAACCCACGTGCATCCAAAATCTCTTCAATCTCCTGTTTTCAGTTTAAAAGCACTCCCAAACAGTTCCTCCAGTGACGCCCTCCGTATGAGGCTTGAGCCGGTCACCTGTCAGCTGGACCAGGAAACCCCAGCACTGGATAGGCCTGTGTCACATGTGGGTTCCTCAGCTCTGACACCCCATAGTCAAGACTGTGCAAAAGGGCTCAATGCACTGAATTGGAATTCTCGTCACCCCCCCCGTGAAAGAGCCCCGTTGACCACTGTCCACTGTCCACTGTCCACTGTCCACTGTCCACTGTCCACTGTCCACTGTCCACTGTCCACTGTCCACCACGTGTGCTCGGTGCCCACGAGCACCCAAATCCCAGCAGGCGAATTCCTCTCTCCCAGGCGGGAACCCCCCAGCACGGCACGCACAGCCCTCACTCCGGAGGCGCTGGAACAAGCGTCACAGCAGGTATGGTACATGAGCCACTTCCCAGTCCCAACTGGCAACTCGGAACCAGGAGGCACTCACAAAACACGCCGTTACCCAGATCCAAATTCGAAAAGAGGACGTAGGCCTAATTCTTGGCACAAGTTTTTCTTTCGGTGTAAAGTGTTTTAGCCTTGAAATGCAAATCAGAAATCACGACTCTGCACCTGAATGGGAAGTATTGTTCTTCAGAGGAGTGGATCCACAATGGGCCTAGGTTCTTTTAACTATGGACATAATCGATAAGTATGGAAAAACTCTACATTTCGCCAGTTCATTTATTCACAGTCTATAGATTGCTGGCTTTTGCTTTGACTAATGGCAAAAACATGCAGCTTGCTGTGACTATAACCGGAAGAATAAACTGAATGTTTCTTTACTGACAGATATTGTTTTCTCTTCCTCATACAGCCTCCTCAGTCTACAGTCTGTGTGCTCGCTCCTTGCAGGTAGGTTTCTCAAATGGCAAGCCCTCGTGTACTAGTACAACACTGAAAAACAAAGATGATACTACTTGATCAGAAATTGCAGTATATTGCATAATTGCGTAATGGTCAGTATGTTCTGGAAATAACGAGAGCTTTCAGACTTGCAGCTGATAGATCTGAGGTTCAGATTTTACAGTAAGTTGGCCCTACAAGGAAATAAATGCCCTCCAGTTCTCCTTTTCCATATCATAGCCACACAGCCTTGCCATGCTAACACAACAAAATAGCAAGAAGAAAATAAAAAAAGCCACAAACCATGCCTGCTAGCTCTGCCTAGTTCACTATGATGAGTCTGATCCAGACACCATTCAAATACAACAAGCTCAGAGGTACGGCAGAATAATAATAATAATAAACTATTTTATATAGCACCTTTAAAAGGTGGCTTCTCAAAGCACTTTACAGAAAGACAACAGAAACAACAACAAAAAATACACAAGATAAACACAATGAGAATGTGTGGATGGTGGTTAATACAGTAGGAGCAAAGGGGTAAAAAACAGAACGAATTAAGTAAAGGCTATTCAAAAGAAGAAGGTTTTAAGTCTAGATTTGAAGGTGTCTCTCTGATATCCTTGGGGAGAGAGTTCCAGGGCTTGGGGGCATAACAGGAAGAGGCCGTGTTACCCACAGAGTGTAGACATGCTTGGGTGGACAGTTAGGAGACCAGAATTAGAAGAGCGAAGGTTGTGAGACCGGGTGTAGGCTGATAACAGATCAGACAGGTACTGAGCCAAGCCACGCAGAGCCTAATAGGTGAGCATGAAGATTTTGAAGTCGACACGAAACTTTACAGGAAGCCAGTGCAAGGACTCCAGGATAGGAGTAATGTGACCACTTGCACTAGACCTGGTCAGGACTCTGGCTGGCAAATTTTAGACACACTGCAGTTTGTTCAATGTGAATTTAGATACCCCAGCGAGTAGAGCATTACAGTGGTCAATTAGGGAGAACATAAATGTGTTGATCAGCTAGCGATATTTCTGGAGTGAAAGAAAGATGTTTTGACAATACGCTGCACATGTGGATAGAATGTCAAGCCTGAATCAAATATCACCCCAAGGTTTTTCAATTTAGACTGAAGCTCAAGTACAGTACCATCCACAGATAGGGTTACAGGACTGGCTTTACAAAGTTGATGGGGGGTGTCGATAAGCATGACTTCAGTCTTGTCAGAGTTATGGAAATTTTGAGTCATTCAAGTTTTTAGGAAGAATGGACAATTCTACTTACTGTGCTCATTTTATTGTGTCACGGTTGTGAGAGTAACCATGAACGGCTCATACTGATCACCAAAATGGGAGATAATATCAGAAAGACAGAAGTGAGTGAGCACTGAAGAACAGGTACTGTAAACAACTCACGCCTCACCAGCAGGCTGAGGCTCTGGTAAGAATACGTGAAGCTAAATCTCCAGTATCTGCAACTGAGCAACTGGAAAACACCTAAGTTAAAAGTCCAAAGCACACCCGCCACAGAGCAGTGTCTCGCAGCCCTCAGCTGCTTATGAAACGAGCCTGAAACGAGCAAAACCCAGAACAAGATTCTCGGGAGCAGATCGCACAGCATGGCCCAACGGCGACAGCATCTGTAGTAGCAGGCCACAGGGGCTCACGCCTCAGTGAAAACCACAGGGAATAATCCCCTCTGCGCCACTCGGCAACCACAGACTGCGCTGGCCATCCCCGCTAGGAAAGCATGCTTAAGCCCACAGCACGCAGCTTCAGCAACAGGCCAACACACTTAGAAAGTGTGTCAGAGTTCACAGCCGAGGTTGTAGTATCATGTGGGAGGTCGGTATGAGTCTCTCTAGCATGGTGTATGCTGTAACTTTAATCGATTTAATCCACTGTGAATAATGTACAGTTTTAAGCCACCAAATATCGGAGGCTTAGCCATGTATAAGGCCACCCCTGTCCCTCAGCGGCCAGTGATGAACCCCGCGTCCAGGACCATCCTCTGCCTCCTCCCATTCTGACTGCCGCAGGAGAAACAAAAGGTTGACCCGGTGTAATTAAATTCTGGGGGAAGTAGTAGGAAGTTCTATTGTTGTGTTGCCTTGACGACACGGATATATAGGAAAGACAGGCTGTTTTTTAGACAACAGCTCTACAGTATCACAAGTGTAAGAAAAATGAAAAAAAGAGATGTTAAAATCCTGCAAGGGGTAATACAAATGGTATTAGTTAAGGTATTTACCAAATGCAATAAATTCCCAATTCAAATAAAAGACATCTCTATGTATGTGAATAAAAACCTCATTCTTATTAAATTCCCAGCGCAATTGTAACAGAAACAATCCGTTTCAGTCTGATACTTCCTGGGAATAAAGGTCTAACACTGCTACTGCTGTCAAAAGACACTGAAAAGAACAACTTACATCAAGTAGCATCTTGGCATAAAAATGTTAAATGTTAAAAACATTTACTGTATGGGAAAAAGAGCAAAAGAAATCCCAATCTGTCCCTCAAATAGTTATGTTTATATCTTATAAGGTTTGTGCCAACTACAGGACTAACTGTTCAAACACAGCTGGCATGTTGCAAACCAGCATCAATTCCGCCATTCTCCTGAGGTACGTTATAGATGGCTTTATACAGGCTAGCATCCTGTCAAATACATTATCATTCACAAAAACATCTTCCTTTGCTACAATTATCAGCAGCCAGTAGTGCTCCCAAATTGAGTGAACGCTTTTCACTGGAAGCTACAAAAAAATATTTTTATCTCTCTTCATCCCCATTGCAGGTAAATGATAATTAATTCATTTCTAGCCCTGGGATTAAATTAAATGCCGGCTCATGATGGTAATGCATTATGTACGATACAGGTGTAACTGAATACCTTACTTCAGTGTACCATACAGCAGGTACTGTTCCAGGGAGAAAGCTTCATCACACGTGGTTTCTTAAGAACAGTATAGTTTCATCCTACCTCTAGAGAAAGTAAAAAGTAAATTTGTGATAATCCTAAAGCATTCAATAATATTACCATAATTGAAATAGTCCAAAAAAAAAAAGGCACAGTGAAAAAAATAATTCCTGCCATTTATAAGGCAAACACCTTTGATAGTTGATGTTATGTCTGTTACCACACTGATGTGTAGATCTTCATCCCCACCATATTTGAACGAGGTGTTACATAACAAAACAATAACACACAGCACAGAGCCAGCACTGAGAACCTGTACTGAGACAGCAGCACACTGGTAATATAATAATAATCTGAAACAGCTGGAACCCCACAACACACAGCACACACTCAGCACTGCGACACTGGCCCGTGTGAGTTTTTACATGAAAACACGTACTGTAGCACAAACCTCTTCACAGACTGGCACTTCTCATTGCTGTTTACAACGCACACAGAGGTAAAAATCAAATTGCACTATGTAAATGGGTTTGACTGAGTCTGAACGCATGTTTTAACAACATTCATTCACCAGACAACACTACATGATGACTCTTGACCTGAATATTATCTCAATCACACTGGGGCCGCCATTGTAGGAACGCTGCACCAAATGGTGCAGATCAGTGGGTAAGGGACGTCAGTCCTGCATCTCATGGGACGGCCAGGTTTGGGACAACCCATCGAAATTCCAGATTGTCGTTGGGAGGCGAGAGGAAATGGGTTCTTGGAGAAAACCCACACAAGAAAAGGGAAGAAATGCAGACTCCACACAGAAAGGTGCCCCAGTCCAGAATGTAGAGCTAACAGCCATCCCACCCAAACGGTAGTTTACAACAGGGCAAAAAAAACCGAGCTTGATAATATCAAGTTTGATGAACGTTTCTGCTACAGTAAAAGACTAAGCATGTTCCACCAGAAGAGTGTAAATAATGATATTTCAGATTAGGCTTCAGTAAATTAAATCATTACATGTAATCTTTTCCAAATCAGATATAGTGCATTAGGAGTTTATTAAAGAGCTCTCTGTTGTGTTATTGCATTTCTGTGTGTGTATGTGGACCAGTACACATAATTAAATTCAATTAAATTCACACAGTAGCATCACTATAAATAACTACATATCGATGAAGCTCATCTAGTGTGGCCACCTTTATTATTAAATATGGCTAAATATTGAATGCTACAGAGAAATGTTTTGAAAGAAAGAGAAAAAATTGTGCAATACATACAGTATTTTATAACTTATGTCACTTCTGCTAACATTATCTGTAACAAATACCAAAGTGTGCTTCTAATGATATCCTCCAAATATATTAAATGGAGCTATTCGGATTGCATAATAGGAACAGATTCTGGATTTAAGATCCAAACAGACAATATGCATGCCTTGAATTATTAATTATTAATCCATTCCTTCAATAGTTGCCAAAGCTTTACCATTCTTAAATTCAGCAACTGCGGCTCAAGAATTTGTGCCTCAGGACAAGAGTTAAAAAAGCATTACAGCACTCGTAAAAAACAAATGCAGAATTTCCAAAGGAAGGACTGGCACTTTCCCACTGTACAGTGGTAAAAAAACAGCACAGTAACCAAACAGGGAGCTGGGTTGTGTAGTGGGCTAACCAGACCGCTGTTAATGTAATTCATGGGGCCTGGTACTGATGGAAAACAGATGTACAGTATCATGAGCATGCATCTGGCAGCAGAGACTGCTGTTTGCTGTTCGCAGACACCAAGGACTGGGTTAGCAGTCAGTAATATTGGGGGAGATGGTGAAAAGACAAACATTTCTGTTTCCTGGGACAGCAAGAAGATTCTCCACGTGCAGTACTTCGAGCTACTTCAGATTTTAGAATAGGTGCTGTAGGCTTTATTTATCAGCTGGGTGCATCAGCCTTTTCTTTTTAAGTACCAGAATGCTTTTGTTTTTTGGAGTTGACTTTCACATGGACCACGGTTAGATGAGAGAAAGGCAGCGTCCCGTTTTTCCTGCGACATCAGCACTTAAATTTAAGCAGCTGCTTGAACGGCCCGATACGGAGTAAACGAATATGCAAAAGCCCTTATGACAGTAGTATTCGAGCTGCCATTGGGTTGCTAGTGGCTAGACGATCCGAGGATCTCATCCAGCTGTTTCTTGAAAAAAGCCAACATGGGTTGTTCCAGACTCCCACAAACGATTTTTTGTAAGGAATTACCTCCCGTTCTCGGGTTTAAATTACTTTGGTCTCATCTGTGTCCTTTGGTTTGTGTTCCACTGTTGATTTCCGAAGGAGAACACTGGGTTAGGCCAAGAAATAGTTTGACTACTGTACAGGTGCACTCATCAATTCAGAGCACTCTTGATTAAGAGTGCTGTGGTGATGAAGATGTCCATTTATAATGTATGTTTTTGGTAGCATAGTTCTAAAATCAAGGTTAGGCCACCTTAAATTAAAATGAGCCTCTTAAAAGTTTTATACATGCTGTAGAAACATTGTACATGTCATTTAAATACAATTTGAAATTTCCTGGGTGATTCTGCTGCCATGGACTTTGCAGACTGTTGCCATGACGGCCGTCTGGCCAAAACAAACACAAATACCTCCAGAAACTCACAATGCAGCACTGCGGCTCAGCTGACACTTGGACACGTCCACCTACTAGTTTATAAACAAGGTTGCCAAGCTCTTCAGCTTCCCCTACCCTGGGGCAAAAGGTTATTTTCTGTTCAGAGCCGACAGCTGTGCTTCACAGAGCCTCACTATCAGACTCCTGGCCATGTTCTTACTCTCCTTACTCCTAGCTCAAGGCCTTGCACTGCTCAATCACAATCGGTACCACATCTCTGCCTGATGCTCCAGCTATAAATACAGTACATTGGTCCTGCATCATGGCTGAACACGAAATTATTCAAACTGTGCTCCCAAGAGGCTCAAGCAGCAACACAGACCCGCATGTGAAATTCTGAATGGTGCTGCAGGTGGGTGTTTTCTGGGGAGCAGGTCTACTGAATGTGTTTCCCCTGAGCGAGAACAGGAATCACTGTAGAGAGTCTACTCCTGAAACAAATGGCGGTTCTGCAGTGATCCTGGGTATGGGAGAAAAAGAAATAATCACAAAGAACAGAAAAAGAAATAATTATTTTTGAGTGTCACTCACAAAGAACGGTGCTTTAAAACAAACATCCTGTTGGCTCAAACCATGCAACACTAATGCAAAAAGACTGATAAAACTTTACAAAAACTGAGCCTGGGTATTAAGTGGTGGAAAAAAAATTATTCATAAATCAAGAACCATTAGGAGATTCCCTTAGTAGACCAGTGTTTCTTATTATACTAAAAAGTGTTCAGTGTTTACAATGCATGTAAACACTGAATGACAGCCCACAAGAACATGACACACAGAATACCTGCTGTTAAGAATATTTTACACAATCACTGATTTATGCACTAATTTACAAGAACTAATGCATGCCCAGATCAAATCCATGTGCATCGTCATCTGTTTTGCACTCCATTCATTCAGTGGCATATGTAGATTAGGAACAGTCTGGCATTACGATAGGGAGAGTAAAAGCTGACCCATGTTAAAAAAAATCAATTTTGTGTACTGTACTTAAACCTGCAACAATCTGTGTTGATTAATATTTCTTCTCTTAAAACAAAAGCTGGAGAAACAGCATTGGCTGCAAAGATAACTGCTTTAAAAGCATACTAACAAAAATATTCAATGTCGCTCACCTTTTCGCTAGCTAAGGCCACCCAAGCTGTCCAAGATGCAGACCGCAATTTGCATTTTTTCTGTGCTATGGGTTAACTAACAGTTAAAGTACAAGATCACTGTCACAAAATGATACGGACAGTAAGGAAGTTTACAGTTTTCAGCTTCAGAAATCTGCATTTCAGTTAACTGGCATAAAACCTGCCAGAGAAAGTTTTAAAAGACCTTGACTGCCTGAGATTCAACCTGTCAGTCTGACTGGCAGCAAAAGACATGTCTGTACTGTCGTAGATGCATGTACAAAAGTCTATATCAGCCTATTCTTTTCATTATTTTAGTTTGTGAAAGAAAAAAAAAACTCAAACACAACTGCCTGGTCGTGCTTTGCCAAACATTAATTGGGATCTTTTCTTCAGCAACTGCTGACTCAAATGCTGTGATCTGTGGGAAGGACACAGCACTCAATGTTGTCTCTGAGGAACCAGACAAGACTTCAAGCAAATCCAGATTTTTTTGTGTTCTCTCAGAGAACTCAGGATTTCAGAAAATTAAGCTCTGCTGTACAGGAGAGAAAGTGCTGTTTATGTATTTTCAGCCATGATCCATATTCACTCATTCATGTGTGTTGGCTTATACTGTAGCATGAATAGACTAAGTGCAGCTCATTTTAGTATTCTGCCTGTTTTCTTTTGTACTGTCTGTAAAGTAGTCAGTAGTAGAAGCACTTTTCTGGACACTCCACTCAAAGCGCTTTACAGGGAATGGGGACTCCCCTCCACCACCACCAATGTGCAGCCCCACCTGGATGATGCGACGGCAACCATAGTGCACCAGTACACTCACCACACACCAGCTCTCAGTGGGGAGGAGAACAGAGTGATGAAACCAGTACATAGAGGGGGATTATTAGGAGGCCATGATTGATAAGGGCCAATGGGAAATCTGGCCAGGACGCCGGGGTTACATCCCTAATCTTTTCGAGAAACGCCCTGGGATTTTTAATGACCAAAGAGTCCTGAGTCTTTTTTGTCATTAAAAATCCCAGGGCGTTTCTCAAAAAGATTAGGGATGTTTCAGATTTCCCATTGGCCCTTACCAATCATGGCCTCCTAATAATCACCATCTATGAATTGGCTTCTTAACTCTATTCTTGTCCTCACTAATAGCTTATGTGAGGTGAGCGTTCTGTACATTGGTGCTGGTGGAGGGGAGTCCCAACTACCTGTAAAGCATTTTGAGTGGAGTGTTCAGAAGAGCGCTATATAAATGTAAGCAATTATTATAAGTACAAAATGTAAACCTGTTGTTGTTGGATGTTCTTTGCTCATTCCACTAACATTTGACTACTGTGAGGTTGCCTTGGTGACAAGAACCAGGTAACAAACAATAAATCTACTGGCACAGGCCTAAACTACATCAGAAGAAAAAATAATCAGTTACTCATTTGCTGGTATTATTTTATATGTTGACATACAGTAACAAGCAAACAATGGATCTATTCCATTTAAACATTTAATTAAAAATGCAAACAGAAGACAAAGAGCTTCACAGTAGCACACAAGCAATACTTGGCAGAAACAAAAACAAAAAGCGCAGCAAAATGACTTTGCAATACTAAAGAGTAAAACTGATTACACATTATAAGACTTACTGAAGACATCAGTCTTTAGGCGAGTCTTGAAAACATTGCAGTCCCTACTGGATTTAAGCAATGAGTTCCAAAGTCTTTTCATGAACCACAACTGTCAATCGTTGTGTAGCCTGGGGTTTGGCTCAGATTAATAGCTGGACTATAGGTTACTCATGCAATAACCCCCTAAAGTATTTTAGAAGGTAGTTATTCAGTTAGTCAGGACAGCCATGAAAGCCCACTCAAAATCTCACTGGAAGCCAGTGCAACTTACAGAGGACAGGAGTTATGTGCTGATTAAGAGTGCTTTCAGTTAGGATGCAAGCCTGTTTAGTACTTTAGAAGATACCCTATTAAAGTATTACAGTAGTCTCGTCTACAAAATAAGGGTATCGCAAGCATTTTTGTAGTTTTAAAGGATTGATAATAAATACGCTGAAATGGGATAGTATAATACATTTCACTGTCACATGAGCGTGAAAGTGCAGCTGTGAAATAACACTTCAAGGAGGACTTGAAGACTAAAGCGGAGATAATTTCATGGCAAACGGGGTACTTTTAGTTAGCCCCACCCTCCCAAAAAACGCATCATTAAAATCATGAGCAATTCCTCCTTATTGTGACCCAGTCAGAAGCAGGTGCTTTGTGCTTGCGAATGAGATGTATTTAGTTGCAATTACACATGAATCGCTGCAAATGGGTGGAAACAGCAGCATTCGAAAAGGAATGACAACAACATTGTAAAACTGTATAGTAAATGAGAATTTGTTCTCAGTTTACTTTATTTGTTGTAAAAGTAAAAAAAAAACTTTTTCACACCCACACATTCGAATTGGTTATCAGTTGAGGAGTTAGGGTCTGACACATTCATACAGAATGCCAACTGCAAAAGTCTTCAAACAGTACTGGCCAGCTGCACTAAAGAATCAATTTGTTCTAATGACCTGTTATATCTTCCATATTGTCAAGGTTATTATTGTTAACCCAAAAGAACTATATGGGGTCAGTTTAAAAAATAATTTCAGTACCAATAAATCCAAAGTATTCCATGTTCACGGTTTGGTTTTAATTTCAACTAATTAAAAGCACTCTGCTCTTTGAAAACTAAAGAAAAGGGAACAATTTAAGGGGTTCTGCTTGTCATTTTTGGAGAGCTGTGTAGGTGTGGGGAGACGTATTTGACAATTTCTCCAGGGTAAAAACCAGCTGAAGAAAAATCTACCATGCCATGGAAGAATACAAACAACAGTGCCTTGTAAACACATTCAGACCCTTTCACAGTTTACTCATTCTGTTATGTTGAAGCCTGCAGTCATAACACTTCGAAGAAGCAATTAAAACTTGTTATACATATGGTGTATAGACCATATGTATATGGTCAACTCCAAGCAATTAGGGCAAAGGCAAATATTGTAGATATTATGACAGAAAAAGGAAGGAAAAGGCACAACTGCACACAGTATGTACTGAAACACCTAAATTAATTTAGGCGTTCAAAATTACCTTAATAAGTCACACAATTAGGTGAGTGCCCCCTGTCTGTGTGCAAATAACAGTGGATAACGTGATTTTAGAATAAATACATTAATATATGTTGCAAGGTCCTTGAGCCAAGTAATGAATTGCAAGCAAAAATTCAACAAAGACGACTAGTGAGCTTCTAAAAAAGCTCAAGGATAATGTTGCATAAAGCCACAAACCAGGAGAATGATACAGAAACATTTCAAATACTCTTAATAATATCTGTTTGGGCATGTTCACCTCGATCAATAAGAAGTAGAAAGCACCCAGGCACTGCTCACATCAGGTTGTTCCTCCAAACTGAGCAGTGGGGCCCGGAGGAATTGGCGGAGAGGTGCCACTGTGAAGCCAGTGGCGACTTTGACTTTGTGGCTGAGAAGGGAGATGACATCCATGGGTCAACAATCGCAATGGGCTTGTGTGGCAGAGTGGAAAACACCTCCCACATCCTTTGGGAAGCTTGCAGGTAAGCATTTAAGTGATGCTGCACAGAAACGGCAAAAAGGTTTGTGGTCATATAGGACAAAACCTGAACTTTGTGGTATAAATGCAAAGTGTTACATCTGCTACAAAACTCACCATGGTGCATCACTCAGTCAGCACCAGCCCTACTGTCAAGCACAGTGCTGGCAGCATCATGTTACAGTTTTGCCTCCCATCAGCAGGGACTGGGAAGCTTGTCAAGACTAATAGGAACAAAAATGGATCAAAGCAAGGGCAAATCTTAGAGGAATAACCTGCTCCAGACCTAAACCTGAGACAAAAAGTCAATTTTCAGCCGGACAAAGATTCAAAGCACAGAGCCAAATTTACACTGGACTGACTAAAGAATAAGGCCCAAAGTCCTAAACTGAATCCTACTGCCAATCTGTGGAAAGACCCACAAGCAATTCACAATCGAGGTGAGCAAATCTACCAGGAAGAAGGAGGGAAAAATATCACACCAATCTGATGTGCAAATCTGGTAGAGAAGTGCCCCCCAAAAAAACATTCAGGTTTAGATTAAAATATTAAGTTTAATATGTATAATTTGGTTAATTCATAAAATGGGACACCATGGGAAGGGTCTGAATAATCCAAGGCAGTGTCTATAACATCTGCACAACTTTTCAATGTATAAACTGTAAATAATATATCACTCTCTAGTCCTATTGCAGAATACATTTTTATAAGACCTGTTAATGTGCTCAAGCCAATGAAGACAAAAATGGAAAATATCAAAATACTCATCTTTTGTTATCAACAAAGGATTGTCAAAGCCGACAGCAGTTCCGTCTTAGGGTTAAAACCCCGATGTCTCCATCTGAAGTCTGATGACTTGGTGGCCATTTTAAACTTTAAACTTTAAAAAGTCCAGAATTCTGAGGAATTCAGTATATCCCTGAGCACAGTAAAAACAGGCACGGCACTGACACGATCTCTGAGACGCACGACTCTTCTCTTCCTTTACAGCTGCGTGGTTGTTTAAAATTTTGATCAAATATAGGGTTTAATCTGAACTGTCAGACGTATGCATTACAATTTCCTATTCAAACACATTTTATTCCACCATGTTTATTGAAACCCTTCATTTGTTACAGATTAGTTACACTGTGCTTGGTGCTTTGTCTGTGCACAACTACAAAGGATATCATGTAGCACATCTACTAAATAATAAAACACCTGGACGTGCCAGGGCAGCACAGAGAGCTAGATAATCAAAAGTCCCTACACTGCATAGCAATAACACAGTGTCCACAGTCCATCCACCCATCAACAATAATCTGCTCCTCCTGGGGAGGGTCTCTTTCCCAGTGGTGCTAACTCACTTCAGGATGGACAGCACATGACTGGACTCCTCCGTGGAGGGGAATGCCAGGTCATTGCAGGGCCATGCAGAAAAGGACAACTGAACCTCTGCAGCGCAGCTCTAGGAGGTGGGCAGAAACCAGGAGAAAACATTTGCAAAACATGCATAGAGGCTTGAGGTTGGCAATGAACCCAGAACCACAGAGCTGTGAAGCATTAGTATTAACCACGGAGCACTGTGCCGATAAGAAAATATGACAACAGAATTGTTTTCTGCATTGCTTTTATTTAATATATTGTATAAAACGAATGCCTATCACTACTTTGTATATTACAACTGAAAAAGCCAAGTTAAGGGATATCAATAGGGATATCAAAAGGAGAAACCCTGTTCTCTCTACAAACGAAGAGCAGTGACCCTTTAGAGGTGACAAAATCAAACTGGTTTTAAAGACAATTTTATGAATAATAAATTTATTTATAAAATTAGTAACTTTTTGTTTTCAAAATACACACAAAGTTAACAGAGCTGCTCACTGTGTTCTCCTTACAGGCTCAGTGTGATGCAGAGGCTGTAAAATCCTTTATCACCAAATAATATTGGATGTTGCAGAGCTGTCCATTATATTAAGTACAAAACGTACCCTGTGTCAGTATGTATTATGTTGTCTCCTCTGCTAATTTTAAAATCTAAGACAGAATTGTCACAAGTTGTTGTTACTGTACCACCTGCATGTGATCACAATATTGAGGTTTTAATGACTCTTTCCAGGCATACATGAGATCTTACAGAAAGAATATAATGAAATATTTCAGTCCAGCAGGTATGAAAATGAGGATTTTTGCAGTCTTTCAAATCAACAAATTATTACTAGTCTCTAAAAACTATTTTGTAATGTGTCACAGAAAGTCGAGAAACAACTATATTCTAATCACAAAGAGCAGAGGAGGTAGGTTTTTTTTCCTAAGTCAGTGCAGGACTGCAGCTGTTGTGAGAAAATAGAAACAAGACTGAAACAGAAATTATTTTAAAAAAAACCTACATAAAACAGTCACACAATCTTGGAAGAATTCTGACAGCTCATCCTCACTACCCTCCTTATATTGTACAAAGGCTGATCTTGTCCTAGTGGCCTAGTGAGCAAGCGGAAACATTCTACAGATATTCTCTTGTGAGAACCTGCAGATCGTCAGCATTGAAAAACACTCTCAAAGTGGAGACCTGTAGGTAAAACGTTCGTTTTCCATCAGTGGAAATATCTCAAACCCCACCTCCCAAATACGCCCAACTGCAACTACACAACTAACATCAGAATGAACAACCATGCTTCGGCTCTTGCCACGATGAAATGATATGGGAAATGATAGACGTTCAAAGAAGAGTAAAATAATGAGAAAAGATAAATGTAAACCCTACACATTTTATACCTGAAAAGCAGTGCACAAAACTGAAAAGATCAGTCACAACTACATTACCTGAAGGCAATAATGTAGGAAAGGGTTTCACAAATTCCAAAAAAACTGTAATTAAATTAAATACAAATAAAAAATGAATGTCTTTCAATATGTTTCAACGAAATTTATGCCATGAGAAAGTTACCTCACATACAGTTTATATGTATATATTGTACTATATGCAGTGTATAGTACAAAGACGTACTATAGACAGCATACTGACAGATTACGATGCAAGTTCCTCTACAGACTTAGAGCAAGTGTTCATATTCATACAATCCTTCTGCAGGTTTTCAGATATCCCCATTAAAAGACAGCCACCACAGCGTGTGGCACACACCCCACCTCCTATGGAAAACAATGTTGATCAATCAATGAAACCCACAACAGAGGCTTTGTCCTTCAAGCATGCAGCATTCAGCCTTGGTTCTCAAAGGTCAACACCACAGAATAGAAAACAGTACATAATCTGTGCCAGTCTCAAGCTTTAGCTTGTCAGAATTTATTATTACCATCTGAAATAACTGCTAGCGCTTAAAATATTTCCGCATGTTATCTGTAGAATAAAAGGGGGATCAAAGAAGGGAATGAAATTAAGAAAACAAGACTCAAAGGCCACCAATGATCTTTAGGCTCCTAGGCTATAAGTTATATATACAGTATACATTATAGTACAAATACTGTATATGCATTCACGCAATAGAGATTGCAATATTACTGCATTCTCCTCACTTCTCACATCAGATGTTAGAATGCTTCTCCAGAAAAGATGTGCATAGTTTTTTCTAGTCATCATCAAGGCATTATAAAGATGAATAATGTTCTACATGCTACAGTACTTCAGTTTACAACTATATGGAGCAGACGCTGTAACTGTATCTGGTGACCCATATATCTGTGAACTGAGACGCTGTGGATTTCACCTCTGCCGTCTGCTGACAGTTTCTAAAAGACGAGACCAAGAAAGCCTCTGGCTTTGTGGCTTTTATTTGATTTTCCTTGGACCAGAAATATTCTACTGAACTGTGTGATTTTATTTAGGCACTAGTTCTATTCTGCAGCTCAAGTGCTTTCTTCAGATCTTGAGAAGGATTTTAATGAAGCCAATGAGAAAAGCTTTTTTTTTGGGGGGTGGGCTCCTCAGCACAAGTACAATATAATGATATTTCAATTGAACAGACCACCAGGTGGGCCTGAGGCCTGCTATTCAGGGCTCACCTGCTGTAGAGACCCATCTACAAAGAGGATTTCACTAAAAAAAAAAGGTAAGAGACTAAGGTAACAACAGGAATGAAATCTATTGCAAATGTGAGCCTTCACCGATTGTCAAATATAAAGGAGGCACACACTGCAGGCCAGATTTCTGGTGTGATTACCCCAGAGACCAGCTGTGCGTGGTTTTAATAACTGGTTTTTACAGCTCCCATGGCTGGATCCTACACTGTGCTGCCAGAGGCAGGAGGCTCCAAGAGATTTTCAAAAACTCCGGTTTTTCACCCTCTATTCAGAGAGCCCATTCTGTAAGCCTGCCACTCCATTCATCTCACACCTGTCACTGCGTTCTCCTGTGTCCGAATGATCGGGCCGCCTCTTCTCTGAACAAACACTCGCCCTGCCAAACTCATTCAGCTCCCCCTTGCAAACAGATGACCCACGTGTCTCGATGTGAGGGTAACAAGTGAAGCTGATGAGCAACAGCCTTCCTCTGAAACATGTCACAGAGGTACAGTCTAGATTGTACCAGTTAGACAGCCTGTCAATAGCCGAACCAGACTACATTTCCACAGCTTCTAACATCAAGACCAGCAGCAATCCATGTATCAAGGATATCATGTGCCGATTGTATCACAATTGCAAATCTGTTTCTACTCTTATTAAATACACAACATTACTGAATCCTACACACAGGGTTTTAGAATTTGCATCTTTAAAATTGATTTATTTTAACTTCAAAATACAACATCGACGTACAGAGGTGTACAGCCTGGCTATTATCCAAGAAACAAAAACAAATGAGACATTAAAATGCCCACAGACGGAAATCAACTGACAACCAAGTAACATAATTCTGAATTTAAAATATTTATGTTCATACTTACAAAAGTGTAGATATTTTTATACTGAGCGGGTGATAGTAAATGATTCTCTCACACTGTTGTCATGTCTGTTTCTACCATAACAGCAAATGAAGGCAGCTGTTACAAAAGGAGCTTCTCCATCTTAGATTTTTCCCATCTACGCTTTCCTGTCTGCAATTCCTTTTCCATGGGATGTCTAGGCATGGAAGGGGGCACTAGGAGAGACCCAAGCTGGAGCTACTTGCTCAGTTAGGATGCAGTCAGACAGTGATCCTAACAATCACAATCAGAACAGTAAAGACTGTTCTACCCCTTTCTGGAGCATCTCCCTTGATGCACACTTTAATCTCCCCTATGACATGCATACATATACTTCAGTCTATACTTGTAATTATTTTATGCTAAATAGAAGGCACAAGCCTTAAAATGGGAGATCTTCAGAGTATCGCAGCATCTCATCACTCAGGCAAATGTAATTGAAGTGCATAGATCAATGTACAAATATCTGAAAGCTGGTTCATAATAAGCATCCATTCTTAAGATGAGCATCCAAGAATTTTAAGCATGCTGATAATGATTTCCCTAAACCCAAACTTTTTCTCTGCTCAATGTCAAAATGCTCAATTTAAAAAGCACATTAAAAAGCTAAAGGAAAATGAGGGATAATACGTTGTTTCTTAAGCATTAAAGATAAATGGAATTCTAACAAAGTTCAAATAGAAATTCGGGAGGAAAGGTAGATCCTAATCTCGCACACTTCTATTCGCCCGCATATATATTTCTTGCAGCAGTGTATTTCTTCTGTAGAGCACTCTGTGGCTCACATTCAGCATTGCTGAGACCTTTCCCTCAGCGCACTCATCCAGGACCCAAGTCGCTCCCGCCTCTTCAACCTCAATGCTTCATGCAAAAGACAGTGGATCTGCCTCCACCATATAGTCTCCGCTTTTCTTTCAGGTCTCCTCAGCCATCCAGCAGCTCCCAGCAGCTGCCCCCACAGCAGTTTTTCCCTCCCCTTCTCTCTCTCCTGCTCCATTCTTCTCCCTCCCCTCATCTCTCTGCGATTCTGGTCAAGTATCCAACCTATCACACCTCCAGCCCAGGCCTATATATGTTGTTTTGTCTCTCTCTTCTCCCTTATCCATCTTTTCGCTGTCCACTGCAGGGGCCCCGGGTCACTGACTCCCACTTCTCCCTGTGGGGCGAGTGCATGGAGCATGTCTGCACTGAGACCCGGGCTTCCTCACTCACCCCACGCTGTCCATAATGCACAGGGCCTTGGCAGCTACAGCAATGGGTCCCCCCGCCCCGGGTGTGTTTGGCTGGCGTCCAACAGGTCGGTGCCGGCCCTCGACTCTTACCCCATCCATGTCCCTCGCTGCATATGTGGCTAATATTCCTCCTTTTTTGGCTTTTTTGGTCCCCCCCCAGTGCTGCAGCTGTACCGGTAAATGTCATTTCAAACATCTACAGTTATTTACAGTATTCAAATGAAAGGAAGAAAATACTCAGTTTTCAATAACAACCCATAGAAGAGAGATATGTTTTCACAGCTAAACCTGTTCAGAGACTCAAGTTTAATTTCACAACTAGGCAATGCATTGGGCAGCTGGAGAATAGATGCATTTCTACTACATCAACTTAAAAATAAAAACATTTTTATAAAAAATAAAAACCTTTTGCAAGTTCTATATTATATTAGTATCATATACTGCAAAATATACACAGACACTTTTAATCGGGCTGCTCTTTAACTTCAAATGTACAGCTTAGTGCAATGTCACACTGTTTTCATGTGCATTATTTCCAAGGCTATAAATAATGCTCTTTAGGAGCCACTGTGAGATACCATCTCCACTGTATGCTTTTATTCTTTTCAAATCCAATCTGCCTGCTAATTTACACAGATTCAACTTTAAACAGCATTCAGGCAGCATCATACTATGCATAACATATGGCCCTGAATTCTTAATTCAAAGATTAACTTTTGCTTAAAAATAAAAGACAAGATAAACAGTGCACCCCTCTATTTTTAAGAAGTATTTCATCGTAACATTAAAAAAAGATGTATCAATGGTTTGATAATTTTCCTTGTTCATTCTCACATATCACACAAACCAACCTTCTTAGCCACAGGCTATAGGGCACAGACTTGGTTATGAGTTGTTGCATGCATGCTGCAGATGGGTTGTTAAGCCTATTAGATTGGAACTTCGTTTCTTTATTAAAATAAACCCATATGCTTTATTAAAAGGTCTATGGACAAATGCTGAAGATATGGTAGTTAATGGTAATAATGGTATTTCAAAAGCCTTTCTACAGACTAATGGGCCGTGCTACTAATTCTGGACATATCACTACAGGCTCAACATTGACACCAAGTTCAAAGACAACTACGTGACCATACACACTGCCCTTACAAGAAACAGTTGCACCATCAACAAAATCCACTTAATATTTTCCTTCAGCTGAAGATGGTTCCACTGCTTTTTAAAACATTCACTTCTGTAAAATAAATCTGGTTTTGCCAATAACACATCAAGTCACCACGGCATGTAAGGTATGTTGTCTACTGAAGATAATTTAAACAAAATGTGGAAAATCTAGATCAGTGGAATGAGTCCCCAATAGTGAAAGTAAAAACTGCACTAATAAAATGTAAAAATATGAAGAAACAGATGCCATGTAACAGGCACCAAACCCTCTAGTTACTAATAACCACTAAACAAACTAAGGAGAAATAAAGTTCCCTTTAAAGCATGCTTCCGTGAGCATCATTCATTATTATTATTTTCAATTTAGAGAGCACAAACAAAGGACCATGATCCTGCCCTGGAATAAGCTGCTTTCTGATAAAGAATGGATGTAAGCAAAAGAAAAAAATGACAACTAAATATTATTTAAATCATTCTATGGCAAATAAATAACCCACAGAGACACCTCTCTCAGATTTTAATGAAATACTGCAGTACCAGAACATAAGCAGAATTACAAACTAGAGGCCATTCTGCTCATCGAGTTGATGTGGTCGTTGGTAGCTAATTCATCCCAATCTCTCATCCAGCCATGTCTTGAAAGGGTATCAGCTGCAACATGGCTATGTGGCCAGGTTATAAATTAAAAGGACAAAGATTTTATTTTAGGGCACACTTAATTTTTTTAAACGGCTAAATCTCAGTATCAGTTTCAGCAAGAGAGGGGTTCCCCCCCTCCCCCAAACACGTTTCTAAATAAAGTGAGTTCATCACTTTTATTTTGGCATGACTTAAAACGAATGAGTTTTTATCAATGACCTTTTGACCCTTGGAAAACCACAATATAAACAGCTGGAGAAACATCAAAGCAAGATTAACATATAAACACTTTTTAAAAAGGTTTCTTAATTTTCCCTTCAGAGAATGAACTGGATTCTTGTATTTCTGGAATTTCTTGTTATAACCATGATGTTCACTTGCAACCACCACCAAAAACGTCAATAAGTAGAAATCCACCACCTGAAACTGGAAATATTCCCCCAAAAAACTGCAACAACTAAGTCTGTAAGCCGTTTATAAAGTTTAAAACCCCATTTGCATTACAATTCCGTTTATTTCCTTCATTGACTGCTTCAGCTTCATTAAACAATTTTAGGACACAATGAACAAATTGACACCTTAATTTGATAATTTTATAATGTATTTTTATTTCATGTATTGCTTGGGAATACATTTCTAATTATTCCATATTCACCTCGTAAGTATTAGCCATGTTGAATAACCTATTTTATCCACATTTGCCTGATACTGTATCCTTTTGGCAGAACCACAGGGCATATTAGGAGTCTACATTTCACAAAGCACATTATAAGATGAAACATTTCTAAGGCCAGTGATATTCCAGTCCAGTGCATAAACCGGTGCAAGACAATCAAACAAAATCGTCTGACTTTTCCACCAAGTCCGCAAAGTGGTTTATTAAAAGGACAGGTTGGTGTCTTGGCTTGTCGCATAATGACCCACTTTCAGTGCAATAATGTTCCTCTTTGGGTACGAATGCTTGATACTTTAATTGTGTTGCAAAGAATATCCAGAAACACAAGAATCCAGTTCATGTTCTGCAAGAGCTAAACTCATTAAGGTGAGTGTTTTTTTCAACAAAGTAGTCTGGACCTCTTCCAGACTACATTAATTACTTAATTGCATTCAGTCCATGATACACTCAGGCAAAATTTCTGCCTATCAGTTATTTGCTAGAACAGGCCCATTGTTTGCAAAATAGTGAGAGTTAAGCTACCTCCTGTTTTAAATAAAACCCTGAAATCAGAACTATCACTGAGAAGACTATGTTAAACAGGCCAGGTCAAACACAGAAAACAGCAATCCAAAGTACATAAAGATCTAGCTTTTAAAAGAAACAAACCAGAAATTAATATATATTTATGACTACAACAACAGCAATAAGGTATTTGAGGATACCCCTGGAATATGGGTTATAGCCAGTGCTTTAGTTTGTACTTTGCTATCGGATCATGTAATAAAAGCATAAATAAATGTAAATAACTGCGTTGGGCAGACTGTCGCTTCTACAGGAGTTAATTACCCCTATTTAGGTACTGCACTGGGGCATAAACTCCCTTCTTGCAACAGCCTGTGCAGTCAATGTACAAACGTGTGCTGTACTTTCTTATCATAGCATTTTCACAGTTTTAAAAAAAATCTTAAGGAAAACCAAACCGAAACACGGTCATTTGCATTCCAGAGGGCCAGTCTCATTTCACACAGCACAGCTACCTGACGTTCCCATTGTTAAACACACACCTTTGTTTGGCACTGCGCATGCCAACTCAATGATACGGATCTTTAATAGTTTCCTCTCGGCGTCCAACATTTCTGCCGGAGTTTGTCCTGAATTGTGTGAGGTCTCCTAAGAACACAGCAACACCAACACAACGTGACACAAACCGCACAACCACAGTTCGCCTGTTAGAAAAATCTGAGCGGCAGCACACACTGACACAGGGCAACCCATATGGCGTTTTTACTTGTCGTAAATACGGCAAAAGACCATTTCTGCTTCAGGTTTATAGCGACCCCAAAAGAGACGCTGTTTTTTGTTTTTACCCCCGGCGGATTTTTGAATGCAAATTAATACTTAAATCCACACTCGCTTTTCTTGCCTTGCCTGCTCCCAGACGGGATGCTCGTTTTTCTCGTATCACCACCTCTTTAGTTCATCAAGGTACCCCACCCCCCGGGGACGGGGGGGTGACCATCCACTGCCACCCCTTTCCATTCACGCACTGTCATCGCCGCTCTGTGTTTCTGCACGGGTAGGGGACTCAAAGGGGGAGGCAGCAGGGAAGAATACCGTTTAAAAAAAACCTCTTCCCTGTTCGCGAAATCAACGCAAGCACGGCAGACATCGCCACCGAGAGCACCGATCCTAATACTTTATTCGCACGTATCTGATTTTTACTGACACGGGCTACCTGGCCCTCGGTCTCCCGGCCGACAAGGCAACAAAAGAATATGAAATGGACCCCCTGCGTCTTCTTGTTCATGCCAGTAACATTCACCCCGCAGACCGGCGCAAAAACACGGAAGGAAATATTACTCAGCTGCCCTGTTCCAAGATTGCAGCGTCTGTGAATAAAGACAACAACTTTTTTTTTTTAGCCCGCTTTTAAACATTTCCCAGGATACTGGTTACTGAAAACCACTCGCTTCCGAACCGACTGGGCATTTATTTAAAAAAAAAGACGCGCAACCCCTTATCACTTTGCACCATTTACCTCTCTGACTCTCTTCTCGGATAGTCAATGCATTTTTAATAGCTAGTTCTCTCTTTCTCTCAGCAACCCGATGCCTTTCGGCCTTTTGACTGTCTCCACACACACACAATCTTTAAGACCAAATATAACACTGTCCTAGCGCAAGCCATTCCTTGTTTGTCTTTTAAAAAGATCCCATGAAAAGCGGCTACGATGCACTGCAACATTTTGTAACTCCCTGGTAATAACACAACACATGCATGACGTGTGCCAAACATGACAGCCCCGTTTTTAACACTGGCGAAATTCAACTCACCCAATGCCACCTCGCAGGCTTTACGCAGCTGAGAGTGGTGAGCCTTCTTCACCTCCTTGTCGGCTAAAATCTTCTCCAGAGCCCGGGTTAAAAACATGTTTTTCGTCTTTTTCCCTTCATACATGACGCGCTGGACGGGAGCTTGGGCGAGGAGTATGATCACAGTCCCAGCGGGGGAAGGAGTCCTCTCTCCCTTACCTACCGCTCCTCGGAAGAAAGAAAGCGCTGCCGATCTGCGCCCTCCCCAGAAAAAAATATATAAAAGAGAGCATGCATAAATACGGAAGGTGCGATAGATTTACACGGAAATCCCTCGGTTTTCCACTAGCAACCTGCCAGCGCCATGTTGGAAGGAAGCGACGTCACGCACGTCAAAAAACGGCCGCAATGAGGCAGAGTGAGTCAGGCTGGCAGGAGCTGGGAGGGTCGGCGGAGAGGCGCTGCGCAGATCCGTACTTCCTTGTTCGCTCACTGCGTGTTGGAGTGGGCGCAGGTTCAGGTGGCTAGCGTGGCTGTCACTGCACGAAGTGAGGTTGTCGTGGGTTTTTTTTTTTGGGGGGGGGGTTTAGTGACTTGTGCAAAACTAACCAGGGAAGGGACTGTCTGCTACAGTTGCAGCCAGCCGCCGCCACCGCCGTGCGGTCCCGCCGTCTCTCTGCGGTGCTGCATCTGCAGTACAGCTGCGGACAGGAGAGGAGAGCTGGGCAGGTCGTTTTGAGTGTGACCAGCGACGAAAAGGGCTCACCTGTCGGTCAAGGGCACGGACAGTATACCGCAGAATCAAACTGAACTTCCTTTTGTGACAAGCCTCAATGTAGAGGGGATATATGATGAATTAGCACGCCTGAAGACCCCCGATTTCCTCGAAAAACAAGGTTCCTATTTCAGAGTACAGTAGTATCTAAGCTATGTTCAGCAGATGGTTTTGTTTTACAATGACCAGGCCTGGCAGGAAGGGGTCAAATTAACAATGCCCGGAGACAAAGGGTGTTCTTTATCTGCAGTAGTAATGATAATAAATAACCTTGCATTTATGTGAAAATGTGTATATGTATATGAATTGCTGTAGTTATAGGAGGGGATGCATATCATTCACCACAGAGGTGCAGCTCTCACCTGGGTGACAAGCAGCAGCCATTATGCACTGGCAACCCTGCTACACAGCAGGTGGAGAAGTGAGAAACTGCTTCATAAATTGTTTTCCATTGATTACGCAATTCCTGGGATTTTGGACACAGGACTAACCCCTATAACTCCTATACAGAGTCACCAATGCTATCTTTGCTGAGATAAGTAGTCCAGTATAAGCCTGGACATCCCGTTTTTGTATGCAACCTGTCATTAGTGCTAACAACGCTTCTCTTTCAAGAAAACACGATCACACCATGCCTGGTTTGTCTAACCTTAGTGAATTGATCAGTATTTTAGCAGATTCCTTTCACAGGTCGTAAGTGACCAATGAGTCAGCAGAGGGAGGTGGCCTGGCTGAGTTGAGGCTAAAAAAGAGTATTTACAGTAGTTCCCTGTGATTATTTTAAGATTGTGGCTCATAACTATAAGTTAACCCTAGGGTAATGAAGTTAATCACAAGAGGCGTCTTTCCAAGCTTCAGCATCAATAAGGTAAAACATATACAATGGTTACATCAATATGTAGTAAATTAAGATGAAATATCCCCAGATGTTTTCTTAACTGTGTACTGTACTAACAGATGAGTTGCTTCTAGTTGCTTATATAAGTCAGCTTTATATATATATAATTTTGAGATACTGTACCCTGGGTAAGACTATAGCTTTTGAATCACTGCTTTCCTAAGGGAAGAACATCTTGCCTGTTAAATGATCAGGCATTATAAACTGAGAAATCCCGTGTTTATTTAGTTTGTGCTGGTAGCTGGGCATTGGATAAGAGATTTATGCTGAACATATGCAGGCTACTTGAGTTTTTTAAAGCTCCAATCAAATGATCAGCAGGCTGCTCAATTGGTCAGAATGGATACACAATTTTATCATGAAGACATACATTTTAATATGAATGGACGGTGTGGTGGCTCTGTGGCTGAGGATCTGTGCCTGTGGCTGGAAGGTTGCTGGTTCAAATCCTGCAGCTGGCAGAGGAATCCTACTCCGTTGGACCCCTGAGCAAGACCCTTAACCCCAACTGCTCCAGGGGCGCTGTATAAATGGTTGACCCTGTGCTCTGACCCCAAGCTTCTCTCCCTGTTTGTGTGTCTCATGGAGAGCAAGTTGGGGTATACAAAAAGACAAATTCCCCATATGAGAAATTTTATTTGGCCAATAATGTGATCTTATATCAGGAGAACAATGGCATGCTAGAGACTACACCTGTCCAATTGCTTTTTGGGGTGTTCACAGCTAGCAATTTTAACCTGGCATGAGGTTACTGCCAAATACAGCTCTTTAATGAGTGGCCACAATGTGTGAGACTAGGAGCCATGGCACCTTGCCAAGATCAGTGGAGACGTCCAAGTATAATGGTCATTCTCAGCACTTCTGGGCTGGACTGTCTGGTCACTACACAACACTTGCAGTGATTGATGGCAGCTTGACTGTATTACGCCACAATAATCACATTCTGGGACCTCCTTCTGCTCTGACCACATTGCAGTAGGACCACAATACCTCGCACAGCTCCTGTAACACCATTTTTTGAGTCGAGTGTGTGAGAGCTGTGCTATGGCTGTGGTAGGTGCTATGATTCGCAGCCATATCACCCTGCAACTCACAACTGGCAGCCCATTGAAGCTCAGCCAGTTTGAGCCTGGTCAGTACCTGGATGGGAGACCTCCTGGGAAAAACTAAGGTTGCTGCTGGAAGAGGTGTTAGTGGGGCCAGCAGGGGGTGTTCACCCTGCGGTCCATGTGGGTCCTAATGCCCCAGTATAGTGACAGGGACACTATACTGTAAACAGGTGCCGTCCTTCGGATGAGACGTAAAACTGAGGTCCTGACTCTCTGTGATCATTAAAAATCCCAGGCTGTTTCTCAAAAAGAGTAGGGGTATAACCCTGGCATCCTGGCAAAAATTTTCCATTGGCCCTTATCAACCATGGCCTCCTAATAAACCATCTATGATTTGGCTTCATTACTCTGTTCTCTTCCCCACTGAGAGCTGGTGTGTGGGGAGAGTACTGGTCCACTATGGCTGCCGTTGCATCATCCAGGTGGATGCTGCACATTGGTGGTGGTGGAGGGGAGTCCCCATTACCTGTAAAGCACTGTGAGTGGAGTGTCCAGAAAAGCGCTATATAAGTGTAAGCAATTATTATTATTGTTATGGTTGCCCTACTCACCAGGCTTGAACATCTTTTGAGGTGAGCTGGCATGATGTGTGGCATGTAGGGCTCAGAGACCTGTCTGCCCCAGGCCTGTGAGAGGGAAGTAACTGAAACCCAAACAGCACCATCTGCAATATGATGCAAAGCACAATTCCCAAATGTACAGATTGTACTGCTTCAGATGGTGGCCTGGCAGCATACTGCCTGCTCATAGCTTTCACACTAGGCACTGTGCAAATGGGAAAAGTTAATCTGCGTAATGAATTTAACTATTGCTGGGAGTCATTTTCCTGATAATTGCTTAGACTGCTTTCAGTATTTAACAGTCCCACTGAAAATCAAGCAGAGATTGAACGTACAGATTTAAATCCCTTGATGGTATTCTAATACTTTATTTAGGTGATATACAAGATTTGAACCTTTGTGGAAAATATTTGAACTGCCTTATTTTCAAAGAACCAAGCTTTTAACTCTGTAGCTTGGCTAGTTTGGCTCAGTTTGTGATTTCACATCTTTATACAGCCAGATTTTTCTTATTTTCTTTGTTTAGTATATTGGCAATATATTGTTGTAGATATTGCATTTTTTATTTTTATTTTCATTTTACCTAGCAGGACAGGACAAGCTTTATACTTGTGGCAGTAAAAGTAATACTGGTCAGCTCTTTCTATATCACTAACACAACCTGCTTATTAAATGTGTTTTTTCCTGATCTCCGGACCATGAAATTGGTTAACTTCGTCAAAGTATGAATTTATTGTGTGAGATTTAATAGTTTCTGGCCCCATCATAAAATGAAAAAAAAAATACTGTAAGAGATTTATGAACTGGAAATAAATATATCTTTATCAGTGGCTCAAGTGACTTGCCAGGAGTACAAAGTGCAAAACATTTATTAAGCATGATCACTGATATACAAGAAAACCTCTTCTGATGTTAGGAAATTATAAATACTGATATACGTATTGCTGTTGATGCAGGGCTGAATCCTAAAGGTTTAACTGTTCAATACTCTGTCAGAATGAGAAATGTTAAAAACGAGGACAAGAGTACAAGGATTTCTATAGAAAATATTTTATGTTAAGATAAGGTAATTGCCTATACATCAAATGGCTGTTTTGCAGAAGGCTTTGTTAGTGAAAGTCATCATTTCTGTTCTGGGCATTGTTCATGCAGGGCTAGACAGGTCTTCAGTAGAGAGGTGAGATATGCAGAGTCTTTTTGGTGAGCCTGCCCAGATCCCCGCTCACTATGGTGAGGACTGAGCCAGGAAGTTGCTGATGGGGTGGTGGAAGGAGTACCAGAGAGATGTCCTAACTGGGAGTCCTGGGTGCGAGAACTCTATACGTAGGAAGCGGAAATGTGTGAGATTAGGATCTAACCTTCCTCACAATTTTCTGTTGTAATTTCTGTTATAATTCTGTTTATGTGCAAGAAATTTACAGAGAGTGCAGAAGGCTCTTTTGACAACTATATCAATGTGCAAACACCAAGACGCGTGTGTGGAAAGATGAACGTCTTGGAAGGCAAAATGCCACGCAGCGAGCCTTTTCAAGATGGAACAGCACGGTGGACTAACAGGATCCCCAGTCGAGTTCCTTAAGTCAGGTCTGTTAACTGAACTAAAAAAACATCTGTGAAGCTCAGATCAGCTGCAAAAGTGCTTGTGAACTGGTTTGGAAAATGGAATTTCATGTCCAACTCTGGAACTGAAGGATCTGTACAGTATGTAGTCATTTTGAGGGTACAAATTCTGTATATCCTGTATCCTGTTTTTTGTTGCTACAGTAGAAGGAAAATGGTAAAATTCTTTCAAATAAGGATTTATTGGACCAGTTTAACCGTTCCCTACAAGTCTTAAGTTGATGAGGATTTTAGGAAAACTACAGTATAAAACCTGCTGGATCACTTCCTTAATTTAGTTTTTACTCCACTTGATACATACAGCACAAAAATATTTCATATGCCATATTTACCAAAGACTGACTGTGGGACAGGGACAATTCTCATGCAGGTACTATTCAAGTCAAAAAAGAAAAGATGAATTTCACCTTAGAATAGTTTTTCTTCCTGACAGCACTTAGAGATAAACTTCAGTGTCAGGAGGTTATTAATCAACAAAACATCCTCAGTTTAAATGTTGCTAACCGCTTTCATTAAAAATATATGTACAGTAAGTATATCCTGGGTATGTTAAAAAATTACTAGGACTCTTCTTATTTATCCACACAGCTACTGTATATATTTAAAAAATATTCCAACGTATATTCAGGAAAAAAGAAAATAAGAAGAAAAAGCAATAAGTATTTGCAATGTATGGTTGTCTTTATTGGCTCACAAACAAGCTACACAACCCACAGCACTTTGGTGTCCAGTATAATGTATTAGAAAAGTACTACTTTTACTATTAGTAATACTGTAATTCCCTACACTTATATAGCACTTTTCTGGACACTAAACTCAAAGCACTTTACAAGTAATGGGGACTCCCCTCCACCAGCATCCACCTGGATGATGTGATGGCAGCCAGAGTGCACCAGTACGCTCCCCACACACCAGCTCTCAGTGAGGAGGAGAAGAGAGGGATTAAGCCAGTTCAGTGATGCGGATTATTAGGAGGCCATGATTGGTAAAGGCCAATGGGACACCAGTGTTACACCTCTACTCTTTTCAAGAAACACCCTGGGAGTTTTAATGCCCACAGAGAGTATGTTGTTTAGTGTGTGGTGTCATTATTAATAAATATTTGATGAAATCATTGTGCCTGACTTACTGTATTACTCTTTTCACCAAAGCTGTGCCAGAGAACAAAGAACTCCAGTGCCTATAATTATACCAACCACTTGGGTATATTATTCCTGGCATAACTTTTACAATTTGGTGGATATGATTTTTTATTATAATTATTGACTAATCCGTTCAGTCATTTTTTTGTTATCTCTATTTTTGTGACCCCCTATTTGTAACAATATGTATGAATATACAATATATGATTTTACACTATAATCACCAGTCCATGTGGGATGTTGATGTGGCACTGTGGTTTTACAACTGAGAACTGACTCTGGCACACACATACCCTTCCTGACCTACACTTATGACCAACATAAGATCCACAGGTGAACAGCCATGTTGCCTGAAGTGAAACAGATATGAATAAGAAAGATAAGGTCACTTTATCAGCCATATACAATTTCTTGCATTAGGGATTTGTCTTTTCGCATACCCCAGCTTGTTCCCCATGAGACACAGACACACAGACAGGGAGAGAAGCTTGGGGTCAGAGCACAGGGTCAGCCATTGTACAGCGCCCCTGGAGCAGTTGGGGTTAAGGGCCTTGCTCAGGGGCCCAACAGAGTAGGATTCCTCTGCCGGCCGCGGGATTTGAACCAGCAACCTTCCAGCCACAGGTGCGGATCCATTGCCGCTGCTCTGCCCCCTTTTTTAAAATAAGATCAACATATAAGAATGGCATCTGGACCTAAAGGTTTATGACCTTAAAATCAAATCACATGCATACAATTTTAATATAGGTGTTGAGATGCAAGAAGTCACAGCACAATTAAGTGACGTTCTGAGAAGAGGTTTTTTTTTCTCTCCCTAAACTGTCTGCTTATAATTGATCATAAGCACCTTTTATATTCAAACACATGTCCTTTAATTAGCCTAATTAGCACTTGGAGAAGCACACATTTTAGGGCCAGTATATTTAAAGTTAACCTTTTGATGCTTTGTGCAGACATACATATACATACGTGAGACAATGGTGTGCCAGACTCAGCCCAGCTGACAGGTTATTTCGTGAATACAACAGGCATCTACACAATAAAATCCTCTACACACATATCTGATGTAACCCTTAGGTAACAACATTTAAAAGGGATAAAGTCCATGGTAAGAAAACAGTTCTGATTCTAAAGTGTCAAGCTTCATCTCATTCACAAACACCTTTGCTTTTATTTCCAGCTTAATCCTTTGTCTGATCTGCAGCATTGCCCTTGTGCTAATCTCATCCCCCTTCACACCATCTGCAGCTATCCTGATCACTCTCCTGTGTGCTGCTGGTTAGGTGTTTTCGATGCTCTGGTGTGTGCCACAGTATCTGAAAACTCTGCCTTTTCCTCATCAGTGAAATAGACAACTTAGGAAGCAAGTCAGGTTTGGCAAATTCCTCGAAAGAAACTGGTGTTTACAAAACAGAACAAAACTCTGGAGATTTCACTCGTTATCAGTCCTGTTACACCAAGGAGAGAAAGTATTGTGGAGCACATCTATACCTTTTTTGAAAAAGAACAGAAGAGCGAATACAAGGTGCTTTGAGGATGACTAATAATGACAGACTGAGAGAAATAGGAGATTAACAATTCCCTTGCTCAGCCAAATCTATTTATGTTTTGCAGATGCCTTACAAACACAGATTTTAAAAAGGTGATAATCACTGGATACTTTTCTGGATATAAAGGACTATCCTACACTGATAGGCTAAAAGAAATGAGCCTTTTTATTTTTGAAACTAGAAGACTAGGATTCAGGTACCACAATCAAAATCTTCACAGGCATTGACAAAGCCAGCCCAGTGGACTTCCTCTGAATCAACAGTGAAACACAAACCAGAGGACAACAAGGCACTTCGTATCAGTCGAGAACAGGCCAGCCAGCCCTGTTGTTGTTGAATCCAGTGCCATCACCTTTATCAGGAAATGACGAATTCCTCGGATTCATTAACAGCTAAAAAAGCAGACAACCTAGATGCCTCCAAAACTGCCTCCACTGATTTGCAAACTTTCTCATTTTCTCATGCTCTCTTTTTCATAACCAGTCAAACGTTCTTACGTATGTTTAGTATTTACTGCCCGAGCAGCTAACATTTCTTCCTTTGCACATTCTAGTTGCTCAACACCAGATTTGTGAGTGACCCAATCCAGCATCCCACACATCCATAGCACTTACTGTACGTCTGTTTTAGTACACCTTTGTTGTGCTTTGTGATGACGAACTGAGGCGTTGAAAGAAGGGTTATTCTCAAATCTGAGAAACTGATGGAAGACAGATGCCAGAAGTAGTAAAGCAGATATATCTTACAACATGTAAATGCATGGCTGGCAGATAGGGTGCCTAAGGCAATGAGGCACCGTTTTTATTGTTATTGCTGTAATTTCTCCAGCTGCCTGTTGCTAAGTATAGATTGCTAATAAGAGTAACCCAAGCATATCCACCAGGGACCTCTGCTGTCAAATGAGTTCAATCTGAATTGTGTTTGATTCACTGATGTTATGCACTGGGAGAGAGTGAAATTCAATTTTGCAATGGAGTCTGCCTCCACAGTCATTGCGAGTTCATACCCTGACATATAATGATCAAGAATCAAAGGCTCAGATTGACCTGCTATAGAACAATGAGGCGCAGGAAGTTGTCTGCACAGCACAATGGTGAAGTTCTGCAAACAGAATACGACATGAAATTAGAGGGAGGCATTTTGTTGAACCAAAAACTACCCCTTCTGGGAAATGGTTTCTCCTGGCTCAAAGAGAAAGAAAAGGATATTTTATGCCAGCTGTCTACAAACCTAATAAATAATAAGCCTTTATTTGATTGGAAAATGATCAATCGATTATCAATAAGTATACTGCACATTGTTTTTTTCTTTTTAATGCATTTACATCTGGACAAGGGTGATCAAAGACTGCATCAGATCAAGCACTGTCTGTCTCTTATTACACTTGAGAGAAATTTCTAAACTTTTTACTAAACTTTTTCCATTGGTGAAAAACAACGTCCACTGTATATCTTAATGATGTGAAATCAAGCTGGAAATCCATGTTAGGAGAGGTGCAGCCTCACTGAAACAGTGAGTGGGATGGCGTCTGCAAGATAAGATCTTACAGAAACCGGATATTTCAAATTTGCGTGTTCAATGCATTGTTAACCCTAGTGTCAGAAATAATTTGAAAAGAAAATGAAGGCTTAGAAAAAGAAATAAAACAAGATTTTGCTTTGCATGGTCAATGGCACGGATCATTTAAAACATAACAATGCATTTTCATTGATATGTTATTAATGTGTTACATATGGGGTCCTTATTCTTAGGTGTTTATGTGGTACATTTAGATTTTATTCATTTCTTTTCATTGTGTTTCATTTTTCTTATATAAAGAGCAATTTATTGTTTTATTAAACAGGTAGCAGAAATGGACACAATGAATTTATTACAATGTACAAAACTTTATTTTCAAATAAAACTTACCAAATATTCTACTGGAAAATGAAATGTACTGTAAAAAAATAAATACAGGTTATAAAACAAAAAAATATATAGATATATAAGAACTGTAAAATGAATGTGACGTAACAACATAACAGAAAGCTTTAATACTGAATGTCCCTGGTGCTGCTTTATTATATAGAACATAAAAACTAAAATATTTTTTTTCTCATTTGAGATGATAGACACCCATTCATCCATTTTCTAACTGCTTTAACCAATACAAGGTTATGGGGGAGTCAGAGTCTAGCCTAGCAAGCAATGGGCACTGAGCAGGATAAATCCTGCCATCGCAGGGATGCCAGTCCATCGCTGGGCACACACAGATAAAGACACACACACTTACACCAGAACCAATTTTCCCAGAAGGCAATTTACAAACCAGCATGTCTTTGGACTGTGGGAGGAAACTGGAGCACCTGGAGGAAACCCATTTGAACCCAGGAGACCATACAAACTCCACACAGATAGCTTCCCAGGCCAGAGGTCTCAGAGGTCTTGAATAATTCCAGTCAGATTACAGCACCAGTTCCAGGGGTGCCTTCTGTGTGGAGTTTGCATGTTCTTCTTGGGTTAACTATGGTGCTTCTGTTTGCTCCAACTTCCCAAAGATCATGCTAGGTTGAAATGTACCTGTCTGCGTCCTGTAATGGATGGGCATTCCTTCCAGGCTGTATTCCTGCCTTGCTTCCTGTGCTTTCAAGGTACCCTGTCCCTTACCAGAAATAACACTAGGGATTTCTGAGAAAGGATGGATGACAAATACCCAGCAGTCACACTAAAGCACACAAGGAATAAGACTGCTACGATGGACCTTGCGGAGGCAATGGCAAGGTCAAACTGAAATTGGGCTGTTCTTATTAATGTATGTTGTAGCATTCAATAAATCCCAAATATTATTTCCTGAATGGCCTAGTGAAGGGCAGCAGAACACATGAGTTATTTTCACTTTCATTTGGTGCTCTGAAATGGACGCCTGGCTTTCTGATTGCTTAAGATATTGAGCTTCTTAGAAAAACCACTCAAAAAATTATCTACATTTTCTTTTGCTTTGAATAATAACTCTGGACAGCAGAGCTTAATAGACTGTGATTTTCATTATGTGAATCATGCACAGCCCAGCGATGTTCTTAACTCTAATTCGTGCGCTGCACTGTGATGCTGTGGGAAAAGGATTAACACGTTGTGACATGCTGAGCAAGTTATAGTGCTTTGGGAAATTCATAAAATGCTACAACCACAGATAATTAAACTTATACTGGGAGGGCCTGTGAGAATTGAAAATTGAAAAAGTACTCTTAACATCTAATGCACATTTCCAAATCAAGACTGTTGGTTCTATTTCAGTCTTTAGTGTGATAAACTCAAGCCAGTGGACTTGTTTAGAGGACACTAACCAGAGGACACCAATGGAAACATCTAGTCTTCAACTAAGACAAATTAAATAATAGTTTTTTTTCAAATTTGTTCTCCATGTCAAACCAGTAGCACCTCATCTCTTCTACCTTCATAATGACATTTGGCACAATCTGCTGGAACTCTTGAGAATCACACATGCAATATCTAATTAGATCCCAAAGCAATCTGCAAATGAGGGTTTTAACACGTTTGCAATCTGCATATAAAAACAGGCATTTTTCTTTTTTATATTTTATGTAATAATTACATAAACAAAGGGAAAGACAAAAAAATATGGTTTTTATTATGACTTCTTATTATGGCCTTTAAAATTAATTGTAACTTACATAGACCCAGTTGTTCATGTTTGCATTCTGTCTTTTGCTTTTGATCTTATTTCCCCTTTTGCGTGAATATTTTTTGTTGTTTTTGCAAGGAATATGAATTGGCATTTTTATGCCAGCAGTTATGCACTAAAGAAAGTTTATGCTTTTTAACACTAGAAAATAAGAAAGGTTAAAAACGAGAGTAAGCCATTCAACCCTCCTAGCCCATTTGGCAGTCAGCAATGAATAGGTCCAAGGATCTCTTCCAAGGTTACCAAAAGTTTACACAGTAATTTAAATGAGGCCTTATACAGTAAGTGCATCATACAATTTTAACATCACATTTTTTATTCAAATCCTATGCTCTTAACTATATAGCCTACCTACAGTATAGCCTATAGTCTTTTCATAAGTAGCCTCTTCTAGCTCAGCATTTACCATTTTGTATTTGAAGTTTACGTTTTTACCTGCATGCAAAGTCCTGCACTTGTATAAATTTAACATCGACTGCCGGATGTTAGCTCAGCTGTAAATTTTATCTCACTTTTTCAAATTAAATTTTCTAGTTCTACAATGTTTGCTGATTCCCCCAATTTGGTTTCATCTGCACACTAGTTAGTTTATTAACTATTTTTGAATCTAGATATAAATTATATATGTATAAATCATTGATATAAATGACGAAGAGCTGTGGTCCAAGGACAGATCCTTGATGTACTCCACTAATGACTTCATCCCAATTTCAGTATTTACTCCTTATCTGTACTTTGTTTTCAATTTTATATCCAAACCTCTTGCATTTTCCTGCCTATTGCCTACCACCTGCAGTCTGAGACTTAAGCTTTCATGGAGAACCCTTCTTAGAATCTAAATATACCATTATTGCTACTGTTTGTTCACAGAGCTTGTGTTCACAGGTTGGTCAGGCAAGACCTACTCTTTCTAAATCCATGCTGACTATTTCCTAGGACATTATTTCTATACAGGTGATCTTCTAGTCTGGCTCTTATAATAATTTCCACAATCTTACATGTAACAGAAGTCAGACGTATTGGTCTATAATTACTTGGTTCAGTGTTCTTGTTCTTTTTATGGACATTACATTAGCATCAGCTATTCTCCAGTCAATGGGTACTACTACTGACTGAAGGGATTCTTAGAAAATGTGTGTCAATGGCTTCTGAATAACATCTTTAATTTCCTTGAGCAGATGCCATCGGTCCTTGGAGATTCACTAATCTTGACTGCCTCTAAACACTTATCTATGCGAATACTAACCAATACAATAAAATTCTCCTTTCTCTGCTTAAAGTGTATTGTTGACTTCTTTCTTAGTGAACACCTAATCGAAATAATTGTTTAGTACATCAGTTATTCCCCTTTTATAATTTATAAGTATTCTTTTCTTGGCCTGAATACATTTTGTTTTTTTTATTTCAAAGAAAATAACTTTTTATTATTTTATTTTAGCCCCCATTACAATCTCTTTTTAATATCTCATTTCCTTAAGTACAACTGTTAACATAATATCGCTCTCTGGAGATCTATTCATCTTGAGTGTAATTCATGTACTCATTTTCTTTAACTGAATCTAGTTTTTAAAATAATTTTATAAAGCTCTCTCTTCCCTTATACTTTTCCTAATTGATTTGCGAAACCATTTAGGATCCCGTTTTTAGCTTTTGATTTACTCTGTTTATTCTTTATTGATTTGCATTAAACTCATTCACACTGGTGGAGCTTGGCCGCAGTGCCTGGTGATATCAGAAGGTTTCTAAATGTAATGCTAATGTGAGCAGAAAAGACTGAAGCACATTATTTCCAACTGACATCCTAATTATTTGTATATACATCATGGCATAAATGGTATATTCATTTACAGACCTTTCTTAACCATGTCTAAAAAATTAAATAGGATTCACCTGTACTATTTCACCATACCACAACCCATTCGTAGATATGTCTAATCTTTCTTAATCCGTATTACACATGTTCTGTCACCTATAGTCTTTTACATAGAAAACAATAAAAAAAATGTCATTACAATGAACAAAAAAATGTCTGAATTTTAAAGTTAATGCTCTTAATTTTTGTTCTCCCTCATTTGGAAAACAAAACGAGTCGACATGTCTTTACAGTACTGGCCATTTGTGATTTCGCAGCACAATCCTCTCGCAAAATCCAGAGAAAAAAATAAAACAGTCAGGATAAAATTGATCTTCAAAATTTAAAAATGTATAGGCAATTTAGATTTAAATATTTTTAAATAGAAAATTAGTCTTTCGATCCTTTTCCATGCATCTTAAGATATAAAATGTGCGCAGTGAAACAACGGATACATATAAACATTTCCTGACTCAGAGATGCCCTGTCAGGAATTTTTAGAAGTCTTTTTCACATCACGCTGATGCGTTAGTCCAGTCAACAGTGAAAATATTCCCTGTCGCACGCGAGCACTTCTTCAGGAGGCTGGAGGAGATGGCCTTGACTGCCCGGGTGGTCTCGGTGCAGGTGGGATTGATCAGGAACTCTGGGAGGAGGAATCCAAAATGACCTGTGTCTCGCAATTCAAATGCGAAAGCGTAGGGGATGCCGTTTTTGTAGGCCCAGTCCATAGAGCTCCCAGAGCTTACATCTGAAAACACACACAATATTCATTGCTACCTAGTATTGCACAGACTGGGCTCAGGATTTGTCTGCTTAGCACCCACCATCATCCAGGTGGGGCTGCACATTGGTGGTGGTGGAGGGGAGTCCCCATTACCTGTAAAGCGCTTTGAGTGTAGTGTCCAGAAAAGTGCTATATAAGTGTAAACAATTATAATTATTATTAATTACTTGTTTGCTCTGATGGCCCTAAAATACAAGCCTGTGGGGTACGCTGATTACTGAGGAACACAGGACCGTGTGCTGAACTGCTGAAGAGACGTGTTCAGGCTTCCTGCTTTAATTTTCAGGTAAAGGAGTAACAGAGTATCGTTTCAGGGAACATCACTAATAGTGCTTTTGATTTTGTGCCATTAGCAAAAAAAAAAACCCCAGAAGAAATGGCAATGAGCATAACATTACAAGCAAAATTGTAAAAAATGTATTACACTTTGGATAATAGAAAGAAATCAATATCTCAAAGGTAGCCACTTCAGCCACTTTCCTCATATTCTTCAGGTACTTACACAAAGTGGTTGATGCTGGGCCATATCTGTACCTTACACCATACGCAGAGTACAGAGCAGCAACTGCATTGTGGGCTGCAGATTCCTGAAACACAAATGACACGTTTTCTTACCAATCCGTTTAGTGTTGACACATTTCACTCGGGAGCAATGCAGCTAAGGCAAAACTTGATTCGGGTGATGTCACAAGCATGCGTTCAATAGGCATGGCAACGTAAAACTATAAAATTGGTGCCATCCAATCACAATGTTTTTTTTTGTACTTCCAATTTGAAATTTGAAATCCCCAGCTCACAGCAGTGGCTCCTTTCCTATAATGAGTCAGGTCAGGCTCTTCCAACCTGCTCATCTCAAGGCGTTCATCTTTTCCCACAGTATTGTATGAGCCAGATGGCCAATGCCTTATGGGAAGGTTTTCGTGAACAGGAGGAAATGGTCACTGGAAGCCTGCAGGCAGCTGGGAATTCATTGGAAGTGCTATTTCACTGAGAAATTAGATCAATCAAAGACTAATACCAACACTACCCTAGGAGTGCTCTGCTGACTGTGCCCTTCACCTGGGGAGTCCCAGTCAGCTCGTAACATGACCCAGGCACAAACTCACGACATCCGGATCACAGGGATGCACCTCAGGAGCCCCCAGTCCTTTTATGTTAAACAAGGAAGGATCTGTTTTTGTTCTCCATCAGGCCAATCGGAAGAAGAGAACGGAAATAAGCGGCACTCACAACACAGTTGAAATTGGGAATGGTGGCGTATTTGTAGGAGTAGGGATACAGCAGCATCTGGGCGTAGGCATGGATGGAAATGTAGGCTTTCACACGTCTCCTCTGTTTGCGCAGGAAGTTGGCGGCAGCCTTGACTTCCGGCTCGGACTCCGGAAAGGGCCCGCAGTACGTGTCATCACAGGGGTGTGAGGAGGCCCCCTCGTCTGCGCGACAGTTCGGAGAGGAGGGAGAGGCACATTAGGATGGTGCCAGTTTAGTAAAAGTGATCAAGGAAATGTTTAAGGACGGAGGAAGAGACACTGGGGCTGCCTCTCTGCCAGCTGTGAGAGAGAAGGACAACAAGCCTGAATATGAGGAAGCCTTGGACCACTGCACTCAACCAGGAAAGAGTAAATGTCACAAAGAGGAGAGGAAGTGGAAGACAAGCTGGTTTGAACCCACACAATTATCTCTTTATTGACAGCTTCATTAACTGGGCTATTAGGATTTTCCCCTTGAGCATCGTGGTTCAAATTCAAGGCATATACAGTATATCCCACTGTGACAGCAGTGGTACACTCCCACCCTGTAGACTGATATTCTCACATGTCAGAAGCTAAGCAAGATTTGGTCTGGTCAGTACTGGGATGGGAGACCTCTAAAGAAGGGCAGGTTGCTGCAGTAAATAGTGGTGTAGAGTTTGATTCCTTTACCTTAAAAGCAGGCAGCAGAGCTGTTGCTTGACTCTGGCTGTGACTGGATTAGCTGACAAAATGAATGTGATATTTATGGACAGCTGTACATTCAGTGATTGATACTGAAATTTCTATACCACATATACAGTATATTCCCTTTTACATGTACACTCTGTGGTTAAATACAGAGGATATTCCGTGCTTGCCTTGACATTTATGGCCACACACAAGGTTGAACAAGGCTATAACTGGATTATAAAAGCCACTGGAACATGATTTAAAGCACAGCAGGAGATGATACACGTGTACTGTATCACTGCTTTTGCTCTCCAGCAAGACCTTCCATATGAATATACTCATTCCAGAACTTCAGTGAGCTGCGCTGTGACTTCTGGCTTTCCTACAGTAGTGGTGAAACAGTAGGTGGCATTTTCCCTCCTGGACCTTCGGTTTGCATTTCACTGTTCATTCTGAAGTTCACTGGGATGGTTCTGTCAGGGCCTTTGAAGATTCTGAATACTTGGTGCGGGTCTCCTCTTAGCCTTGTCTGTTCAAGACAAAACCGGCTCGGTTCCTTCCTCCTGTCAGTATGCAACATTCTTAAGCCCCAGAATGCATCTGATTGCTCTTCTCGGCTTCCAGAGCAGCAATACTGTAACAGTGTGGACGTGGGAGGAGCCGCGGCGAGTACCGCTGAAAGTCGACGCCCCGTCTGAGGGGGTGAAGGCACTGGTGTGAGGTTAGCGAAAACCAAAAAAGGAAAAATGCGCTGCTATAAACCGCAACGTCCAGGCTGGACTTACCCTATCTAACGGGGGCCAGCCTGGGAAAAAGAACCGCTTGGAGTCCAGTCTGGAGGAGCAGGGAAAGTAAGGTCAGAAGGCCAGAACAAAAATAAAAAGTCAACCTGTTCCGGTGGAAGATACACGTCTGGACAGGCAAAAAGAAAACTAAAACGAAGGAAAAAACGATGGCCTTGTGCTCTCCCACAATCCCCTCCGGGCCTGTCATTGGAAGGGTCTCCTCTTGTGTGGGCGTGCTCATCCCTCCAGGAGGTGTTCAGTGTATCTTAAAGGGCCTCACAGCTGTGCCAGAACTAGCCAGAACAGCTGTGGTTGCTAAGGCAACTTGTTACCCTTAATCCAGGGCTCCGCCTCCACACTGAACACACCTCCGCGTAGTGCCACAATACCCTTCCTATAACATTGTGATCACAACTGTACTCAATATTCTAAATGAGGACTTTCTAGTGTATGGCATAGTTTTAACATTACAATCCTTATTTTATCATTTGTACACTTTTTAAAGAATATCTTGGAAAATTCTGCTTGCTTTTAATTGCTTCTCCAGCTTGTCCAGCAGACGATGAGTCAATTTAAATGCCTAAGCTCTGTTCATGAGTAGCTTCTCCAATCTCACCTAAGATTTATACGGTAGTTTATGTTTTTGCCTGCAGGTATCTTAATGTATGCCTACATTAACATTTGTGTCAGTCTTCTTAAATTCCTTTTGCAGCTTCTACAGCAGGGCTACTCAACATGTGGCTTCCTGGTTTCCTGCTAATTATCAGTTAAATAATTTAAGAGCTGGTTTCAGCAAAACTCCGTGATAAGAGTTTACTGGAGGGACTATACGCTCAATAGCCCCCTTCTCCTGTTTTGGCTTTGTCTACAAATTTGACTTGTTTATTAATTATACTAGATTCTAGATCACTGATATAACTAAGGAAGAGCAGTGGTCCAAGTACAGATCCCTGTGACACTCCACTAAATTACATCGCATATTTTGAGCATTCATCCTTTGCTCATACAATGTTTTCTCTATCCATTAACCAGTTCTCAAACCCACATATTTCTCAGTTGCCTGCCATTTGTAATTTAAGAATTAATTTTATACATACAGTAGTAGAAGCATTTTTTAAAAATCTAAGTGTGCCACATCCACTTTGTATACATCAATAATTGCTGCTATTTGTTCAAAGAACTGTAACATTCACGAAATCCTGGTGTGCTGTCTGCATGGAGTTGTTGTCCCCATGTTCATATGGGTTTCTGCCAGGTGCTCTGGTTTCCTCCCACAGTCCAAATACATACAGGTAGGTCAACTGGCTTCTGGGAAAACTGGCCCTGTTGGGTGGGTGTGTGTGTGTGTGTGTGTGTGTGTGTGTGTGTGTGTGTGTGTGTGTGTGTGTGTGTGTGTGTCCCACCCTAAGTCTGTTGCTGGCCTGTTTCCAGAACAGGCTCCCGCATAACATTATGTGTTGAATAAAGTGCTTTAGAAAATAGAAGTATAAATGACATTTACAATATAAGTTAGGCCTTAATAATTAATATGTCATGTGCTGCAGGGATTTTAAATTACTGTGCTTTTAAAAACATCTTCAAATATATAATTTGAAATCTCTTTTAATTATGTTTTTCCCTTCACCAGTGTGAGCCGAGGTCCTCAGGTCTTTGATGAAAAGGACCTTGCAGTTATTTTAGTCACTCCTCATGTATGCTACCAGCTGCACAAGAGGTTCATCATACAGAATGCTGTTTTTTCCTTCTATCACACGGATTACAGAAGCTGTCTTTTATTTCAGACTCTTACGGAATGTGCTCTGAAAGCCAGTTTCCTTTATTCATGCAAAATGGTGATTTTGCACAATATGACATACCTTAGATTTTGTCTTTGAAGCATAAAGACCACATATAGAGCAGATTAATTCTCCTACAGAGACATGATGTGGAATTGTGTTTTATACTTCAGTTACACAAAGAACCTGTTAATTGTATGTCATCATATCAACAGCATAGTTTTCAACAGATATGTGAGGCTTCACCCAGAATTGTATCCAATCAGAAAAACATAGGTAATTGTACTGGTAATTGCAAAGTTTTTCTCTGCCCTCCACCTACTACTGCATTAGGCATACAAACATTAAAGTATGATAAATCTATGAGACTATTTATTGAGAACTTACTGAATAAGTAATTTCATTACATTAATTTAGATGTCAAAATCAGAAGAAACCTGAAGGCATTACTTTTCGTGACATACGTGTCATCGTGACAAAAAAATATGTTTTTGTAAGCATACAGTAGTTTACTATGCTCACAAAAACACCTAACAAATATTTTCTTTCTACAATGGTTAGTCCTGGTTTTGAAACTAGGTCCTGTGAAAATGAGCATGGAGCTGAAATACAGTTTGTATGATTTTTAATCATAACCATTTTGCTAATTAGAGCTAAATGAGGAGTCTGTGGTTTACAGTAGTGCTCAGGCAGATCCCCTAAGACACACGGATAAACATTTTAAGTAATTAGATTTAAACCAACAACTTCAGGGATCTGGAGCAGTGGGAGCTGTAGAATCTGGACAGCTGACAGCAGCACATGAGACCTACTGAGAAGAACACTGTGTATAGAATACAGATGTTACAATACTGTGTCTGCCACTGAGAGAAAATTAATTACTTTGATCATGAGGTGATGAAATTCATCCAAAAAAGGTAAAAGTTTGCTTCACGGAGAGCTGTGGTCCTCTAAGTGGCTTCTCTAAGGGCTTAACAGTAAGAAATAAAGTTCAGAACAGTTTAGAACTCTAAAAGAAGAGTTCACTCTTCTGCGGTTAAAATCAGTGTTCAATTATTTACACTGTATTCTCCACTAAACAAAACATTTGCCTCTATTCAATCATACTTTTTAAAATTCAACAGATAAAATGAATCATTTTTAGGGATGGCATAGCAATCACAGAGTGACAACAAATCTTACTCTTCAAACACATCAAAGGGGGGATAATAAGGCTAAAATATTTACTCTTTAGGCTTATACTAATTAAGCAGGCAAAAGAAGCAACGCAAATTGATTTCTGAACCTTGAATTAAAGTACGAATGAGTCAGACTGAAAACGGGAACAGACTTTCTGATACAAAGAAGGGCCATGAATTACGTCAACAGAATCCTGTAGGGTTTAGCTGTTTCAGATGATGTTTAGGGCAGGAGATCAACAAGATGTCATGGTGATTTGCACTCTACTGCCCTGGGTTCAGCTCCAACTCCGGGTGCCTTTCTGTGTGGAGCGGCGTCCAAAGGGATACAAAGCGCAGTAGCTCACCTCATAACAGAGCCCTGAGTGAAGGGCGAGGGACGTATTTAAAGAAAACTGGAACTAATAATGAAATAACAGGTGAATTAACCGCCCTCTGGGGCTTGTTTTAACAGCACAGGGAGGTGTGCTGTCCTGCGTGTGTATGCGGGACCGATCACCGGCGTTCGCTCTGACACGACAAGCGCAAAAGAAAGAACATGTTGCAGACTTACCACACCACTTTACTTTCCAGTTCCTGTTAGCGTCGACCCCGTGACAGTGATATTTGGCATTTCTAGATCTCGTTTTACGCCACAACCGATCCTAAAATACCAGACAAGAAAAGCGTGAGAAAGATCACAATTGCTTTGGTAACACTCAAGCAAACACAGCAAAGGTGTACAAAATCTTAGGGAACTACGGTAAATAAACCCGTTGTGTTTTAATAAAATAGTACAAAACGGACTTTTTGTCCAATTTGGCCCAAATCAGTTTTTCTGCATTACGTTTCAAGTGAAGGAAAAACGATTACCTTTGTCCAACTGAAGTGATAGCCATCAACATTGAAGACAGGCATCACGTAGAAGTACAAGTTATTCATCAGTCTTCTCATCACAGGGTCATAGTGATACGACTGTAATGCCTACAATAAAATTACAGCAATAACGATGGTTGTCTTTATGACCAGTATTGTTGATGAACAGAAGAAATTACACTGGATAGCCACAGGCAGGGGTAGAAAAGATGTCCATCTTGCCACAGCACTAAGCACAGCCAAGGACACAAGAGATGAGACTGCATCTGTATTGACTGGGCTGAAGCACTAGGTTTTATTATTGTTACCATTTCATTTAATCAAGATACCACATTGATAACAGAGGCTGCCTGGGAAGGTGGCATGGTAGAGCTCAGCAGTTATCAGAAGACCTGAGGGTTCATGAGTGGCTCAACAGGTACAGTAACTGCACCATGAAGAGTTCAGGGTGACCCCTATGTCATTAGGCAACTTAATCTGGGATTCCAAAGCAGCACATACTGTATACATTATTTGCCTGAGTGTCCTTCATCTGCCACTCTGTAGTGACCATTGGGGTTTGTGGGCGATCCCAACTAGTCTGTGCAGCTCATAGTGCGAATGAGAAGCGTATCGGTCTGATCTGTCTCCTTGCTGAAATGAGGGTCACATACAGTACATCAACCAGCATGAGGGACAATTTGTGATTCCATATCAAGAGAATAATATAAGGATACCCGGATGTACAATTTCAATTTTTATTTACAAACAAATTTATGCTTAGTATTTCCAGTCATCCCTAACAGTCACAGACTGATCTGGTAATCAAATAATCACACAATTGCCCTTTTTCGCAGCCTCTTTCAATGTAACCATGCATTATAAAGTAAAGATACATGCATGGCATACCGTGTTGTACAGCTTTGGACATTCTGTGATTTTTTGCATTATTTTTGTAAAGAGATAATTAAAAAGAATATTAAAAAGCAAGTTAGCCTCAGATTAGATGCAGCAGAAAAAAAGTCCTGAACTGTGAAATGTCCTAAACTGGGTTATCATAAATTACCTCTATCCACACTACTGGTATTTACAGTATAACTGGGCTCAGACCAGCAGGACAACTTAGCAGGCCTGCATAACTTTTCTAATATTAAAGAGGCTGTTCCTGTGTTGCGGAAAGCTTATACTCTACTTTGTAATCCGCAGCTTACCTCTATTTCCTAAAAGATAACTGCAATGATGAATGAACTGCTGACTGTCCTCTGAATGGGGTTTGGTTTATGCTCTGAATGTCTCATGTACATTTAGACTGTAGCAGTCCTTTGCTAAGAACAAGAATAGAGACGGAATTTACATGAACCTGCCCGAGTTCTCAAACCACAAAGTCAGATTTCCTTTTTTGCAAAGCATTCTTTAAGCCCCACGCTACGTGGTGCTGAAGAATAGGATTACAGAAAGAGGATTTACCTGAAGTAATACAGCACCTCTAATCAGGCTGAGGTCTAGGTTAATCTGTCTTTAAAGCATCAGTGTTATGCCACATAGTGGAATCTTTTGTGTATTACACTAAAACTCTTGACTAAAGCCACCACAAAATCTAGGTTATTTACAACATGTATGTCAATGTAACTGAAAAGATGAAAAACAACAGTTTTCAAGCAAAGTACGCACCATGCCTGGCAAAATTATTCACACCCTTCCTATGGTGTCCCATTGTGTGAACTTGCAAAATGATCCATGCACATGATTCAATGTAATATTTTAATCAAAGCCTTAAGGCGCAAACTAAAGTCTTCTAGGGGTAAGAAAGGTTACACAGCAAATGTCAGCAAAAACTACAGAGAAAAAAATAAATATTTTGCTTGGATATTTTTCAGACCTGTGAAATCTATTTGGTGGAAGCAACTTTACTAGTACTAGTAATTATTACTTGATTATTATTATTATTATTATTATTATTATTATTATTATTATTATTATTATTATTAATTTATTACTAGTACTATTAATAAAGTCTGTTTGGGTATGTTTCTACCATCTTTGCTCACTGGCTTTGGTCAAAGATAAAGCCCCATCTATTTTGCCACCAGTCCTGTCAAACTTGACAGTCTTTGCTGATGGGGAGCAGAACTGTAACATGATGCTGCCAGTACTAGACTTGACAGTAGGGATAGTGCTGACTGAGTGATGCACTCAGTCAGTTGTAATGCTTAGTATTTTGACCAAAAATAAATTTTGTCTTGTCTGACCACAAAACAGTTTTCTAAAAAATGTGCAGCTCTACTGACGTGCTGCAAACCTCATGTGGGTTCTGAGATTTTCTTTCTCAGTTCCAAACATGTCCCTTTCGTGGACTGAGCAGGATATTGTTGACTGACATCTTCTCCCATCTCAGCCACTGTAACACTCTGTAACACTTTCAAAGTCACCACTGGCTTCACAGAGACCTCCCTAACCATTTCCCCTCTGCCCAGCTGCTCAGTGTGCAGGGACAGCCTGCTCAAGAGATTGTCTGGGCGACGTCACCTTCTCAGTTACTGGCTTTACCTTGAATAGGTTTTATAATCTGCTACTGATCTGTGCATTTCTCTAACTTCATCCTTGAGTTGATTTGAAATCTTTGTGGTTTAATCGTTGCTTCAAATTCACTATCTGACTGAAGGACTTTACAGACACAGGTGGATTTATTCTGAAACCATGTGAACCACTATTATTTCACACAGACAGACATCACTCAACTGATTGTGTGGCTCGTTAAGGCAATTTTAGGTTTGCTACATGAAAGGCTTGAATGCTTAAGCTTTCAATTTTTCTTTCATTAGTTACTTTGTTGTGTTTTTTTCTTATTTCAATGTGTGGTGGTGTGTATAACACATACAAATTACACATGGAGAAGGCTCCACAGCCGAAACGTTGGTTCTTTCTCTTTTCAGCATGGAACTAGTTCAAATCCAAATTACTATTTCAAACTGTCAAGTTTTAAGAACTGTGCAAGAGTCCGAATACTTTAACATGGCACTGTATATCAATTCCAGTATCAGGAAATAGCCAGAGCTCTTTCTAGATGTGAACAGGGCTCCTGCTCTTAGGTAGTGACAGAAGTGATCTCTGAAATCAAGGAGAGCTGAACATGTTGCATACTGTATGCGTAGATGATAAATATGAAGTATACTACCTAGAAATCATTTAATATCTAACAATGACATGCACCAGTATTGAGGCAACAGCTTAAAATCAGGGCACCTACTTCTTTCACAAACCACTGGCAAAATGCTGGACTGATCCACTCCCTGGCATGAACGCCACAGTCAATCCACACAGCTTTCTTGTCACGGCGAGTTCTCTTTCCTAGCTGACAGAAGCAAGGATCCCGGTTAGTTAGGAGCAGGCCGCGTTCTATACACAGCGCAACACTTCTAATTGGTAACTCTCACCTGAAGGACATAAAGAGGCCTTCCTTCGAAAGACCGGCCAATGGAGAACAGAGTGACGAAGTGCGGATGTGTTCTGTTCATTTCATGCATCCAGCTCTGAATCTGCAAAAGAAAGAGACAAATACGGCCTGTGATGGCGAAACAGTGACTTTCTTCTTTAAGCTCAGGATGGCCAACCTCACACACATCATTTATGACAAGCGTCATGCGGTGGTTCTGAAGATCTCCATTTTTACAAGAGTGATCTGGATGCACTATAAGAACTACCGCTTCTATCCATTCTATTGAAGGAGAACACAAACAATAAGTGTTTTTAAGTGTTTTTAGCCAGTGGCTGCAGTATATCATTGCGCAACTCAGAACTGGGAACCCACTGAAGCAAAGCAGGTGTGAGCCTGGGCAGTACCTAGAAAGCTTAAGTTGCTGCTGGAAGTGGTGTTAGTATGGCCAGTGGGGGGCGCTCACCCTGCAGTCTGTGTGGATTTTAATGTCCCAGTATAGTGATGGGGACACTATACTGTAAAAAGCCGCATGAGATGTAAAACCAAGGTCTGGACTGTCTGTAGTCAATAAAAATCCCAGCGCCTTTCTCAAAATGAGTAGGGGTGTGACCCTAGCATCTTGGCCAAATTTCCCTCTGGGCTTTACTGATCATGGCCTCCTAATAATCCCCATCTCTGAACTGGCTTTATCACTCTGCTCTCCTTCTCACTGAGAGCTGGTTTGTGGTGAGTGTACTGGCGCACTATGGCTGCTGTTGCATCATCTAGGTGGTGGTGGAGGAGAGTCCCCATTACCTGTAAAGTGCTTAAATAAGTGTAAGGATTATTAATTTCTAACTTGATAAGAGTCTCTTCACTGCTGAAGATCATACTAACAGAACATTACTAGTACAGTATCACTAGAGGGCACCAGAACCTTGATATAAAATAAGTGTGTACAATTTTAAAATATACCCATGATGAACAACTAATTATATTTGGCATTACATCTTATACTGCTAAAAGGTAACTGCAAGTAGTTTTTAAAGTAACGTCTACACTAAGATGTTATATCAACTCTGATCAAATAAATACTCCATTCAATGGTAATGCCAGAGTTCTGCTCTCAGAAGGGGAAGCTTTAGGTATGTCCTTCTGAAGCTTTGCCAAAAAACTTTCTCCTTGGATCCAATTTTGATCAGAGGAATGTGAATAAATATAGTGCCATATCAGTTCTTCATTCAGGATGTCAAATACACCTACAAACATCAAAGAAGCAATAAGTATGTTGAGAAGGTTTTTGGCAGTGTATACATTCCATGACACAGAAATGGTAAATAGTACCAGCACTACTTTTTGTAAACACAATAAGTTGGGCAACAACCTTCCATTTGAGGGTGCTTTTGTTAAAGATTTACAATGCAATGGTGCTTAAATAAGATTTGGAAATGGCAAAGTTTAATCACTCAGCATAATTTGTTATGGCACATTTTATATTAATAACTCCACTACCATAACAAATCACTTCACACATCCTATTGGTCTCCATGGGTTTTGATTATAATGTTGTGATGTGTCTGTTGGCACTGAAGCAATATTGTTTTCACATAAACTTTCCTCCACTCCAGACTCTTCCACTGTCAGAAGACCCATTATGTCTGTTCCACATGCAATATTTACGATAATTTAAAGGTGTCTTAAAATGTGTTCGCTCGTACAGCAGTATATAGTATTTGTAAATTCCAGTCTGTAAATCACTCTTAAGTTATAAATGAAAGCAGTAACATTTTGTCTTGCCAGAACAGGTACTAGAGTTATTATTTCCATGCACAAATTGTTTCCTCAGGGCATTTACTGTATTTTGATGATACTGGGCATAAAAGAACAATGTTTTTATTAGGTCTTTGTTTGTGAGATACATACAGTATGTAACTATATTTGCATTATAATTGGAATCACAGTTGTGCTGAGAAATTGGTCCCTTTTCAATTCTACAGCTGTTATGTGGTATTGCCTCATGCTGGTGGCTTACAGATATGAGCTTTTAGTTTGAACAGTCGGCAGATAAAGGCATCTGCTGATGTACATACCTCTTCTAAAGAGTGGTACGCCTCATAATCATACCCCATTTCTGATCTTCGTTTTCTGGAGGAACGATACCCAGTCTGTTTTTCAATTTCCTTCTGGAGGTTTGCGATAAGAACCCTATACAAGACATGAGACACACTTAGCACTAAAAGCAAAGACTTTAAGGGGACATTTTGCCTTATCATCGCCCGCTCAGTCTTCTCCTTTCAAATTAAGGTCAGGTTAGAGTTCTGCTCACTAGGCAGGCCATCCTTTACTAAACTGAAATCTCTCATCCAAAACAGCTCAGAAAGCCCTGTCCAAAAACAGTGCCCACACTTCCACACAACATGAGGAGCAGCTGGGGCTGTCTCTAGCTTACCTGGGCCTGGAGAGCACAGGTGATGTATTATCTTAGAGCACAGAAATTAAGATATAAACCAAAGATAGCTATTGCTTTATCATGTTTGGCAATAGAACTTCTTTTACTCTGAACAGGTCACTTATCCACTTTGGTCTGCCTTTCAGGCTGAAATGCCTCAAATGGAACTTATTGTATTATCGATTTTAAATTACACTTTAGATACCATTTTGTTGTTTCATATATGTGACTTGATTTTAACTGATAAGATGAAGTAACTGAAGTGAAAACACAACAAACAGATAACACAGATACTGTATTGTATTTTGGGACAATTTGCAACAAAAATAAGTTATGTTCTAACCCCCATTAAAATAGAAAAGACTTGTTCTGCAAAGAACTGAGTAAGTAAAAAAGAACTATAATATAGCCCTTGTGTCTTGTCTTGTGTGTTGTTACTTCCAGATATCTCACATTGATGTACACTGTAATTAATTCAAAGGGTTAATATGGAAATGTTGCTAACACCTCAGATTAGGGGTTGCAAATTCCATTTATAAAAGTAATGACTAACAAAAGAGATCATAATCAACCAGTGCTGTAGACTAATTGCATGTTAGTGAGAAAATCATCATCTTTACCACAGCCTGAACTGTATCCCTGACCCTTATATTTCTTATTAATCAGCTGTATTGTTTCTAAAAGTGGCCACACACTATTGGCCTGTAATTTTCACAGGGCCTGTTGATCATCCCTGTTGATAAAAAATGTTAATCATCAAAATCAATTTACCTTTGTTTCACTAAATGTCAGTGCATTGACTTTAATGTTTTTGCCATCTTCCTGATTGCAACTGCAAATCTGTTGCAGTTACAAGTAAAAAGTTTCTTATGTTCTCTATACTTATACTGTATATACGCTTACATATTATATATACTGTATATACACAGATGGCTTTTTTTATAAAGTGTAACTTTGCAACCCTAAGTGTGACTGAAAAAGTTATGTACAGTAAGTCACAGAAACAGGAAAGACAAGTTAGGGATATTGGAAATCAGGCAAGGCAATGTTAGACTTCATTGTCATACAGATCCAGATGGAAAACATGCAACAACTTTTTAAAAAATTTCTGCCAAGGTGCAAAGTTCATGAAATGATACAGACGCCAAAGCTCTATTTCTATGTCATTCATCTGCCTTTTTTAAAACAGAAGGCTGACTTGCACAGTATGTTAGCATCAACAGCCATGAATAATTATGTAGAATAATAAAAAAGTAATTTACAACTGCTGATGCAACCGTAAGATTGCCGGAGGGTGAAAACAGCTAATCTCAGCCTCTCTTGCTGCTGTTTTGTTTTTAATACACACCAAAGTTTCTTTCTGTTGTCTGTTAAGCATTTGCAGGATTTATGGAGTGGAGCATGAAAGAATGTTATTAAAATAACACACACAGGCTCTGTATGTGTTAATCACATCTGCACGGGTAGAACAGACACTTCTCCAAAAAAAACAGGCCTTGGAAAACAGATGTGCTCCTTCCCTGCTATTTCAGATATGTGGGGTTAATTAGGAAACACCTCCAATAAAAAAGAAACTCCAGAGTAAAACTTACTCATAGTGAAGGTTGGCCCTCCTAAGGTAGGTCTTGAAGGCACTGGAGATGTTCCTCCCTGTGTGAATATCCACAGTGCTGCCCTCTCCGATGAAAGACGCACTGTTGGGCTGCCAGAGGTCCACCTGTAGTGCAGGAACCAGCCTGTAATCCATATGCATGTCTCAACATGAGAGACTCCTATACTTCATATACAGGCCCTGAAGAATGGGCTTGACAAAAATATAGTAATAACAATAATCATCTGTTCTAGTTTCATTTCCATTGGGTTTCACTGTCTTACATAACAAATATATGCTAATAATAGTAACATGAATAAGATGGTTTTCTGGGGGCTTGCAAGTGGCTTGTTCAGCAAAGGCACCTGCTTGCAGAAGAGACTAAGCTCTGTGGCCTGAGACCAGGTCATGTCACGGCACACAGATAGGCCCCACACTGGCTGGGGCAAGGCTGGAAGTAATCAGCCAGGCCTTTTCAGCTTTCCAGTAAACAGCGCCTCCTGCAACATGCAACAGCAGGCTTGCAGTGACGCTCCTCCGATCAGCGCTGGAATGTCAGATGAGCAGGGGAGCCAAGCCTCAGAACAATTATCTGGTGGGCATATACAGTAATTTAAAAAAATCCAAATTTTTAAACAAGAACCTACTGGTATCCTATATATGGTATGGCTTCCACGTGACCTTCTGTGCACCAGAACTTGAATGCTATAAATCCTGTCACAATACAGAAAACAAAACTAAAAATAAATTCTGCTGGGTAATTCAGATCTGTCTTGTTCATCCATCCATTTTCTATCTGCTTACAGGGTTCACAGGCTCAGTCTGGTACAAATCACAGAAAACTGAAGTTCTGTTATGAGACAAACTTTCAGCAATTGTCCTCATGTGCAAAGACACATAGTCTGGTGTAAAGGTTCAAAACTCTTCTACACTTTTTGTGTGTCACGAGGGCAAAACAAACCTACAGTACACTGTCTCTCGCACTCCAAAGCTCTTGTGTGGGAGGAACTTACAAATCTGAGGGTCTTAAAAAAGATGCAGCGGGCACTCAGCCAGGGCAGCCCTGAGTCCCATCTCAGTGTCCAGTGTTTGGCTGCTCTGTTTCTTCTTGAGCCTTGTGCTACACAAGGCAGCCAGTTCCCCCCTCCGTGCTAGTCTGCTGGATTGCTGGGGTTTCCACCTTGCGCCTTGTGATTTCCAGCCCCTTCTGCTTCTTTAAGAATCGTTTGCCTTAATGTACTGCCAGCACCGTCACGCTCTCTCTGAGGGCTCAACACACCGTGCGTTCTCTCTCCGTTCTAATTAAACGGCCTGACCGTGTCAGGCCACTCTTCTGGAGGGGGCTGCTCACCTGTGGTTGCAGAAACGGCAGCGGTCCTAAGGCTAAATGGGAGTCTGGTGCGCAGAGGGTGGAAGCTTGTGTTGGGGGTGGAGGGGGGGGTGAGAGTTGAGGGCCATCACTGTGCCAGACTGGAAGGTGGTAAGATGGCTGGGTGCCCGTTGCTGGCAAGGGTGAGAACAAGGACAGCAGACTGACTCCCTGACCGAGTGAGCTTCAGTAGCTGAGGGGGCTCCTACTGGGGGAACCTTAAAGCACAAAACAATGAAAACAGACTGGTGCCTTGGGGGTGCTGGGTTGGACACTCAACCAGAAATAACCAGAGAATGGTGGAGAGTTCAACAAGGAGGGAAAAGGGGAGGTGGGGGGGGCATAGGACAAGTAGCTGCTTCCCATGTGGGTCTGGAGGAGCAAAGACAAGGTCTAGCTTGTCTTTATCTGATGAGACCAAAAGGCAGAATGGCAGAAAAGGTGCACAGAGGCTGCTTAGTAGACAAAATATGTATACATAAAACAGAATAAGTACAAGACTACATTTTGACCTCCTCCCCAACTTCTTTTTAATGACTCCATTAGTTCTGCCCTGGTTGAAGCTGCTTACGTCAATAGCCAATCGACTGCAAGGTTGAAGAGGTGAGGTAAAATAAGCACATTCATGCTTTATAACTGTTTGGACAGCAAACCAGCATGTGAGACCTTGTTCGTTTAACAGCAATTGTGGTTTTCATATAGATTTTGAATGACTCTAAGATGCATCTGAGGAATGCCATACACAGTGATAATCTTCCACCAGCGATGCCTGGCTAATCAGTTGAAGGCCTTTCTGAAGTTAATGATACAGTAGGTGTTCAGTGCTTTTTCCAGTGTGCTGCATGTGAGGCAAGGATAAAGATCTGGTCAGCTTCCTAGTTCTAACAGAAATTATGAAATGTTACAAATGAGAGGAGGCCATTTGCCCTACAGTATATAGCTTCTTTGGTAGTTAGGAGCTAGCTGATCAAAGGAATTTCTTGAAAGACACCAGGACTGTGGCCTCAATAACATGGGTGTGATGCTTATTCCATACTCTCACAATACTTTGTGTAAATAAAAATACTTTGGCTTCTTTTCACCTCTAGTTGAAGTTCAAAGGCATCTGATTCTGCCTCATGCTTAAAAGGTGCATTGCGTACATGCTTAATATGTAATAGTCTTACATTTGTAGGCAGTTATGCATAAATGAGCTGATATTCACAATGTTCACATGAAGAAAAACACATACTAGAAATCAATAAAAAAAACAAAGGAGGAAGCACATGTTGATATTGGTAGGCATTCACAATAACTGAAGATCCAGTTTTCCCAGTGCTATATTTTGGAACAGCCCACTTGAAAGTCCAATTACTATGCTACACAGCCACAAGAACAGAGAGCTGATGTCAGCTCCCATTGTGGTGAGACTAGAGACAGCTGAAATGATCAGTTTTCATTAATTTCAGAGTAATGTGCAATGATTTTGGACGTTGAAAGTGAGCTTTATAAATAAATCCACATGATTTAACTTTTAGCTACAATAGTTTTCACTGTTTTAATAATGTATTGGATACATTAAAGTAAATTGTAATTTTGTCTCTATAATGTATTGGTTAAACCTTTTTAATTAAATGTCAGGGAGAACAGACGTACACCTAATAATTTATCTCCAGTTAGTCACAGTGGCATGGAATCAAGGCCTTTGATAGTGGCATCTGTTTGTAGTTTTTTTTAAATCTCTATTTTTTCTTACAGTAACATAACTGACTCTGTTACTGTATTGTACTCCAGTGAAAAAGTTCAATTTGTTTCTTTCAACGAATGCTTTGCCAGCATAGACTAAGTCTTCTCACCAAGAGGTAAATTCAACACACATAGTAATATACCAAGTTCTTGTACTTCTGGAAATCATACCAACCATAGTCATCCCAATATATTTTCTTGCAAGAACCAAGGACTAAGTGCTATTGGAATCCACAAAGCAAGTTGCTTTTGCCATCACTTACTCTGTCCCTCAGACACTAGTGTCAACGTGAAACTATATTACAGTGTGGTCTGTGGGTTAGGATCCACAGCTGAGAAAGGACATCAGCCCTGTTGTTGGCAAAACGTCTTTTCCCAGGGACTCAAAATTGAACTCAGGTTTGGCTCCCTAACGTATGAATTCCTCATTTGCAAAAGCTGATCTAAATTCTAGTTCTTTCAACTGCAGGAAAAACTACTTTTGTAGCTACGTATGCAGAATGGACTGAATTCATGCTGTGGTACAGTATACCCAGGGGATTGTCAAAAGTAACAGGATCTTTAAACAGGCGGGTCTCAGGAAAAACCCACATGTAACCATAACACAAAAAATAGTTGTCTTATTTACAGTGCAAGGAAATCAAAAACCACAAAACCTTAGCTATTCTTTGAGATTATTACTGTATGCATTTATTAATGCCCTCTATAAACAATATGGTTAGCTATGCTGCTTACCGACAAAGTCTCTCCAATGACAAAAGTTGCTCTCCAAAGCTCTTCTCAAACTCACAGTAATTCAAAAACACCATAAAACCCAGACATTACACAGTAGGTCAGACATACAGACAGACAAACTGTGTTCTCTCCCTTTGGTGCAGGCACATAACAGAAGATCTGCTCTCTTCCTCAGACAACAGATGTTGACCAACGCTGGGAAGCCTTTGCTTCCTGGATTTGCATCCAGTCGTCTTCCTCAGTTGGTCAGGTGACATTGATGCCAGTGATAGTTATTCCTCATTGCTCTTTAATGAATGTGATTCAGACAAGATCCTCAGCCTTGAATCCAACAACCACCTTCTTAAAATACAAAATGGGCTCTGCTCAGTTAACAAAAGCAAGGGTAGTTTTGGAGAAATTCATTCAGAAGTTTTCATTAGCAATTCATGTAGTGTAATATTTTTATCAATTTGATTAATATAAAAACAGCCAGTATTATTACAATAAACCACATTAATCCTGCATTCAAAGTCCTAGTAACTGAATGAGTAATCCAAAATTGATCCCAAATGTCAAGACAAAGACCTACAGTATATCTTCGTGAACACAATATTCAGGTTTCGTTGAAGTTACAACATTCTCCAAAAAACAGGGAAAAAACGTTCCATAGGTTTCCATGGTCAGCATTTGGAAAAGTGCAAGCTTTTTCATCCTCTGGACTTAATCAAGTGCAGATACAGTTGATGTTAATACACAAAGGATACAAAATCAAACCTGTTTTACGAGGTACGAAAAAAAAACAAATCTTTGTTTATTTTGAAAGTAAGTGTATTAAATAAATCCTGATGCTTAACCTGAGGTTTTACGTGCTTAAGATTCTTGTAACTTCGTACAGCAGCTGAGGTTACATCAGAAAGTTGGGCTGCCTATTATGGATTGTACTTAATTTAAGGGAACAAATATATTAATATATTAATTTATTCCATGCTGGTTAATTTCACACTGAAAAGAAAACAAAATGAATAAAACACAATGTTCCAGATGTGTAGCCTTCCTCAGATTGGAGAATATATTTAATATGAATTAATGAAGAACCAGGCTTTTGCTATAAGTGGATATTAGTACAAGTTTCGCATTAGCCACACACTGTATTATAGCATGAAACACCATGAAAACACTTGTACTGTATGTAGGGTTTTGGCTCATTAACAGCTAGGTCTCAGAAAAAAAAATGGTAAAAAACTGGTTGTGAATGTTTTTTGTCATCTTATTAATAAAACATCATACATTAACAAGATACAACAAAAACATCACGTCAAGTATTGTTAGCAGTTTTAAGGCATTATAGTTTAAAGATGTGAGACAGGCTTTCTTGTACAAGTCTGTAATGCATTATATTCACATATGAAAAAAGTCAGACCCTTTGAAATAAACTGGCAAAACCAATGGTGGATTCAGATTTCAGAAACTTCTCAGTCTGAAGAGTTCTAAAGATATATGTGATATTCTGTAGCAATGTCTATTAAAATCAGTCAAAACCAACACCTGTTTCCTTCAGGAAAAAAATAAAAGTGATTCAAGGAAGGCAATATACTGTAGTTTGACTCGGTGAGCTTCAAATCTCCCTTTCAAGAGATCATTGCCAAGTTTATAAAGAGATCAGTCTACACTGACTTTTAAAGAGCTTAGAAAGAGGAGGTGCATCAGCAGACAACCTTTAAAGGAACAAGAAGAGGTTAATTTCACGCTGAAAAATAAAATGTAAACTTTGTGTTTCTTTCTTGCTTTTTCACAACTTCTGAGCTTCTATTTGTACATTTCATTTCTATAGATTTACAGCATTTGGATTTGGAGCTCCTTGTGGAAGAGGATTTCCTTTTAAAGCACCAGCACAAAATCAGTATAAAACCCAGTTCAATATAAACATTAGCTGCAATTTTATTTATATCAATTAGAAGAAGCACACACCCCTGCACATACCTGTACAGTACATGCATTTATGAGGTGGTCTTATTCTTATTCCTACTGTATATCACATCACTTTCAATAACAGTTTATCCAATTCAGGGACATCGTGGCCTTAGGCCTAACACAGGAAACATTGCGCATAAAGTGGGAATAAATGGGAATACATAAATCCTGGATATGATGGCACTTCATTGGAGGTCACAGTGAGACACAAAAACACACACACCCACTCCAGGGCTAATTCCATAGAAACCAACAATCCTACCAGCATGTCTGTGCACTGGAAACAGAAATCCACATAAACATGGGGAGAATCAACCACTGTCCCATCCTATAATAATACAAATAAATAATAATAATCGTAATAATAATAATAATAATAATAATAATAATAATAATAATAATAATAATAATAATAATATTATTATTATTATTATTATTATTATTATTATTATTACATTAGTACAACAGGTTATTAAGTTGAACTGGAAGAACGGGTAAAGAGCAAAACCTTGCAGATAACAATTGACAGCTCTTGGCAAACTTTTTCCCATATACAATAAAGCTAATGGAATTGGAAAATCAAAAATGGCTCTTATTTACGCTAGATTTAATGGAGAGACAATAATAAAGCAAATACTGTAGCAGTTACTTATGTAGCAGCACACAGGAAATCTCTGACTGAGGTGTTTTAAGCATACAACACTCCTGGTGAAATGAAGACAGAGGAAGAAGGGCTGAAGCACAGTGTGTATGGAACAGCAGGCTGTGCCGGCTGGCTGTACAGTTTCTAATGCCCTGCCCCATTGTCCAGAGCACCGCACTCTTTTCCTGCTTGATTTCTATCTTCTGCAGAAAAATAAATTGTCCAGCTCATTTGTAGAAGGGATAAATCAGGACCTTCTGCAAGAGGTGTTAGTGAGGCCAGAGGGGGGCGCTCACCCTTCAGTCTGTGTGGGTCCTAATTCCCCAGTATAGTGACAGAGACATTATAGTGTAAAAAGGCGCCGTCCTTCGGATTTGATGTAAAAACGAGGTTCTGACTCTCCGTGGTCATTGAAAATCCCAGGGTGTTTATCGAAAAAAATTATATGGCCAAATTTCCTCCTGGCCTTTACCAATCATGGCCTCCCCATCTATGAACTATGAATCACTCTGTTCTCCTCCCCAGTGAGAGCTTGTGTGTGGGGAGTGTACTGGTGCACTATGGCTGCCGTCACATCATCCAGGTGGGGCTGCACACTGGTGGTGGTGGAGTGGATCCCCATTACCTGTAAAGTGCTTTGAGTGGAGTTCCAGAAAAGTGCGATACTATTATTATTATTATTAAAAACAGACTGACATCACAACAGACCTCCTGTCTAGTCAGCCGAGAGTAGAGGTAAACGACAGCCCTTGGGAGACAGGAAGAGTTACATTCCAGGGAGGCCAAAACAAAGCTGTCAACACGATTCATCCTGCTTTCTCAAGCACTGATGATTGTGAGCAGGGCTGTGTGGGAATCCTTTCCAGTTTCCATCAGATGTGTTTGCTGACAGGATGTGGGAGAATCACAACATGTGCATTTTTGCCTGGCAGGACTTCTCGCTTTGTATGTCAAACCTTGGGGGGAACTTTAATGTCCGCTGCAAAATCATAGCAGAATCCTCGACAAGCCTTAAGCAAGACGCTCAATCAACAAGGCCCTTGTTACAGTATATCATCACTAACTGCCTTCACATGTGGTTGCAATTTCTGAGTCCTGTTCCCTGCACTTTTGAGATGGCCTACAGTGAAGATGAGTCAGTGCTGATCAACATTCCTTGTGTGGCCAGTAACCCAAACGAGTTCAACGTAATCAGAAGCAAATTCAATCATGTCTGATTTACTATTAAATCAGACATGAGAGAGCTCCACAACTCTCAAATATCTGGGTCTTTATCGATCTAGACAGTATATATGAACTTTGAGTGAAAAAATACCCACTTCTTACATTGTTTAAATATTTTACTCAGTAATCTAAGCATATTAAGCTGCATTCCTCAATCAACTGACACAGTACATATCTTTGAACTTTGGTTTTACTTTTTTATTTATAAAAAACCATTAACACGTATGCAGATTGGTCTGATCACCTTAAAGAAAATGACCAATTAATATGTGAATTCTGGCTCGGCTGTTATCAGTGCAGTATTCTGTACATTGCGGGGAATGTTCTCCCTTTAAGTCAAAGCTGGATTTAATTTGAAACAACCAAAAAAAACTACAGGTTGGCACAAAGCTCTAGTAATGGGTTAATTGATTTAATGGTTTGCAGAGGGTTATGTGCATGTTTTTAAAAATGTTTCAGGCGGTACGTGCTGTCCTGCAGTTAAGCAGCAGATTTACTAATAACAAATTAACACAGTTTCTGCAGTGTTGCCACCCCTAAGCCTGCCACTTTGGTGTTTGGCATAAAAGCACTCTAGGGATGGTTAAATAATCATGCAGGAGGGGTAAATGTCGCTCAGCTTTGGAAAACGAGGTGCAGGCTCTTTAAATTTTTAATTTACTAACAGTGTTCCCCCCTGTCGTGCTCTTTCTAATCCTCTTTTACAGTGTGGAGCATTTTCCACAATTCTATCCTTTCTACACAAGCAAAGCAGCAGTTTAATGGAAAAAAAGTTAATCTTGTGTTAAATATTGTAACACGTCTCCTTTAGGAGGTCGATGATAATCACACAACAGTAGTTAGAAAATCTCAGTCAAATACACCAATGCTAAAACAACTAAAACTTCTAGCAAGGCTAAAAACAACAACAAAAGTGAATTTGCTTGAATCTACATTGAATCTAACATCTTCTGTAATACTGATGTTGAGTGAAAAGATGAAAGGTTAAAAAAACAATATTCTGTATCTAACTGTGGAATGTCTCCATCAAAAAGGACTACTTAGATTTAGGATCATTTGAGACCTAGAAATCACTTAGCCAGAGACTAGAATGCACAGTAGGCACAATTCACGATTCTTTGATCTCTGGTTCAGCTTTACAGTTAATCAGCCTTTGTTAAGCAGTAACCTCAGGAGATCCTTTTGAGCATATAAGCCAGGTCATTACGTGACTGAGCACTGTAGTATTCAGCTACCCACTGCCTATATTGGTGCATATTGCATTGCAGGCACTTGTTCAAGTAACGTGGCGCACATGCAATTAAATCACTGCCACAGTTTCAGTCTTACTTTTATTACCAATCCTTTATGGAAAAGGAGGAAAGAGTAGAGAATAAGCATGCAAATGTAAAACAATAAAATGACTATTGTACTAATAAATACATACTGTATATACAGTATTACTGTAGCTCATATATTATTATCAAAATAAAATCTCCAGTTCACCTGCTAGGTGTTGGTGTTGTTGATACAGACAGATGTGCAAAGAACAGATAGAATCAATAAAGAACATAAAGTTAACCAAGAAATATCTGTATCCCTGTGTGCTCACATATTTAACAGCAAAATGATTCTCCATGATTGTCTTTCAGGACGAGAGACAAGAATCCAAGCTTAGGTACTGAAGCAGTTTGAACTCCAGCAGACTAAAAGAATGGGAAGCTGAAAAATTCATGTGCCTGGCCTGTCCCACTGAGCATTTTCTACAAACATTTCCACATTCTAAATGTTTCAGATATTCTACAAATGTTTATCGAGAGTTATTCCCTGAGAGCAGGGCCTCTGAAGCACTGCATGGGCTGAAAAAGAATCTATTCCTGGCATGGGACTAAAGAGAACTTTACCTGAATATTTATTTTCCTCCGTGTTACTACAATGATGTTTTGAAGTATTGGAAGTTATTTTTATGGTAGACATCACCTTCAGGGTACAATTGCTATTTTAGTCTGTCGTTGCCTTGGCTTTGGTGTTGTACGTATAAATTTGGTCCCGAATAGTGCTAAGTATTTGTTTTTTCACCTTGTAGTTTTCAGGAGACAAGGCTTCTGAAACCTTTCCGTAACCTAATGGGCTTGAGACTCATCGATCTCAATGACACCAAAAGGTGTTGCCTGTGGGAACACGGTCACATCCTCAAGGCAAGACATAGTGAAAACACTATGGTTGTGTCACGGCTGTGAAAATGGAAACAGGCCTAGGCAGCTGTGTACACAGTGTTGCCAGCTACAGTATATGAAGGGGGAATTACTTTAGCTGCTGTTCCATACACTGTGTAAGAAAAGGAGAATGCGCTTGTCCCAGCTCTTGAATTTGGACCTGTGCAATTCACAGCTGCTGCATCTCAGCCTACAGCTGTACAGCTGCGTGTTTGAAATAGAAATCCTATTTCTACTCAATTGTTCCCTTGGCAGTAGCAGCTTATTTTTTTAGGATTCCTACTTGATTCATGATTCTGGTCTTGCAAGACGAACTATATGCTCAAAAGCAAACAGAGGAGCAGGGGAGATTCAGAGGCAGGCCAGCACTGATACGTAGTGTAATTACTCCCAGATGGCTGTGGGTAAATTACAAAAGCATGGCACTTTGTCCAAACACAGCAGCCTCTTGCAGTCATCTTACGATAAGGGTTTCTTCTAGTGCAATTCTATTGTATTAATTAAACAGTAAAATACATGATTGATTCGGCAATTTAGGCTTTTTCCTTCCATCCTGCCATTTTCAGAAACCTTATCCATAGAGAGCCTAATCAGGCAGGCACAGGAGACTGCAGTGGATGGGACAGCAGTCTACTACTCACATATACAGTACATATGAGAGGAAACTTTAAAGTTGGCAAATATCCTGGACAGCATATCTTTGTAAAACCGTCTTGGACATGTAGACAACATGCAAAAACTATGTACTGTAGAAGGCACTCCAGGAAGCATTCGAACCCAGGACCCAAGACCTGAGAGGCAGCAGCACTAGCTGCTAAGCCTATAGCCCACTGTGCATGGCCTGATTTAAGCAAATGATTTTGGCTATGGATTTCACTCGCCTGTTGTACATTATAAATGATTCAGTAGCTGGACTAGATGCACTGAGCAGATTCAATAATGTAATATTGTAATTATTGCCTGCATTGATGAACAAGGGGGCATTCACTGAATAACAATCTTCTTTCACCCCATACAAACAGCAAATCTCTTTTTAGTAGCTCCTTGATCAATCACCTACTTAATACCCTAGAAGTTTGTATTAGAAAAATAACACATACAGGATAATCTGACAAGGTGAAATATTGGGTAAGGTCTGGTGCTGAAGAGGCTAAATGCTTAAATTAGCCACTAACAACTAACAAGAGAACAGATAAGTCAGAAGGACACCTTGCATTTCCTTTATTCTAATTATTTTATGCCTTTTAAGATCTGATAACTTTTGGTAAGACAGCTCTTCCAGTCCAATATGATTTGAAACTAATTTCAGGCTTAACTGAACCACCAGAATTTTTAAGCATCAATAATTACTGATTTCAAAATCTGAAAAACTGTCTTTTCTTTCTTTTCAGTTCATGGAATGCTTTCACAAACAATGACTGTAATTTACCTCTATTATTTAAATTTCACGTGAGCCAAACAGCTATAGTAATTTATGAAGAAAGACCTCTAATCATATATTGATTCAATTTAGAATGCTGAAGCGTTTTATTCTGGAGAAAATATAATGATTTTTAAAAAGCTAAATATGGATAGGTCCTAAACTAAAGACAAAAAGGCCCAGTTACAATGCATTGTAGTCTTGTGTTAATGAGAAAACGTGTTCTGTCCTGGCTTAACATCTGATTGAGAAATAATGAAGATAATGGGGATTTTCACTAATCTCTGAAATCCACATTGGACAGCACAGTCTCAGTTGTGCAATAGCTCATACTTATCCCACAGTCTTAGGATATCCTGTAACAAATTAAATCACCATATTTTAAAAAACACCATTATCAATTTCATGTTACATGCCTGGGAAAGAAGATGACCAAAATGGCTTACCCTCATATTTTCAAAGAGGCTCTTCAGAGTTTGAACTTCTGCACTGTTGTGAGGGGTCACTCTAATAACTTGATCCCTACAAGGGAAGAAAAATATACTGTAGTAAATACGCTGGATAAAATAAAACTTGATTATTCCCGGATGTGTCATTTTCATAAAAAGTTAACAGAGGTTCATTTAATGGAGAACAGCATTTCCCACTGTCTTTCCATCCATAAATTTTCTAACCACTTTATCCAATACAGGCTTGTGGGGGGAGCTGGAGCCTATCCCAGTAAGCAATGGGTGCAAGGCAGGATACACCCTGGCTAGGATGCCAAAAACAGTTATACATAAAGTTCTTCATTTGTAGGGCATTACATCACTGTCGCAGAAGAACCTTTATCAGTTTTATCACTATGCCCATTCAGCAGAATGGTTAATTCAAATCATTGACTTACAAATTGGATATAAACCTCTTAAACATACTTTAAAACTTACAGAAGTGGGCGAGGTATCCTACACTTTCATACACTCCTCCTCCCAAAATAAAACTCAGAGTCCCGAGCATTCTTTATCAAAACTAGAAATGTTAAGAATAAAATCTGCAACAGAGCACATTATTTACTCTTCTGTTTACTTACATGAGTCACTGATTTACAAGAACCGACTCCCTTAAAAAACCCAGAAGAATGACTTTCCATGGTGGTTAAGGGTTTTACTAACAGTTAAGGAAATCAAAGTTACGAATTACTGTCAAAATCTGTAAAAAAAACCTGGACATAACCAACAGAAAGAAGTAGGAAGGGAATACTTAAACACAGAAATGCTGTATTACTAATACAAACCTTCTTAATTTGGACACCTGCAAAAAAGGGGTCCATTCACTCAGAATTGGTTGAACCCATTAGTAAATCTTTTACCCACTTTTGAAGAAGCTGTAAAACTGCTTGCTAGAGCCCCAATAAAACTGGACATATAATTTGACCAAGGCCCTCCTTGAAACTGTTACTATTAAAGTGACAATCGTGACATACAGCAAAAATAAACATTTGATTTTCTTCAAAAGCCAGAACCATGGATATATGTTCTCCAAAACTGTACATGTCTGCAGATCACAGTAACTGCCTACCAACTTGGATCAAAAACAAGGTCTTTTGGCATATCATACTTGTATCCATAAATACTCATTTGTAATTGTTTAGACTAGAGCAGGATGCTTGTATGTGACTAGAGTATCATTTTACACTGCCTTGCTCTAGATGACAACACTAACAGCACACCGCCTGACACCCATAAACTGCTGTTAAAGGAAACCTCATATCTTTTTTTTCTTGCTATGCCCTTCACCATGACAAAGAAAATGGATTGAAATGAAATACTACATGCCTTATGATTTACGTGTATGGTAAATGGATGAGAAAAGCAATCCCCCAGGATACAAAACACTGGCAGCATCTGTAGTATGAAATGACATATTTCTCTCGCGTGGTCTAGCCTGAGTCAGAATTTACCACCCAACAGCACAAGGTATGAGCGATGCACAGAGACTTCAGAGACTTCAGTTCAGCCCATCTCTGAGTGATACTGCAGATATTGAGGTCTACAGCAGAAACCTAATACCCTGCGACTTACTGTACATTGATATGCAATGTGTTAGACATTTTAGACACAGTCAGGTGTAACAATATACAGTATGCATTTTATGAGCATCATCATTTTACATAAAGCCTCCTCTAAAGTTTTCTACTGTTTTAAAACCTTTGTGTTATGATTAGGCTTTTCCCATCATTAACATTAATTAGTAAACTAGTCAAATCTAGGTAGGATTAGCTCCAGCTCCCCGCGACCCTGTACTGGATAAAGCATTTAGAAAATGGATGGTTGAATGTAATCAGTGATTCTTCAGAATCAACAGTGGAACATTCTAATGCTCCTCACATCCTGTGTTCCTTTACACACATCTATAAACTTACAAGGTTACATTTTTGTACTACAAATTTCCCATCCATCTTGATTAACCGTTTGCTTAAAAGAAAGTGGCTAAAACATCAGCAAAGATCATCACAGAATTGGGACTCTTCATGAGGAAAGAAGACTTTTGAGTAACCGTAGAACTTATTTTTCTAAAGAAAACAATGGCCAACTTTTTTAGGGGTTAATATCAGGATGACAACAATAAAATACACTGCTTCAGTTTTCAGAGTACTTTGCCATAAACCTCAACATGTGCCTACAACAGGATAGCACAGTACCCAATCAGATCTAATTGACTCATGATCTTTAACACCATTTCTTCCCCTGTACACTTCCAGAAAACTACAAGACTACATTTTGCAGGTTTTGTGCAAAATACAGATGGGGACCTGCATGGAAGACCAGGCTTCTTCTGCAAGGGCTATTGGCTGTCCAGGGTGTGGGGCTCTTCCTTCTGAACCAGAATCTCTAAGCTAATGACCAAGTGTGGGGACCAGGAACACTTTACTGCACGAGGCACCGTCCCCTGGGTGAGATACTGAACTGATCCCTAAAGACCCCATGGCACTGTTTGTAAAATGAGGAATGTTGACTCCAACGTCCTGGCTACATTCCACACTGCTTTCGTACGATCTGGTCAACCTAATATCCACCCTAAACTTCAGCTGGAGAAGTAATTTCTAGCTTCTCCACCTGATCTGTGGCTTGGTTGCCACCACAAACCGGCTGCTGCACATCACAGATGGATGAAGAGGGTCCCCTCCTACATGTAAAGTGCATTGGGATAATTTGGGATCATAAGAGCTACATAAACCGAAGGAATGCTATTACTCCTAATGATAGTAATAGTTGTTATAATATAAAGAAATAATATATTATTAATATTCATTAGGTTCATTAGCATTATAATAATTATTAGGGCAGTTAGGATGGTAAAAATCAGGGGTCAGGTCAGGCAGTGATTTACAGCAGGAAGCACAGATTCAAAGCTAAACAGAAGTATTTAATCACAGTCTTAGTGTGCCATATGGGTCACATTTTCAACATGTGTTCTAATAAATGTGCAAGAGAAAGAGAAGCTTTCTCTGAATTCACTTTACTACCTGAGCTTTACACTTCAAAGATGATATACTGTAGACAGAAGAGCAGTGAAACTTATAATTTTAATCCACCTGGAACTGACTCACCGACAAAAAATATATAAAAAGAGAATGTGACAGAAATCTGCTGCATAATGATTGCTTTCCTATTATTTCTATTTGTTTTTATTTTGTCTAATGATATATATTCAGTTTACAGTCTCTGTTTATGTTACCTGGTGGAGAGATACAGTATTATTTAGTCTTTTTCATTCACAAAACCTTGTTAATGAGCAGAGAGCTTCTTTAGAAAAGAACAAACACCATTGACGATGTATAGACTTCATGTCCCTCAGTTCACTGGCTAGCTTTTGCATGTTTTAACAGCATGCTACACAGTATCAATGGCTATATGTTTCTTAACTGGCAAAGAGGGATTTATTGCACATCAATCTGTAGAATATTGGAAGAAATAATGAAAAAGTTTGTCAAATTGTGTTGGTGCAAACACTGTTTGACTGGTAGCCTCTTACTTCAAAGGGAAAAACTTTTCCAAATGATCAACAAAAAGGCTTCATACTCAATGTGCCTGCTTATGAATAATTATGAAGATAACACTGAAGGGTACAACATCCTGAAATCACCTTTATTTTAACTATTAAAAGTATTATACTTAATTATGCTTTTACAACCTGAATCAGTTCCCCTTGAAAAATATCAGAACCCTTAAAGTCCTCCAGTGACTTAATAACTAAATGAGCAGACTTCATGCAATCCTGACATACTGCTCCACTTTACCTTAAGGATTTATTGTATTATTTATAATCCAAATATAACATTTTTAAAATGTCACGTGAAGACCTACACACACTTCCAATAGACACTTCCAATAGAAAAGATTAAGAAAATAAGAACATAGTTGTACAAATTACTGTATATTTAAATGTTCTATACAAACTGAACAGTGGTGTAATGGAATAGAAATTAATTCACACTACTCTGCGTTTTATGAACTAAAGATCTGCAGCAAATCATTATTAATCAGCTGTGCCACTCTTTTTGCAGAACAAGTTCATTTGTAAATGATTTCATTAATTAAAAAAATTTCCATTTCATTATTTAATTGATTTGGCTCCATGCATTCTTCTTCAATGGAACTACAGTATATTTAAGACATTATGGGCAACAGAGGCAAGTAGAGGGGTATATTTCAATGTACCCTGCTGTTGTTTCACTAATATTTAGAGTGTTTCTCTTGTGAGAACACGTAATCTGATCAGTTTGTATCCAGCTGGGACAGATTCTAGTAGGATTGCTAAGCAGTTACACGATGCCAATGTTTAGATTTGCCACTCTCTGGATCATGTAATTGGAACCCAGCATCTTTAACCTCTCATCACAGTCTCCAGCTATTTCTGCTCTCCATTGGTGGTTGAACAACAACTCGTTTAATCTTTGCGGTAAATAATTTAACATCTGTCTCTTAAAAATAAAAGCCCATAAATATGAATGAAACATTTTATATGCTTTCAGCGACCACATCAGCAGTTCGAGTTAAAGGCCGTTGGATGGGAAAGGAAGCTCTAAAAGGAAGGTTTATAGTTCCTCAGGGATTACTCACACCTGGGAACTGATGATGGTGCAGCTCCAACAAAAGAGCTTGTAACTTTGCTCAGTAATGTGTCAGGCTTTGCAAAGTATTAAAAACTATGAGAATCTACTGGGACTGTTATGGAAACATAGTATTTTCACCCCACTCTTTTTGGCAGCCATAGCATGGCTTAATTTCAAATGCTTATGTAGTTCGTACAGTATGTAACAGTGTTTTCTATTGTTCATTCTCAGACAGAATCACGTACCACATCTCAGATAGGTCTCACCACAGGACTGCAGAAATATTGAGATAGGGCCAAGTCACTAGTTCGTATATCCAGTACAGTATATAAGAGTCAGTATTATATTAAATGTAACAGTATTATATACCGTACAACTGTCGGTAAACATAAATAACTTTTTGCACTCCACAACAAAATGAAATTCCTCAATAGTTGAGAAGGGTGTGCAATACTTATTTTGAAATTTATGTCATGGTATCTTTTTATATGTTTTTAAGAATTCATTCTTTTTTGACATACACTGAAATTTATAGGCAATTACAGCAGGAATTAAATAATACAGGATCACATTACATCCCCTCTGAGGCCTTTCCTTGGCATTGTAATAAATAGGAAGGGTGTGTGTATTTCAGAAACTTAATAAGGTACAATACTGTATGTGAAAGTCAGTCCTGATCGTCTAAAGACGCAAATTTATAAAAGATAATCATGCTTATCCACTGCAGTCAGGCAATATTAAGTGAGATCGTGTGGATTCTTTGTTCCTAGTTTAGGAGTTAATGAACGGGCAACATTGAGAAACCATTTATTTATTCCCAAAACCAACAGATAAAACACACCAACTATTCTTTCCACATTATTTACGTAGAGTGTGAGAACTTGAGTGTGAAGGCCCAACATTTTAAAGGACATAACCAAGACTTTGTTAATTGGTTCTGTCATTGCTGGACTGATATTAGCACCTTCCATTGAGATACACATTCAGGAGAAGAAATGTAAAACCATTATTTTAAAATTCTGCTCAAAACAGGACAAAACTTCTGTCTAACTACCTGAGGGAACTTTTCTCTCTGTGCCAAATAATTCATCAAAAACCACAATGGCATGCCTCTTGCCTGGCGGTGGACACCACAGAAAGAAAAATACTTTCACACTGTAAGAACGTACTGTCCCTTTCTAATTTTAAATTGATCTCTTCACATCTCAGATATGTTCTGAGTTTTTATTTTTTAGGTAACCTCTCTATTTTTCACCAACACTTTCCAAAGTGCAGGAAGTCAGGCTTCTGAAAGATGGATCCCACTTACAGTGAATCTCCTTTCATTGTCTGAGTAGAGAAAGCGAGAAATGGCTGAACTTTCCCAGATGTACCATGTCTGACTCCTGGACTGGCCAATTACCTATTGGTTGGTGATTCCATCACTGTATTAGAGCATCCATCTCGCAAGTCTCCTTCAATCCACACCTCATAAAATGCAATGCAATTGAACTGCAATCTTCCCCTCGTAAAAAGTTCTCTTTTTGGTGTAGACATCCCAGAGCCCAACCAGGTACATAACCACCTCACAATTCTCCTTACATAGGCCTGACTAACACAACCAACCTGAAATGAACAACTGAAGAGTGGTCAGTATTATACTGTAAATACGTTTTCTTAAAGGGGAAATGCAGTCTGCTTCTCAGACAAGTTATTAATTCATTGAAAGTATAGACAAAGTTTAAATTAAGCACAAAATCAGTGAAAGTACTGTACATTGGCATGTTGTTGCAAACCCCTGGTCTCCCCACAGTCACTGTAAGAACTAATGTAATGCAATGTATGAGTAAATAAATACAGGTGGTGCAGCAGAAAGTTTCCAATATGATGTGCATGCAGAGTTAACAAGTAAGTTCCATTTATTGGCAAAACAGTCTCGTAGTCCGGAGCACTACTTCAATTGGATTAAAAAAGATGTATTCTTATGCAATGTAGTAAGTCTGCTTCATGTCACTAGATGGTTTGTTGCCTTGTTCTGAATTGCAGAATATGGCTCTGCACATACCTGGAAATCTAGCCTCTTTTGAGATGTGAATAAGAGGTTTTACATGATACTGAGTACATTTTACTTTATTGTGGTTTGAAATTCACTCATCAATGCTGTTTCATTCTAACCCTGAGATATAAAAATAGCCTTGCAGTCCCCCTTTCATACCTTTGTGAAACTGTTTATTGTAAACAAATGGTTATAATAAAATAACACATTAATTTATAAGTGCAACAGTTGTATTATTATGGAAAATGTATTCATAAATGATATAAAATGTACTCCCAGTAAACAATTTGTATTAATAAACATGACAGTTCTGCATACCTAGTGCTTTTTACCCTTGATGAGCAATTGATTTCACAATTAACAATAGTCAAAATGTTAAATAAATCAAATAAAAAGCGGGTGTTAGAGAGGATTGAAAATAGTCTGTTGCTAGTTTTGAGGATTACTTACATTTAGTAAGTTACTTAAAATTAAGCGAATTTGTTCTTTGGAGTTTTAAAGAGTTATTGATTCCCTAAAAAGCTGACTCAGATCCAGCGGGAGGAAGACCAGACTGGGTTGGGACTCAGTCCAGAGGCACACTTTGATTGAGACAGACTGTGATCTACAAACACTATTGCTGATCTCTTACACAAAAAAAAACACAAATACTCTTAACATTGCTTCATGAGCCTTTTAAAAGCAACTTGGAGCCTGGAAATTAAGAAATACAAAATGCAACACTTTGAGTGGCTCTATGCAGTCTCAAAACACCACATTGTTTATTTCAAATGTTACAATAAAGGGATGAGAGTGAACTGAACAATATACAGTACGATACTTCTTTCAGATCGAATTGTTAAACATTAACAAGATTAAGAGTGGCCCCAGGGAAATGACCTAATGTGAACATAATAAACACAAATTATTTTAATGCGTCTTTTATTATAGCTTAAAAATCAGTATTTTAATCATGGGAATACAATGTGAAAATATAGAGATGGAAAGCAACATATTTCTACATATTTTTGTGGATCACTCAGACAAGGCTTTTCAGCAACCTGCTGTTTAGAAAACACTCAAAGCAAAAAATAGACTAAATATTAAATTCAACAAGCTTACATAGCCTTCCATGAACAAACACAAATAACACGCTCAATATAAAATAACAAATAAATAAAGCATGGCATACTAGAAGAAACAAATTGAATTGATTGTACTTTTTAGAAGGAAGGAAACATTTAGGAATTAACATAAAAAATGACATTAAACAACTGAATTTGTTTAGCATTTGTATTATAATAAGTGAGATAAACGAATTTCTTAGTTAATTAAAATGATTTTATTGATTCCAGATAATGCGCTTCGGAATTTACTCCTAGAAAGTGTCCTGTAAGCTGTGGGTGGGTCACAGCAATCTCTCTAAACCTGCAGGAAGTGTATTACCTGTCAATATTCATTCTGAGAAATCACCCCTCTTACAGTCTAATCACTCATTGAATTATCAAATGCATTAACTTCAGGTACTGACCTCAGAAACATCTGAAATTGAAAGCTTTCTGAATGTGTGTGTTACGTGTCTGCTTTTTTCCAGACTCTAAAAAAGACTAAGAATGAAATTTCTAACTGTTAGACTAGCCTTAAAATGTTTTAGTAGACTGCAGGTACTGTATGCCAGCCCGTCAAATGGTTACATTGCTTATAACTAAAAATGAAGAATGAAAATACTTTTTTATGAAGTTCATGTTTTAAACTTACGAAGATACAGCAATACCAAGGTTTTAAAATTACCAAATGTTCCCTTTCCTACAGTATTACAAACCCTGGACAATTTAATGCTGTCATACTGTATGTCATACTTGATCTCACTGACAATAAAACATGCAGATGGCAGAATTACTAACAGCAAAACAATTGTGGGACAACAAGCTTTGAATTATTCGCACAAAAAATATCACTCCAAAACCTTAAACACAAGAACAGCTGAATATACAGTTAGCAGGTTTTGTGTAACTTTGTGTAACCTAGAGTAATTATTTATTGTGATTAGAACATTATTTTCTGAAAAACATTTGTATACATGCTTTTATAAGAACATTTTTTGTAGATTTTAAATCTTCAGTGATATTTAAGGAGAGAAATACACTCTTGTCCAATGTATCCATTTTTCTTGATACCTACAAAGGATTTGAAGACTCGTCTGTCTTGATTTAACTTCTTCAAGCTTTGTTCCAGAGTGCTTTTGACAGCATACTGTAACTACAAAGGCAATGTAACAATACTGAAGTAGGCATTCATTAAACTTCTACAAGCAATAAATTAAGTGAAAGAAGATATCTCTAAATTAGCTCTCTCCATTTTCAAAGGTTAAATAGCAGATAAAAAGCGTATTGGCAACATTCCTGGAAAATAAGTCATAGTGCAAATTAACTTAAAAAAACTCTCTCTAATTGTTCCCTGAAACATGCATGCCATATGTATTCCTGTTACAATACTTTGGCAAAGCAAATGATTACGATTTCTATTAGAAAGGGGATTGGACTTTTTAGATGTTAAAATCTATTTGTAGGCTTTTATTGTTAATATTTTAAATTCCAATCTTGATTCAAAGGCATTAAAGTCAGAACACATGAATGGACCAGGAAACGCCAGCAGGTAAGTCACAGGGCTTATAATAAAAGAACAAAAGCACAGTTATAATATACCATGACAGCAAGGAAATAATGAAACTTCTGGCTATAAGCTGTTACGAGGGGAAGGGCAGATTAAAGAAAGAAAAGAATTAAATTCTCTTTATCAGTGCACACATATTAAAACAGCCAGCACTTAAGGACACCAGATGGCCTTTCATCAGCTCATACATCAGATTGAAGCTTTTTTCCTCATGTCACAAAAACAACATTTGCACACAAAATGTTATTTTAGCCACCTGTTCTAAAATTCGCACACAATTAGAAAAAAATAGCCATTTGTTTAAGGGGAGGAAAGGCGGTGAGTGCAACTTTTAAGGATTTTTCCTCCTGCGCAAAATCTGTGAAGGACTTTTGTGATTACAGCAAAATCCAAATGATCTCTCACAACCATGCTCTGGATAAATTCATTAATTACATTTATCTCGAAAATGAAACCATTTTATTCCTCTGGAGCAAACAGCTTTTAAAATCACAATGCAATGGAAGGTATTAACTCATGTTCAGGAGGGATAACAATAACAAGTCAATCTCACCCAGCTGTTCCTAATCATAATCATTACCAAAATCAGCTATACACTGTATATGTCAAACACGTGCACCTTCTTTTTCCCTTGTATTTTTTTCACACATCCCTTGTCTATCCCATCTCCAGCTTGCTGCCATCCCCTGATTAACTCCTCTCTCTGAATGGGGTTTGAGGCTCTTTGTCCTGTGACTTCAATAAGCAGGTTAAATCAGAACTATCCTTCCTAAAATACTCAAACATTCACAAATCATCCGATTCTTGGATATTGTTGACCCTCATGAAAGCAAGTTGTGAGTGAAAGATTTAGGTTTAAGCACCTCACAATATAGTTAGCAGCTACAGTATATGATTTTCAAAAGCAATACATACTGTACAGTATCAGTCACTAAATGTATAACTGTATTCTTAATACTAATAAGCAAAACTTTTTTATTGACATTTTAAAAACCAGTTAACCACTGTTTTGTGGTTATTTTAGTGTACACAATCATTTCTTTAAAAACGTGATATTTACACAGTGTAACGCTTGTGTAACTTTTAAGAGTGACCGAATAATTAACAGATTTTCAGTGTGCCTGAAACCTGTTCATCTGCCTCGTACTGAAAGCAAATGTACTGTAAATAGTTGGTTCCAAAGGAAAGAGTAAGGGTTATTTCCACTCTGAAAAGCAAAATGGATGGAAAAACTATACCTTTTCATGTTTGAAGCCTTTTTCCATTCAGCACATGTAAAGAAGGCTTAACGGCCGAAACTTTGTGTTTGTGTTTCTTTTTACTTTTCAGCGTGTAAATGAACTTTTACCTGTTGCTTGTAATTGCTTGTTTTTCACTTTTTGAGTTAAACTTCTGATAGGGAATAAAACATTGCGCAGCTTCTAGCTGGGGACAAAAATACCGTATGTTGCAAGGAGGAGTGTCGGGAGATCAAATTTAATTTTCACATAAGGCTGTCTTAAGTGGATAAACCCAATTTTTATAAATTCACCAGTTCAAAGCACCGCTATGAAACCATATGCTAGCAACTCGTACAGTACGTGACAAGGCGAAGTGTTGCATTACCCCAGTGCTCATCGTTGAAAGTCCTCAGAGCTGAGCTGCTCTGACAAGGATACTGGCCTGCGGGACACTGGCCAAGTAGCAGACACTGTAATGTGATGCGGCGGGGATCCCATCTGAACGAAACGTAATGCGCATTGTACAGTGTACAGTGTACTGTGTATGTGCAAGGCCAGTTTCAGCGGGCGCGCTTATCTTGCGGCTGACGACGTTACACGGAGACCCCCACGTTTCTGAGGTTTACGTTTCTGAGCCTCATTTTGAGGCTCGCCGTAAACTTGACGTGTCCGAGACCTCAACGTCAACAATCCCTGCACCGTTGCCTGTTTTACTGCTTCTCTACCGGTGTACATAATCACCGCGAAATTTGTGAGCTTAAATACGCATAGAAATTCTTGTAGAAGTGCACTCTCTTTCTGAAATCATTGTATTAAATAAAGTCTCTGTTTTAAGTACAGCGAATTATTTTAAGTAGTACTTTTTGCGATTTGTTCCCAGTTTACCTGTTACTGGATTAGAATATTAATTGTTGTATTAGAATGTTAGTCTCCTAACTCCCCTGATTGAAAATATTGACGTCTTAAATCCAATAGTCATGGAAGTACCCTGCTAATTGAATCGTTTGTTTTAACTTCAAATATGAAACAAGAAACGCATTTATGCTCTGCAGGTAACTTACAATGCCAGTATTATATATCTTTTGCCACTTGTGAGTCCTTTTCCCCTAGGGAGGAAATAAAGCAAATTCTACATTTCTGTGGCTTTCTAACATAGCCCTTGGCAACAGCAGTAAAATGGGTTAGAAAAACGTAAGTTTCCAAGCTTCCTATGAGAAGTTAATTGAATGCTTATTTACAGGACGACAAAATAAAAATGTATTTTCACACTCTTTTTCGGTTTGCATGTTGCTGTCCAAATTCAGGTTTAGCTTTCTACAACAGGACAAAACGCCTTGTATTGGCAGCACTCCCTAAGGCTGTAGCAGAGAAACGTCAACATATATAACAGCGTACTGTATGTTTGTTTAAGTATAGCTGACGTCTGCAAAACGTGGTGTTTGGGGTTTCGGTTGTGGGTTCCCATCGCAATAAATTTCCCAGCACATGGAAGCCTCAGTATTTTCCTAAATGTAAACCAAAGGTACATGGATGTAAAATAAATAAAATGGATCTAAAAGCAAAGTTTGCACGCTTAGATGAAGAAGTTCTCTAAATGGTAACACACTGTAAACAATATAGCCTTTTGCCAGTGAAACGTGTAGACAACTGCAACAAAGCCTGGCCTCTGTGTGAGAGAACCTGGGCTCTTGTCTGTGCCTGCCACAGCACAGATGCCACCTGGGATACTGGAGTCCCAGCAGGCAGCATGCCAGTGAGGTGCTGAACTTGGGACTTCATGGTCCGATTCCAAGCACTGATTGAAGCATGGCAAGTTACAAGGCAGGGATAGTTCTGCAAGTTAATAACCATACATTGTAGCTTAGTACAGAGCGTCCACAGCCTGACCTAACCCACAGCTATTATGCTGTTTTCCAGAATAGAAAATTACCATCAACTGGAAATAAACTGGCTTCATTAATGCTCTCATTGCATCGGCCAAGGCATATCCTTCTCTTGAAGTGCCCATTATGAGCATTCCTCCAGCTGGACACACCAGTAAACTAAACCTCAGGAGTAATTCCAAGGTAACAAGCTACGTCTCTGTGACTGTGGACTTGAACAGGTTCCAGACTGACTTTCTTGTACATTTACAGTGAGTTGGAAGGTGGAGGGTTTGTTTACGACATACAGTATACAGTACATAGTCCTAAGAATGTAAAACTCGCATCTGCATTAGGGTCACTGCAGCCTGGTATCCTAGCAAAACTGCTGCTTTGTTCTATGTACTCCACTTTCCACCAGTTCTTTGAACATCACTGAATTTATTTACAGCAGAGCAGAAATCCTGTGATTTTGATTATGTATTGTCCCAACTGTGATCTTACAGTACCTTCTACAAAGTATTTACATAATTTTGGAGACATTCTGCTCCATAACGATACTGATCGTCCATTTATTCTGGCGAGAGAAACCTGAGGTCGTAACAGGACAGGTGTGAAAAGCCAACTTCACACCCAGACTACAAAACACTTCCGTGCACAGAGTGTTATCAATGTGTGGATTGGATTACCAGACCACATAGTGGAGAAAATTCAAGTCAAGGCTTGAAATGACAAGCAAGGACTGTCCGAATAGTCCATTCTTGTCATTAATTATTCTTGAGTTCTCATCTCATTCTGTGCAATAAATATCTTTACAGAGTTACCCAACCTTCTCAAGTGCTTGATAGGGTAAAGATGGTGTATTCTGTATCTTGCAAATGCTTACTTCTTTTTTGAGGCATAAACTGCACATAAAGAGATCTTAGGTCTTTGTCATTGCATCCTACGCATCATTAACACCTGCTGAATACTGACAGACAGTTCCTTTGTCTTTCTTTCCCTGGATTTTCCAGTACAGGAAGTCAGGGTCCCTTATAACAAAAGTACAATGCAACAGTGTGTGGTGAAATGAAAAGGATGAGAGGAAATCACACAAAACATTACACACCAAGACAACTGTTAGGGATAGACTTACCTCTAATGGATTGCCTTCATGATGCAATTATACAGGAAGGGAGTAAAGCAAATTCAACACCATGAGCACATTTCTTTCAAAATCACCCCTCAAGTTGGCAGTAATGTATGAAAGGGAACTTGAAAATGTATTAATAAAATAAAAATTAAAAGTAATGCTTTTGACATTTTGCACTGCTCATAGCAGGCTTAGGTTCCTCCATCGATGTAATTATTAAGCGATGGAATATTATCACATGATTAGCACAGACGTGCTTGCAGCTGGATAAGAAGCATATGAAGATGTGGAGAGACCTTCTTCAAATTAAACTCCACTACTTATGCCTTACAACACATTGTTTTGTTTTTGTAGGCACAGATCCAAGTATCAACAAACATAAGACAAGCCTTTTGGAGATTTAAAGGGATGAAGCCTGACTTAACTGAAGTTCAAGAAAGCACAAAGAATATAGTCATACAGTATGTCATTCTTATGTCGTTAATTATTTAACAGCCAAAAAAGATGCAGACATTTACCTAGATTAGATGCAAATTTAGAAGTGAATCTGCAATGTGATATAATAGGTTACTGTGCTAAAATGGCTAAAATCTCTGTGTGCATTTTCAGTTTATAATTCTTATACTAACAGACATGGTGGCAAAAATATACGAGCAGTCAGGATCCCATTTTGTTTCTTCTGACTGTGAGCTTTCAGGTCTGTCATTGGCTCTTGCTCTGATGCCTGGAGCACTTGTGAACATTTTCCATGACAACGAGTGCAATGCAGGGGCCTTGTACCTTTTGTCGCGATGGAGTGTTTTTGAAGTAGCCAAGGACGTTTCAAGAATAAAGCATCTCTGGCCCAACAGACCCACGAGTATGGCATGCCAGCCGAGGTTACTTCAGATACCGAGTGGCATCACTGTGAACTCAACAAAGCCATCCCCATGGAGAATGCAGCACTTATCAAGTTGCCAGCTCTATTAGCTTACCCCAGGAAGCTGTGAGGAATGTGCTGTGCGAGACATGAAAGCTGTTTCCACACAAAATATGAAGACTGTGGGAACTGATTCCTGCTGACCCAAGGAGTAAGTTCAGGTCTGCATTGAAATTTTTTGACAAGCGGCTTGAAAAATATTCTGTGGTTTGATGGAGACCTAGTTCACCTCCGTGACCAAATGCACACCCTGAAGATCAAAGTTCAGAAAGTTTTCCCTGACCGCTGGTGCACGCTATCAATCGCACGTTAGCTGAGGTTGTGAGAGTGGTGTTCAACAGGACCCTGAGTTCAAAACGAACAGCTTAGTGCTATGTTTTCCAGTTCTGGGGAGGACCAACTATGCAGTGATTCCAGTGGGAAATTCATTAAAAGAGGATTTTTAAACCTGATGACACCTTGGCACCTTGATGTCACAGTTGCAGGTTTCTGATTTTTTTTTTGCGAGTAACAATGGGCATCCTTGAAACATTTATGTCTTGCTTTACTGAATGCTCTAATTTTGTGACTCATAGTTAAAAGAAAACACATCTCACATTATCCCTCGATAACATCACAATGTTTCAAACCAAACCAAATCATATAAAAATTCCTGAGGATCTCACAATCTAACCCTGAAGTACAGCGTACACTTCGTTAAGTGCACTCCAGAGTGCTTTATGCAATGATGGAGCAACACTGAAAAAAAGAACATTTTAAGGATAAGGTTTAAAAGCCCACAAACTGCCCATATTTCTTTTTGGAATTTTAAACATCAGTCCTAACTTGCAGAATTCCAGTGCTTTCCCCTATTTCTTATGTTCTGATCTATAAAAACAATCTAATTCTAAGATTTCTGAGAATGGATTTTTTTCTTTATAAGCACTTTTACCGAAGCTTGGGCAAAAGGTTAGATTTGTTTTGATATTATCAAAATATAGTATATCTGGAACATAATAACCACAATCCTGACACTGTTGAATTAAATGAAAGTCAGAAAAGACAACAATAATAGTGTATCCAAGTCAAACCTTTGAAGGATAAAAGGTAATTGTCCCTGTTCTCGGTGCATTGTGTGACTCTCCCTTCTAAAAGAATACCCCAAGAACGAGGTCAATGAAGTCCTGTGATCAAGAAAATACTAGCAACAAAATAAGAGAAACAGGCTAAACTGGACCCCCTACCAGTAATCTTCAGTCTTGCCTTATCTCTTCAGTAAACCTAAGGACACAAAATGTATGAACAGAATTGTAACTGTTGTAAAGAAAAAAAATGTTGAAAATGTCCTATACAGTACATGTTCTTTTTCATTGCTATATCTCAGCCTCAACAGTAGTACAGTATATTTAACTGTAGGTCTCAGTCAAAAATGAATTCCAAACATAAGCTAAAAGCGAGTCTCTACAGTACATACATGTCAATACTACCCTAAACCTCATATGCTCACAACAGTACAATTAACTATTCCTAAACCCTTAAATTGACCTCAGCCCCTTAGTTTAACTAAAGCTAACTGAAATCCTTGTCTGTGCATACCTCAACACTAAGGCTTAACCAAATTATAAAATAAAACTAACTGTACTTAAATTCTATTCCTAACGCTACACACAACATTAATCACAGCACCAAAACCTTATTTGCAATCTTATATCAAATGTAATCTAAACCAATCCTATTTACACGAAAAAGTTGTACTGTACAGTGTGTCTAACATTTGCCAAAACTTAAAACCAAACCTTACCGTTCCTTTACTTTAATATTTCCCAGGACCCTTGACTTCAAACCATTCTTAATCAAAGCCCAACCTATGACAAAATCTAAGATGGCTTTAGTTTATGCAGGAGGTAGAACAATTTCTCCATAAACTAAAATAATGCGGGGGAATTTAAAAGATTTATCTTTGAATTAATTAATGAAACAGTTCATTAACACTCCAGGATATTTTTCACAGAAAAGCTAGAACAGAAATGCTTTCAATCCTAATACACTTTTCTATATATACTGGAGGAGAAAGAGCTTTAAGTAAGTTTTAAAGTCACAGAATCTGTGGATTTGGGCCGAGCTCTGCATATAGTATGTGTGCTGCACACAAGACGTCGGAATAGCCCACAATGTGGAGCATGGTCTCTATTACGGTATGAGGGCTAGAAGTAAGAAGAGTATAATACAGATCCTAATCTCATATTATGAAATGGATTAAACTCTTGCAGTAAACCCTTAAATTATCCATTCAATGTCTGTACATGAGCAGGAGAGCCTTAAAGCCAGGTCTCAATTTCACAGGGAACCACATATGAGTTATGTCCTGATGTACAGTACTTTCATTCGACACATATGGTTCAGCACTACAGTATATTCATACTGAAGCCAAATTAATACCATAGAAGAAATGAAGGAATTTATCGATTTATTGATTATTATTATTATTATTATCATCATCATCAGTATTTCAGCATCAGGCTATGTGTATGTCCCCCTGCTTTCCTATCGTATTCCAGACTCTTATTGTAATTGTGTAATTCTGCTGACTCCTGCGTTTTTCTTAATGTAAAGAGTTTTGAGAAGCCATTTTTTAAGGCGCAATATGAAATAGAGTTTATTATTATTCAATATCATTATTAATGTTATGCAGGTTGAAGGAAATAAGTCCTTGTATCATTTGTAACATGCCTTCAAATGACAGTCCAGAGTGAAAAGTAACACCCTGGGGTTTTCCTAATTCCATCAAGGAATTGATGGAGTATCATGGGCATAGCTGTGAAGTCCACATCCACAATAATTAATAGCCTGATCAAGAGGCATCATATAAATAGTAAATTTTCCAGGACAGAACCCTGTGGAACACACCGAGTCAGTGAGACCAGATGATATACAAAGGGTTAGTGTCATATCCGCTTAAAACAAATGATTGAGACGTATGTGAATAGAATCAACTCATTCTATTACACCGAGGGAACACTAATAAACCAAATAAACCAAAAATAATTCAGTCTGATTCCATTTTCAAGAAATCTCTTTCCTAACCTTCATCGGCTGCAGGTTTTTGGAAAACTGTATCAAAATCTTGGTTATATAAAGAGTTCTCACTGAATTAACAACATGATACAAAAAATTTAAATACTAAACTGTTTTGAAACAGAAAGAATTGATGTGGAAACTTCAGTGTTAGTTTTTAAACTACAGTACACAGGTGATGGAATATTTCTAAGAACAAATATTTTAGACAATATTTACCGACTATAAAAAACTACCTGAAATATATCTACATGGCTACTGTTTTAAGTAGCTAACTTCTATGACATAACGAATGCAACAATAACACAAGTTACTAAAACAGAGCGACAAATGTTTTAAATGCAACTCCAACATTGTTTTTGACAACCCTCAAAAGAAAAATTCCTGTCAGCAAAAACATTCTTTTTTTCAACTTAAGAAATATCTAATGTACTGTATAATATAATACATATCTTGACAGAACAACATACTGTACACTAAACCTTGAAAACAGGTGTCAATGGCTGGTATGAGTTTTTTTGTAAGATTTGTAAATGTTTCTTTCATACTGTAAATTGCAATGTTCTAAACAGTATCTGATTTCAGATAGTCCCTCCAGCCTTACTTCAGCTGGATGACAAACAAACTTTGAATATGTGAAGGAATTAAACCGTGAAGCCTGCAAAAAGACATACTGGGGTATACTTTCTGTGGTTCTGTTTGTGGGTGAACTAAAATTTAATTGTTTCATGGCACACAGCTGTCTGAAAGGGCCAGCTCTCTGTTTTATAATTGTGTGACATTATGTCAAATACTGTAATGCAGTTAATGTATATGAAAATAAAACACTTGTATATGTTGTTCACTTGACATGTTGTACATTTCAGTAGCAAGTAAAAACATGTTTAAATTGTTTTATGAAAATACTTCATGTTTATGGAGGTATTTGCTACACGTCACACATGCCACTACAAATGTCTCATAAAAAATACATTTTAAATGGGAGTTACTTAAAATTAATGACTCTAAAACCACCAAATTACATTACATATGGCATCCAAGAAGGAAAATTCACACAAGCAAATGATAAGCAGACGCTTAAAGAAGACGTCAACACAATGGTCGAAGCTGAGGATTTCTATAATGGAAAAAAACAAAGTACGCTGCCTTTCAGAGAAAAGGAATAATCCAAAAACACAAAAGTCAAAGAAGAGCACACTAAAGAACCGCAAACCAAAGCCAGCAATTAAAGTTACTGAGCTTGTAGAAAAGATGAAAGGCAAGCAGGCAGCTGTCAGCTGAGATAGTAACCAACGCGAATGTCAATATCTCCCCTTGCACTGTTACTAACAGAGTTACAAGACAGCTGGTCGCTACAGGTCTTAATGAAAGGGTTGCAGCAAAAGAGCCAATGTTAAGGCCTCAAAATAAATTTGAAGATGAACTTTGCAAAGAAATCACACAAACCTGGCACTGGAACATATAATCAAGTATTACGATCTGATGAGACCAAAATTTGAAATGTGTGCAAAACTATCATCACATTTTTTTTCTGGATACATTACAAAATGATATACCCCCTTGTGAAAGTGTGTGTGTGTGGGGAGGGGGAGACCATTTTAGTGGTGTCTTTTTTTCTGAAGATTAAAATCTAGTACGGACTTTTGTCAACCATGGAAAATTACAAAAATATGAGCAGATACAAAAACTACGTATCACTGAAGAAGTACTGTATTACAAATACCACAAATGCTGTTTTCTATTGAAAAGTAGGCAAGTAAACAGACTTACAAAGAAGTTTCATGTACATTTTAAATTAATGAAATCAGCTTACCTCTAATGTCATAAATAAAATGCAATAATTAAAATATTACTTACCCCGCATACCGGTTATTGTAGAGGTAAGCACCCACTGGACATAACAAATTGCTGGAAATCACATAGAACAGAACTGCGGCTTGAACTGTGGTTTTGGCACCGATATCCATAGTTCTAAAAAATAATGAGAGTGAAGACACGACAGCTAATATTTCTTAAGAACTTCAGTTTATCTGATGACAAAGTATGCCTAGCGCAACAGTGCGGCCGTGATTCGCGATTGGCACTGCTGGGGAGCGGTAGGGGTCTGGGCTGCAGAAGAGATGACAAGACGCTGCTGGTGTTGAGGTACATATACTGCAGGTCTACACTGTGCGTGGAAACCTGGATCGCTAGCTAGCACCAGGAGGACGTTTGCCACCCCATTCCTCAGAAAAGAGGGAGATGTCCCTTCTTTTAAAATGTGCCGGATCTCGACCACGTGAGCCGGTGTCTGCGAGGTTGGTAACTGGAGATTCGTTGGGCTTCAGAGAGGAGGAGCAGCGCAGCACGCGGAGGGAAAAGCCTCTTCGACTTTTTTTTCCCGACTGTGAATTGGAGGTGGCGTTTGTTACAGGTAATACCTGGATTCGCAACCGAGGTGATTACCTTGATTGCATAGAGCCACATACTGTATGTATTACTGCATACAGCTGCTGTACAAGAAAGCATTTTGTGCACAGCCAAATCTATTCAATGCACGTTTTAATTTAAAATTAAACCGTTCCCTATTCCAGATTAATGTATAACATAACGGTAGTTTACGTTTATCACGTACTGTAGCTCTTTAATAACGTCCAGTACTGATGCTGTATTGTTCCTCAATGCTCCAATTCGTGTTTCGCTATCTTTCCGGTATCTTTGTTTTTTCTTTTATCCGGTAAGAAGTATTTAAAGCGCTTTGAGATTGTTCGAAATAAAAAGCTGTACAATAAAAATGCAGTTCTTCTTCTTCTTCTTCTTAAAATAAATTTGTGCTTTAGAGATTTGCTCAACAGATCTGTCTCTTGAAATTGTACTTTAAGTTGTCATTATGTACAGTATATATCAGAAACACGTCGGAATATTTTTGTTGATTAACTGTAGAATATTTGAATTCCCATTTTAATTAACTGTGCGAATGGGGTGAAACATCCAAGGAGAATAATCCATAAAAGTAGACGGTGTGAACTATATAAAAATATGTTTTGTATGGTTTAGTTGCAGTAGATTGTAAAATCATATTGCATTTGTAGAGAATCGAAAAGTTTGATAATTGATGCTCAAAACATTACAGCACTTACACAATAGCAACTATGGCTCATTAACACTACTAAAGTAAGAAGAAAATAAGGTACAAACTAGTAGAACACATTTGGCCCATCTGACACTAAATTAATCTTACACTGAAGTGCACCTACATTTAGGATGGAATATGACAGGTTTTATTCGACTTTGTAATGTACAAAAGAACACATTGGGGTGGTGGTAATAAAGGTACAGTAGCATGACAGTAGTGTAATCTACGGATAATTTCTGTGTGGATATTTTTGGTCTTACAAGGAATATTGCTACAGGGCCAGTATAGTGAACTGTTTACACTATTCTGTGATTATTAAATGTTTCTGGAAAGAAAATAAAAATTTACCAGATTATAGTCTTGTCCAAAGACTTTGTACCCTTAAACATAGGTATTAAATAGAAAATTTATAGATAGAAAACAACAACAACAACAACAACAATAATAAAAAAATCTTCCATCCATTTTCTATCCACTTCTTCCTATTCAGGGTTGGAGGGGACACAGAACCTATCTCAGCAAGCAACAGGCGCAAGGTGGGATACACCCTGCAGGAGACAGCAGTTCATCCCAGGGCACACACACACATTCACAACAGGGCCAGTTCTCCCAGAAGCCAATTAACATACCAGTACGTTTTTGCACTGTGGGAAGGAATCCACACAAACACAGGGAGGACATACAAACTTCACACAGACAGCACCCCAGGTCAAGAACTGAACACAGGCCCCCAGCGCTATAAGGGAGGAATGCTAACTGCTGTACCACTATGCTGCCCTATTGAAAGCAAGCCTTAAGATGCAAGCCCGCAACCTTAAGTTGGCGCCGTTCAACGCCGACGTCTCGCGTGTAGCTCTCTCGTTTATTTACGTGTTATGTCTCATTTATGTACAAACAAATGCGTGTGCAACCATTACATAGGACCGACAAACACACCTTGACTTGAGATTCAGATCTTTGCATCTAGCTTCACTGGAATTGAACGTAGACGGCTTTGCTTCTCAGGCACAGAGCAAACGGGCACGAACGCAAAATGAAGTGAGGTTAGAGAAGCGGCGTGTTAGCGCGGCTCTGGTAAAGTTCAGGTTCAAGTTTATTTGTCATTCCAGCCATATATAAGTATACAGAGGAGCGAGATATCGTTCTCCAAGTCTACGGTGCGAATACAGACAAGACACCCACAAGACAATACCATAGACAATGTAGACATAGAGATTTCTGACAGGGTACAGGGTACATAAAGTGCAAGGTGTATGGCGTAATTTAATTTACAGCGTGTCTGCCGGTCCCCAGCATCCTGCTTGCAAATGTGCAGTCACTGGACAGTAAAATCGACGAACTTCATTGTCACATCAACACTCAGCGCGACTTGAGCGACTGCTGTGTCTTCTGTTTCGCTGAAACCCAACGTTCCCGATGCCACTGTACAACCCGCTGGATTCACGCTGTATAGAGGGAACCGCACAGACGAGTCTACCGGCAAGGAGAAAAGAGTTGGAGTGTGTTTCATGATTAATAACCTTTGGTGCAGTGACGTAGAACTTCTCAGATCCTACAGATCCTTCTCATCTAATCTGGAGTACCTCACTATAAAATGTCGCCCTCTCTACCTACGAGGGAATTTACGGCTGTTCTTATGACCGCTGTGTACATTCACCCGCATGCTAATGCTTCTTTCTTTTTCTTTAGCATTTGTACTGCATGCCGAGCCGGCAAGCAGCAGCATCATCATCAGCGAGGTGCAACGCCGACAGTCCACCACTGAAGCGCGTCAGCAGACAGTTGTTCACAATGTGTGACAGTCTGTAGTGCACCACAAATGCATTTTGGGTCAGTTGCCTGAGCCCAACGGACAAGGTTGACTGCACAGCGACCCTGGCCTGTCCGGAATGGGCTCAACTTTGTCCACAGTCGTGGCGGTAGGTTGAAGCCAAGAGGACAGGCAGATGGCTCGGCCAGGGTGGAGTGATTCACAACATCTGTTGTCGACCACTCAGCACTCCAAGCCGAATCAGCCCTCATATCCCCTGGCTGTGGGTCCAACTGTCACGATTATAGTCCCTCCTCCTTAAGAGTGCTCCAGCCCTTTCACTTTAGACTTAATTCTGTGCACCTGATCCCTTTTCCCAGCCCACCTTAAAAGCCAGGCGCTGACGTTCAGCCTGGCTCTGCATCTGGTTTCCGCACCGTGCGAGTCTGGGACCTGGAAGTGCCTGGTCCCGTTAAGGTTTTAATCCCCGCCCCCGCCCCCGCCCCCGCCCCCGTCCCCGTCCCCGTCCCCGTTCCCTGTCCGCCGGTTCCGACCCGGTTCATGGTTTTTATTCCTAGTTTGGATGGATCACCTGGCTATGGACTTATTCTTGTGTTTTTGGATACCCTCTAAGGATTACTCTTTAGGATTGTTTGCCTCGGCCACACCTCCCCCGTGCACCAGCGCACTTTGGACACGCCCCCCTGTTTTCAGCCCCGTATTCCTGCATGACTTTTTCCCAGTTTCCCCACTTCTTCGGATTGTGTCGTCCGCATAGGGTCCGGAAAGAACTGTTCGTTACACCAACCAGACTGGGCGTCTCGAGGACAGGTGTGCTGTTGGATGAAACACAATGTCCGCGTGAAGCAGTAACCTACAATTCGCGCAGACGTTGGCCACCAGCTTGGCAGTAGCTTCCTGTGGATGTAGGTGTGACGGTGAGATGCTGCTGAGTGCCGGTAGCCATGATAGTGAAATAGGACACAGCGTTCCAGTGATGGTACGCATAGACGTGTTAAATTGCATGTCAACCAGCTTGGCGTGGGATGATCTGGACCAGACTAGAGCACAGTACTCTGCTGTTGAATAGCACAGAGCAAGTGCTGTTGTCTTGAGTGTCTGAGCCCTTACACCCCAACTTATACCTGCCAGTTTACTAAGAGGATGATTCAGAGTACTGACTTTAGCTGCTGTCCTCATCAAGCATTCGTGGTAGGTCAACGATCTATCCAAGGTCACTACCAGGTAAACCGGATTCGGGTCGTGCTTAATACGCCAACCCTTGAGGTAGATACTGAGTTCCTGGTAAGCCTTTGCACTGTGGAAGTGGAAGACACTGGAGACAGTTTTGGTCGCACTTGGCTGAAGACACCACCTAGTGAGGTCCTCCACCATCATCTCCATGCCTTTGTTCTGCACACTGTACCTCATTGAATGTGTGACCTTGGGTTCTGAGGCAAATATCATCGGCATAGATGAATTTGCGAGACTTGGTCAATGGTATATCGTTGATGTAGGGGTTGAAGAGGCTTGGGGATAAGACCGAACCTTGTGGTAGTCCGTTCGCTTGTTTTCTCCAAGAGCTGCATTTGTTTAGTCCACCTGTCTTTTGGCGGCAGTACAGCCGCCACTCGTCTTGCACTTGACGTCTGTGTTCCTTCTTTAAAGGTGCTTTGGGTAGTCTTTCTGCCATCTTGCCAAGTGGAAGGTCCTGCGTTGCTTGGCATCATGGGTCAATGTGAGACCATTGTTGGTTACATGTTCCACCAACTTTTCTCCATCCTCATCTGGTTTGGAGTAACCCCATCCAGGGTGGTGACCCGCATACACTGCAGGGTGTTCAAAAGTTCAAGCATGCCCTGGTCCCAGTGTTCACTAGGTGGTTTGTACACATTTGCGATCCTAAAACCTACAACCTGGACCACGTCACAGAAAGTAGAAGAAGAGATCAGAGACGCATCGGTGACGTCCGAACGTACATATGTCTAGCATCTGGTGTTGACGAGATGATGTTGGCTCCTCCAAGGGTGTAGCGTCCTGCTACTTGGTTTGCTAGGTGTGTTTCCTGAAGACCGACTACTGTACATCAACACTATAGCGACTTGCCAAACTGCTGATGAGAGTTGGTTTAGCTGCTGAGAGACCTTCGACGTTCAGCTGTAGAACTCGAAGAGCCGATCCAATGGCTTGAAAGGCATTGTCCCCCAGTGTGCTGGGGCCTTCAGTTGGTGACCGAGATTCATTCCTGAAATTCGGTCAGCCGGTTGGATCATCCGCAACACCTGAACAAGGTTGGAGACTGAGTCCGTGCTGACAGGGAGCGCGACGAGAACGCTGATCCAATGCTCCCCATGCTAACGGATCCGGAAGCTGTTTTTTTTGTGGCTGGAGACTTTAACCACAGTAAAAAACACACTAATACTTAACATTTAAAAGACTTCAAAGCATTCTATTGCTGTTTAAGAGGATATTGAAAGATTATGAAATCTCTACCATTTCCTGTACTGGGATCTAGCATCTGATATATAACTGTGTGCTTTTATAAAGCAAATAATATGATCACATCATTCTCCCACACATTTCACTGACACTAATTGGCTGTGATATGGAGGAGCCTCCACATGTTCCAATAGGAAATGTTGTCATTTTGGTTCATTCTTGGCTTGTGAGCGAGGACGTCTATCTGTCTGGGTATTGATTAGTCAGACAAGGCATATTCAAAAGTTGTAGGAAATGAAAGGGATTTTCTTCTCTCAGTTTCAGTACTAATCCACCTGTTTTACACTTAATGATTAGTGTTGCTGAAGCAGACACTAGCAGAGATGTGTTTTTCACACAGGTGAGTTAAATGGAAATAGAAACATTTCCATGTACTGTACTAGTTGTGGGGAGAGTCATGTGAAGCAGGTACAGTAGACCTAAGTGACTTACAATACATCTGTCAGGGATTTGATGCCTTTTTGTCTTTTAAATAATGGTTGGTGAAAAAATGTATCTTGCCAATTACTGTACCTGTGTTTGATTGAGTTGGTACTTTCACTGTAAAGCACATTGAGGTGTCTTGCCTTGAAAAGTGCCATATGATTAATAATTTTCAAAGCATAAAGAGTTGTGTGTGGGGTATTTCCATGTCAAGGTATGAATTATGTATAACTATGTCTAACTTCAGTCAGTATTGGCTTGAAATGAAAAACGTTCACGGTGAAATTTCTTCTTTTGAAAAATCTGATTTTAGGAAAGTACAGTAAATACTGCCTGTTCTATGGTTCTACATATGTCATTGTGTTTTTTTTAAGTTGACTCAAGAGTTGTGTAAAAGTGTCGAGGATCAATTTAGGTCAGCAGTCCACCACAAAAATAACTGAGACAGAGAAAGGATATGCAAAAAAAGATATATTTTAGATCTGATTGCATGAAAGGACAGAAAGGAACAATATTTAAAGAGCACAATTCCTGGTAAATGTACTGTTCTTGGGTGAAGATCAACACATACAGTGTTTTTTAACCAGGATGAAGAAATGTGATGCAGGAAAGTGTTTTTGCCTCATTTGAAAATGAGCATATTTATAAAATAATCTGGCTGATCCATATTACAAGAGGGCCCTAATTAGATTGAATAATTAACACATGTAAACTGTTTGACTAGGTTTACTGATGGCAGTAAAATGAAATGGGTGCAGTGGTTTATTTATGTTCCGTCTGGAACTGCTTAAAAACCACCCCTGGGAGCATGTATAGGTTTTCAATGTTTTAAATGCTGAAGGTGTTACACACATGTTTTGGGGATACATCTAATACTGTGCTTTATATGTTAACAGTTAAGGTGCTTTTACCTTTGTAGCACTTTGCAGTTAACCTTTTCACTTTCTTATGAAAGTACCCTTTCAACCCAACATTTAAATGCGTGAAAGGTGTGAATCATGGGGTGAACACAGCTCTAAACGAATTCTAAAATGTTGCTCATGGTTAAAATGATATTGTCTTTAATCCAAATGCTTTTGACCATAAAGTAATGAGAGTTTTTTTTTTCTGCAAAGCTCCACAATTTTCACTTCATCTGATGAATGCAATTTTCAGTGCCTGATGGACTCAGTAGAAAATGGCTGAGAAGTGTTTCAGTGCTAATGAAGTTATTTTTCTACAGTTTATGGTAGAAAAAGATATATCACATGGAATACAGAAAGAGAGAGGTCACTGAGGTGTCCACAGGAGATGTGTAATCATCTACTGTACCTTACAAAGGAGACAGGTGTCTGGTAGTATTTAGAAGAAAGGTGCAAAATGTGTCTTAAAATCTCCTGACACTTCACCTAAAGCCTGAAATTAATGGTAATGATACAATTTATATTTGTCTGTTTACATTGAACAGAATGTTTTATCATACAACATCTAATCTAATGTCCAGAAAAGAGGGATAACTTGTGAAGCATCGGGCTCTGGAAGTTTTGTTTTTATCTTACTGTATTTTTTGCACAACTGCATACACATAAGGAATCAGATTTATAGTTAAATGCATATTTTTGTGCTTCACCGGTATGATTTTTTGGATTAGAGATGAAATAAAACCTGAAATGGATCAAATAGCTGCATAACAGGAATGTTAATTTTGCCATCTTGCTTCTCCGGTGTCAGATTGGATTAGAGAGGATTAGCAGATCGGGCCTGAAGGGCATGTGGAGATCAGTTACACATTTACCATAACATCTGGTAAACAAGTAAACAGTTTGAGTACAGCGTTTAACTGGAAAAGGGTTGAATGGGAAAAACACAAAGACTTGCATGTTTCGCCTGCTCGTTCAGCCATGGTATGCTGTCTGTGCTGAGGAAATTGCTGAGTGTGTGCTCTGTCCTCTTTGAGCCGGAGTCAAATGGCGATGTACTTCTTGTGTTCACAAAGGAAGTTCTCAAAATCTTCAGTGAAACTGAGCCCTGCTCGTGAAATTCGGGTTAAATGTGAGCGGGTGGCGTCTGGCTGCAGGGACAGACCATTAAGGGAGGCAGAAAGTTGAATTCAAAAGCGCTTCGTTGGGTTTTAGTGACACTATATGTCCCCGCCAGCTGTAAGCGTTTTCAAACAGCTTGTTGTCATTACACCATAACTGCTCCTCGGGTGATAAAACCTTTTATGGCACAACAGTATAGGATTTTAAAAGAAAACAGAATGCAATTGCTAATTCCAGGTTTAACGGCATGTTTATACTCTGCTCCTTGCAGAAAAAGGATCATTTCCATTGTGTTTACAGTTCACAGAAGCAAATGCAATGGGAAAGAAAGCTAACAAAAACTGTTGTCTTCCAACTTCATGGATTAACAGTTAAGGCTGACTGTGCACCATCTTCATGCAAACAGTCTGATCTCATACTCCTACTCTTTTGAGCATCATCCAGGTTCATGGGTGTACATACAGTGCAGTACAAGTTAAAACTAAGCCGTGGAAATGTCTCGTAGTCTTGCTGAGGTCTGTGCGCTGCAGTTTCTTCTGTCAGCGCACCACTTCTGTCGGGGATAATTGGAAACGTCTTGGAATTGAATTATGGAGAGGTGCAGTTCTCATAGAAAAAAGTATGGAAAAGTACCATTTCAAAATCCCCTGGCGCTCACATGTTTTTTGAATTAAGGGAATCAGCTGTGCCAATGGATTTGGAAGGAGCCGTAGGGTACATTGTTAAGTGGGTTAGAGGGGCTGTCACTCTTCTAGACTGTGTCTCTAATCTTCACACAGAATGTCAGAAGTATCAAAGACTTAGCATTGCAGAGCAATTAAAACTTACAAGGTGACTGGCTTCTTTGTTTATAGCAGTTAACAACTGTTTCCCCACTTAACACATCAGGGTGAAAATTACACCACAGTGAGTAATCCCTTGTTAGAATTGTTCCAGTTTTTCCATTGGTTTACTCTGATGTTCTCCTGCACTCCTGTGTGGTTTTTAACATTGAAGTGATATTTCACATGAAACAGGTGCAATGATTTTTCCCAGTTAATAAAGAAACTGAACCACCTACAGTACAGTTTTAACAGGATCGTGTATGAATTTTACTGTTTGTATCTTAGCATGCTGCTTCAACAATCTTTATGTCATTTACTGGCTTCTTCTTTGTTAAACTGTATCTGTGGCAAACACATATTTTCTACCATATGATTTTAAACCTTTCAAATTAGAGATGATCATTTGGCCTAGCCTACCGGTTTAGTAGTTTAGGAGATAAGTGAACCTTAAATGTTGTCCAACCGCTCCTTCAAAGAGCACCAAGTTTTGGCCTCAATTCCTTGGTAGGTAATCTGTTCAAATTCTGAGATCAGGAATCATTCTTTTTCTTCTTTGAACTTTCAAAGACTACAATATTCTTTTCGTAGTAAGCTCATTAGGTATCGTTAGTAGGGCCTTGTAAAGCTTGATTGTAACCACACTTGATTTAAATTCCACACCCGATGCTACTGTAAAGACCCAAGAATTCAGAATTGCTTCTGTTTGTATTGTATCTTTTGTTTCTGTTTTTATTGCACTTCTTGTACTGTCATCATTTTTATTATGGCCGTTTCACTCTTAAAACCATATCAAATAAAAAAACAAATTGGGAATCCCAGTACGATAAGACCCCGAGAAACTGTCTCTGGGACCTTTGGCATTGCAGCCGGAAATGGTGGTTAGAGTAAATGTAGAACATGATGTCATGTGTAAACCACAGAGCTCATTTTCTAATCTTGAGGTGCATTAAATCAGCATGCCTTTGCTATTCTATATGAATTCAGAGTTCTGCATTTTATGTACTAATATTGCCCGTACACAGGCAAGCATGATCTGCAAAAGGTGAGTTGGGGGGATTTGCTACCCGTACCATTAAAAGATGCTTCCTGGAGGAGACCAGTTTTTTTTGGTGAGGATTACAGGGAACCTTTTAGGAAGGCTGGCCGTTTGACATGCCGAGTGTGATGGCCACAGCTCATCCCGTCCCTCATGTTTGACTGCTGGTCCCCGAGACGCCTCCCATCCAGAGCCGCATGGCGCCTTTTCCGCTACACTAAGTGTGGCTTCCTGCCGCCTGAGGTTTCCAGTTTATTGAGGTTCCTGACGGGGGGGGGTAGGGGGTTGGGGAAGGAGTGCTTACGCAGGCTTGGGTGTAACTGCGGCCTGGCTTTCGGTAGGGTCTCGACAAAGCTTCTGCGGGCTCTGGTCTGACCAAGACTGTGTGCTGAAGGTATAATTAGGGGAGGAAAAGAGGCTGAGGGCCCACCTTCTACAGTAGGAAGAATGCCTCAGTGTAGTTATTTTTTTCATTCGGCAGTATTTTAAGTATCTTTAGAATCCACAACTACAGTTTTCCCAAGGCCAGTAGTGGCTTCAATGACACAGGAGCGTGCTTCCATCAGGATGTGCTTCCTTGGGGGTATTGGTTTTGTTCTGGCACCAGTGATCTCCTGGCTGTAGGATTTCCCTTTGCTGTGCGGTTGAGGGCTTCTAGCCAGTAATCATTAAGCCAGTAACCGATAAACAGTGTTAATTGACACAAACCTACAGTATCTGCAAGGAAACGCCAGGAGAGGCCTGGAGAATAGTTAATCTATTTTAATTTTAGATTTCTTACACACACTTGTCAGCTGCCTCAAACAAGTAGTCATGCTTGTTTTATTGTATTTGGAGGCTTGTATTTTTGTGTTAGTCACATTATACAGCCCAGAAATGCTACACACTATACAGTACATAAGGGTTAATACTGTACAGTATGTTGACAGAACATGCGGTTTCATGCTTTTAATGCCCAGCTGTCAGATAATGGCATCAGTTTTAGGTTTACATTGGTATTTCACACAGCATATATTTCTCAAGTACAGACAAACTGATAGAAATATAAAACCAGATATAAAATATTACACTATGCAAGTGACAGTGTCAAGTAAGGACAGGTTTGTGAACGTTTTGTGTGCGAAGTGAGTGTCATTGTAGTTCTTCCTTAGTAGGGATTTCAAATGATTTATTTTTAAATTAAATACCTTCTGCCGTAATACTGAAAGTATTATTTCTGAATGACATTCCACACATGCAAAAACAGAAACTGAAAATTGATGTGGATGAAATTTCATGTACTGTTGATCTGACTTATTACACCTAGAAAAACGCAAGAGCAGCAGTGCTGATAGAGAAGCCAGTACACATCTACTGTACTGTAGATAGTGAACCTGTGTGGCCTGAGGAAAAAAGGTGCCCTCATGTGTCCAGAAAGGGAATTGAAGTTTACTATTTCATATGCTGAAACTGATTAAAGTAACCAGATACATAAAATGCAGAACTGAATGTAAACTCTTGATATTTGGGCTAGAAGTAGATGAAAGACACCTACAAAAATATGAATTTTAACAGATATCCATGGTCCGATAGTAGTGTTATCACCGTGTAGCCTGATCTTCAAAATCAAATAAAGCAACGCTGGACCTGGTCAGAGCTTGGATGGGAGGACTCTAAGGAGAAAGCAGGTTGCTGCTCTAAGTGGTGTTGGGGAAATTCCAAGTCAATGCCCTGGGATGTTGACAGAGGACAGTGTGCAACAGGGTGTCTTTTCTTTAGCTGAGACATTAAACCAAAGTCCTGACTAATTGGCCTATTAACCTGGCCTGTTAATCTGTTTGATATTAATGTAAAACATGAATATCTAGAACTAGATTCTTCCTCTTATAATCGGTTTAATCTAACCAATTTTTTTAAATTTAAACATGCACGTGTTTCATCACCTATATACAGCACTTTATTAGTAGTAAGAAAAGAAACAGAAAGAAAAAGTAACAGACAGCAGTAAACAAGTCATGTAACAGTGAACAAGTTGGCTGCCTTTACTTGTCAGGTCACTAGCTGTGTAATATTTTGATTGAAGCATTTAGCTCAGGCTCCTTGCCGTCTCAAAGACGTGCTGAGCTATTACACTCCATCTCGACAGCTTTTTAAATTCTAGCTTTCTGTGTCCCCAAGACAAGATGCCATACACTGGGTGAGAGGGCTAAACTGTGGAACGTTCTGCCCGAGACTGTATGAAGCTCTCCATCTCTGTCTGTCTTTAGAAGCCGTTAAAAATTGCTTTTCCTTCAGACTACTCCTACCTTTTAACACGGAAACATTTTCTGTGCCTCAACATGTTTTTCTACCAATGTACTGTTGATTTGTTACCTCCCCCCCAGGGCTTTGAAATACCTTGACAACAAGGAGCTATATACACAAATCTCATCAACTCATTGAAGTATCTTAGAGATACTTCGTAACGCAACGTAAAGTAAACATTATGTGCAGAAAACCAATTTGTTATATTTTTTGCTGTTTAGCTTATTTATTATATTTATTATATACTGTAGCTTACGTTGTTGTAGCTGTATAAGATGAGGAGATATGTACCTGTTCCAGGTTATGAAATATTCTTGCACATGAACACCTAGGTCTTTTTCATACAGCAGGTAGCCTCTTCTAACTCAGTGTCTCCAACACGTTTGATTTTTTTGCAGTTGGCATTTGTAACAGGGCTCAGAGCAGCGAGTGTTTTACAGAAGTGACATCACTCCCTTGAAACCTTGATCGTCTGGATTTCTGCTGTGGCAGAAGACCCAGTTGAAATGGGAGCCGGTGCTGACTCCCTTGCAGTGCATAGTTTAGGACCCCGTGCAGACGGTATAATCCGGAAGTGACTGGAGAGGGGCTACAGGGAAAACGCGGTGAGGAATAGAGGGGTGGCGAACAGGGGGCGGTGCCGACAGTGATCCAGGTGCATCAGGGAGCACTGGCAAACAAGTCCAAAAACAGTCCAAGCAGGAAAACGGGGGCGCAGTCCAAAATCCAAACCAGGTGATCCATCCAAGACAAGACGTAAAAACAGGAACAGGGACATGGAACTAGGAAAATGAAAGTTAAAAGTAAAATAACAAGGTCAGGCGCTCTGAGCCCCGGAATCAGCTGGTCAGGACGCCGATCAGAACCCTAAGCCTTCAAGCCACAGACATGGGGCAACTTGATGCCAGGAGGGCCTCCGGGCGTCCGTCTTCCAATGCAGGGCCTCGAGCTTCGGAGGCATGAGGTTTAAATAATAGACGGGGAACAAGGGTCAGGTGAACGTGATAATGAAACTAAAATACAAAAGGAAAGGGTCAGAGCGCCCTCTGGAGGAGGGATGACGATCGTGACACCAGTCTTTGGGTGCTGTGGAACCTAGTGTGTGCTCTGAACCCTTCAGTAGCTGTGATTGAATCACAGAAGGGGCAGACAAGAGCTACATGTTGTCAGTAATGCCCAAACGTAGGTTGAGAGCTGGACCCTGCGTGTAGCCAGAGAGGTGGTTGGACGAAAATCCAAAAATGAAGCGACGGTATCCAAATTGTGAGACGAGAGAGGAGTCTTGGGTGTAAAGCAAAAGGTCGTTGTCGAAAGGTCGAGGGATCAAAGGGGTAAGTAGCTCTAGCTGAGAAAAAGTCTCAGTGGTGAGTGAGCAGGGATTGAGGAGAGAGTTTAAATAGGAAGGAGCGTGGTATCAATCAGTGCACGAGTGCCTGCGGTGTGCAGTGCGTGTGGGAATGTGGCGATGCCTGCGTGCTTGTGTGCGATTTGTGACACACGTGGTATATATGAAACACCCTGTACTTGTCTACGTTTAACATCACCTGACAGGTGACTGCCCAGTATTGAATTTGAAATCTTTTTGTATTTTGAACAATGTTTGCTAAGCCTCCTGTTATGGTATCATACTTGAATAGTTCACTATATGTACTAGAATTTTAGTAGATCAGATAAACATACAGTAAATATAGATTAGGAAGAGCAGTGATCCTAGTAGAGATCACTGTTATACTCCACTATTTACATTACTTCAGTTTGGGTATTCATTCCTTATACAGTATGTGTTCTGTTGCTTATTAACCCGTACTCCATCCGAAGAAATACCTTTTCCTTAATGCATACTTCCCAGAATTTGCTCTGAATGCTCCAAAATCATTCTAAAAAATGAATAATATCCATGATTGTTATAACTTGTTCAAAGAACTGGAACAAATTGGCTAAGCAAGACCTTCTTCTCTAAATCCATGTAAACTATTCCCTCGTCTTATTCCTACAGTATATACTATCCTTTAGTTGAGTTCTAATGATTACATGTAATTGAAGTCAGGCCTATGGGTTTATAATTAGTTGGATTGGCTTAGTCACCCTTTTATGACTGAGCACATCAGTATACTGTATCTCCAGTCTGTGGGTCCTTCCCTTGTCTTGAGGGACTGTTGGAAAAGTTGCACCAATGTTTTATGTATAATATCAGATTTTCTTAAATACAATTGGTCTACTCACTCAAGAAGACCCATAATAAAGCTCCAGATGGTACCAGATGTGACAAGCCGGAGAGTGGGGCGTGCTGTAAGGTTTTTTTTTAAATAGGTGGATCCAGATTAACAAATATGCCAAACAGACAGCCATGAGGTTAAAAAAACACCCCCGTGCCTATAATTATAGTGCAGGGAAAATAACAAAACACAACCAAACACCACAACAGAAACCTAAGCTCTTCGTTGAGCTCCTGCCTAAACTTCTTCAATTCCCTAACTAAAGTAGCCATACAGCTAAACTGCTACCGGCCTTGAATCAAAACAGTTCACAAAAAGTCTCTCAGACCCTTCTCAAAATCTTTTCCAAATAAAGTCTCCGAGACTCTTCACCATTTCACAGAATATTCAGAACATTTACAAGTTTCTTAGGCCCCTGGTCAGTCCTTCTGTCCTCGATAACAGACATCATTCCACTCACTGATTGACCCCTGAAGCTTCAGCTTCCTGCTTTTTAGACATTTACTGTACCTGACCAATTCACTTCCTGCAACTAGTCAGGTGACAGAGCAGCTCCATCTTCCCCCAGAGGATACTGGGAAATGTAGTCCTTGCAGGGCTGTGCTCTCACACAAAATTGATGGGCTATCTTAGATATTCTGAATTTATTCCCAAAAATTGTGGGTTTCAGCCTAAAGGCAGTACCTTCAATGTTTTGTTATTGGGAACGTCCTTTAAACCCTTCAGTACATTTGCCATTGTCAGTCCTTCCATGGCTTGTTTAACACTTTTTCTTAAGTGCAACAAATGTAAACCAGAATTCATGAGGAACTGATTAGAGCACATTCACTGTATATTTTTTACATCTACAATGTAACTTTTTGTAGATTCTGCTGTGCACAATGGAGTCATTTTTAAATAAGGGTATTAAACAAATGATCCTTCACAGGAGAACTTGAGTTGCTCCAGATTGAAATGTTTGACATTACTGAATCGCCTTCTCACACACAAACACAATTATGTCATTCCTAATCTAATTTCTATGTGTTGATACTTGTTTTGGTTAGGGCTGTTTCATGTAGGCCACCCTGAGTGTATACACTCTCCTCAGGGAGTAATTTCTCTCAACACTGGGGTTGCCATGTATTTCAGAGGTAAAGCTATTATTTGGCTCAGGAATATCATGATTTACATCCTCCGTGTTTTCCTCTGAGTTGTAATATCGCATAGAACACATGACATGACCAACATATTTATTGTTCCTGTTATTATTAATTATGTTTGTAATGTACTGTCTACATCGTGTAGTGGTGTCTGTTGTGCTGTGTACGTCCCGAGAGATCAGCGCGATTAAGAAATGTACATGTACATACTGTATGGCAATAAACTTCTCTACTCTAGAAGAAAGCCTGGCTTATTAACTGGTGGCTTAGACCATTAAGGAGGTGTCACTGTCAGACACCCATAGTGAACACTACAGGGCAGGCTGGGATTAGCAGTTTGGTTTCTGTATGGGTAACTCTACAGCCCACTTGAGTGACTTTAACAGACAGTCACCCCAGGGGTCAAACACAGACCGCATTGTTCGCCACAGATGTAAGGATATTATCTCCCAGCCTATGCTATGCTTTATTTCTGTGGTGCTGGAGAATTTCAGCCACTGGCTTGATTTTAGTTTAGATATTCACAAGCAAGATTTATAAGTTTTGAAGGGTGTTTTAAGGATAGCATCCTAAATTCTCTTTTGAAATGACATGATTCTGCTTTAGCAGAGTGTTAAACTTCTGAAGAGGTTCAGAAAATCTAAATACTTTAGCTGGTGCTCATCATCCATTAGCCTACTGATCAAAGGCAAGAATTCTGCAATTCATTACTGTGTCAACAGATCCTAGTTAAGAGACACATTTGGGGCTGTGAACTAATGGAAAACATCATACATGAGAACAGATAAAAACACTCTGGCTTTCTATGAAGGGAACCGTGTATTAAGAAGGACAAGACAAAGCTGTATGCAATTTCGTTTTTGGCTTTCTTCAATATTAGCCTCCAGTACAAAGAGATCTCCATGGTATCTGTCTAACTACATTTTGCACTGTTACTTGAAAAATTCTAAATATGAACATAGTTTAGCATGAAGGATCCCTTTTTTGCAGTTTATCCACAACAAATCAAGTTGTTTATGGGCATTGAATCAAAGTTGTGTTTACCAGGCTGGTCATCTTCTTATTACTGGGATAACATAGTGGTTCTAAAATAGTTCAGTTGCTACTGGATTTGATATGACTGTCCTTGTGTGTGAAACATAGTAAGTGACTAAGTAACTAAGAAGTTACTTATTCAGTCACTTTCCTTTTGATTACAATACATATTTGGCTCTGAACCTGTATTCCTAACATTCAGAAACTGGGCTGAGCTGACAATGAGCTGACACAGTATATTTAATAGCAACTATTAAGAGTTTTTATTGCAAATTATGAAAATAACTGAAAAGTTTCATGATGAATCATCACAATCTGAACCTTTAAATGCAAACGTAAGGTGGATGATGATTTGATGTTAGGTTGTGCTCTAGTGGATTAATAATATTGTAACAGATTTATATTTTTAGAACCCTATAACAATCTGATGATATCATTCTAGGAGAAAACATATGAAGGAATCCCATGAAACTCCAAAGTACTCTTTATGCTATCCACATGCAAGAAAATAGTAAGGTAAATGGAACATTTACTTGAACAAACTGCAGTAGTTGTAACACACTAGTTCTTAACAAATGTTTTGATAGACAGAAAGAAAAAGTATAAACATTTGCCGTTGCTAAAGCTTGGTTTAGTTTTCTTTGTGTGATACTGTACAGTTTCTATGGAAAACACATTTACAGCTGTTTTATAATGCTTCCACATTTTCCTTCTGCCAGTCTGCTATAAATTTCCAAATCCAAACTTTTCTGGGCAAACTGGGGTGAAAATGGAGAGAGAATTAGCCTAAAACAAACAAGCACCTTGAGAAGAATCAGAGTTGTTTCCCTTTGAGAAATAAAGAATATTTTGAAAGAGTTTGGATACGGACTTCACTGTTGACCTTGGCTAGGGTGACTTGTGATCCTTGATTTCCAAAGGGATGTGTCATTTTTAACTCCTTGGAGAAGGAGTGAAGTGATTGTCTGAACCAGCTCCCGTGTAGTGCGTATTTAGGACCCCACGCAGATGGTAAAATCTGGATGAGACTGGAGAAGGGCAACAGGGAAACACAACAGGATCAGGATAGGATGACTGACAGGGGGGTGGGATGGCAGTGTTCTGGTGCTTGGGGGGTCGTGGCGCAGGCGAACATGTCCAAAATAATCTAGAAGGGGAAACAAGGAAGCAGTACTTTTGAGCTGCAAAAATTGTGCTGCATCAAGATTAAGTTGCCTGCAAATCAGCCTGTAAAAGTGTAGATACCTAGATATGTCCAGCTTAATCTTTTCTTTAAATATGAAAGTCTTCAGCAGTCTTCACCTGTGAACAAGGGGAGAACATACAGTGCAAACTCCATGCAGACAGCATCCCAGGAATTGGGTCAGGGCCCCAGTACTGCGAAGAAGCAATGCTAACCACCTGCATCAGCCCTGAACAATCATGTATTTCTGATTGGATGATGCTCTAAAGTCAGTGTAAGACTCTTATCGATTTTACTCCTATTGTCAAGACAAGGCGGATTTTGATTACCATTGGGCAGTTTTCACTCAGGTTTGTCCTAATAAGGCTATAGTCTGTGGTGCTGGGACATTGTGCTGCCAATCTCCCAAACATCCAGTTAGGTTGCAGAATTCACCTTGACTGGAAAAGATTTCCAGAACACAAGAGAGGCCATATATGGCCTGTGGTCTTCACATGAGTTGTTTAGGTCAGGGCAAGTAGAAAGTGTGTGGCTGCTTTGAGCTGTATTCATCATCACCCATCTCGTACTCCGCAGGCCCATAAAGATAATGGCAGATGATGGGCTAAGAGATTTTAATCGCACTCTTTAAATCAGCCTTCCTCGCTGGCTTGTACAGCAGGCTTTGTTCGGAGATTTTGCAGTCACGCCTTGCAGTACAGACTTCCGTAGTGCGGAGTACTGTATGTCCTTTTTGTGACCTCCCTGCTGATATTTATTTAATACCGTTTTTCTGGGCTTTCAGCTCCTCTTCAATCACAAATGGGAGTGCAAGTAAGCTAGCATTCTTTCTGCACAGTAACCTGCGCAGCACCCAGGATGACAGAAAGCTTTGAAATGATTCTAACAGAATATTTCAGGTGACACTTCACTGAGAGGCTTTTCCTTAAATGGGGAAGTCTGGAACAAGCCCATCAGCAGTATTCCTCAATGGTAAGATGAGAGAGATGGCTAGGCTTTTGAAATGTATCTAAGGTTTGCTTCCCAAACATTACTAAACACCACTCTGTCATGATAAGTCAGTGTTACAAAGAACTCTCATAGTTAGCTATGTAGACCAGACCAACTTATCATGTAGGTGTTTAGTTTTATGCACGAGCACCTGGAAGCCGGTTTAGGAAGCACACTGTTCATGACCAAACCTAATATCGTACAATTTGTAAAGTTTTTCTAAATAAATGTCTAAATATAACACATGCTACAGATTTAATGGAACATGATTTTTTAAAAGCCCAAAATGTCAAGTGAAGTCTCAAAGATGTAACTAGGACTTCCACATTTTTTTCTGAAGAAATTCAACAGGTTTTAAAACGTTTTTAAAGCGTGGGGTAAATTGTTCTTTGCTACGGGGATCATAGGAATTTTGACCTCAATGAGCTTGTGTGCTCTGAAAGCCTGAACTGGACCTATATCAAAAATAATTTAATTGTTGCTTTCTGCAAAAAATACTGGCGACATGCTGACACCACAAAAACAATTAAAAGATTTGGACTAAAAAGGACTAAATAAGGACTAAAAAGTTTGAGTTATTTTAGCCTGTCGTTGTAGGACATTCCTTCCCAGTTGTGTATCTGGTCATCCCTCTGTGGATGAGATATTATAGATGAGCGATGACATTGAAGTTGTTAGATTTTCTCCTCACTTTTTGCAAAAGCTGCAAAACAAAATATCTCCAGATAAGGTTTTGTTTTTGCAGTTCAATTTACAGTCAGTCTTTTAGAAACAGAAATGCCAGCCTGAACACTTGACTCAGGTGGTTGGAGCCTGGTGCTGATACTGCCTGGTGTTTGATCCCCGTCAGCAGTCAGTCAGGGAGGAAACAGAACACTATGCCTTCACTGCCAGAGCGAGAGTGTGTCACAGATGTCAGAAGGGACAAGCCGTGGAATGGCAGGAGAGCAAAAAAAGACCCTTATGCGTAGTGTTGGAATGGGTCAGCTGGTCAGACGATGTCGGGTAGAAACCTATGCTCTCAGGCCACAGAGGAGACAACCTGGTGCTAGGCGGGTCTCAGGACATCCAAATGCTGAGCGAGGAGGAAAGTGTGACCCGGAAATATATAGTCCCAGACAAAGACACACCGGAAGGACAAGCAAAGCACAGGGAAACTAGGGACAGGACAGAGTAGGAGCGCCCTCTAGCTGTAGGGGGCGTGACAGCATGGGTGTGTTGCACCACTCCTCTGTACTGCCTGCAAGACTGGGCATCAGCACATCAGCCTAAACAGCTGGGACAGAATTGTTTTTTGTTTTTGTTGTCTCCTAAAGCTCATTTTCCCAACTTGTGTGCTCCCTCCTACTGTATGTGGGTATGTTTGTCTGTGTAACACTCCTTTTCCTCAGTTCCATGAGGGCAAGTTGTTTGTTAGCTGCCTTGCCAATGGGAATATGGCAAAAACACTATTTTGGAACACAATACTAAATTGAACAGCCTTAATGCAGGCCAGAGCTCCATGGCACGGAACACATTTAACTGCTCGAAGAGTCGGTTCGCTCTGGGAGGGTTTTATTTTATTTCTATTTAATCTTGTTTTCAGTACAAGAGCCTGAAGCTCCAAAGGAAATCAAGTCAAACCTTTGAAAACAAGAGAGGTAAACTTCAGCATACATCACAAGCTTTGGAGAAAAAGGCCACTGTGTCTCCATAATGACTCTTCTTATCTCTCTAATAAAATTTCATGTCTCATTTTAATCTTTTCATTACCTAGTCTCGTGGCCAGCTTTCCGAGCAGCCTGCTCTGCAGAAATCCAGCCAAGTCAGATAAATCTTGTTACATTAATCTGCCTGCCTTATGTGTAACATAGCTTCTAGAAATCTAGGATGACATATAGTCAAAATAAGGACCATCTAAACCTCTCTCTTATTAAATAACATGCGGCCATTTAAGTAATTCTGTAACTTATGAAGTTTAAGACGTGTGATAATAATAATAAAAAACTTTATTTTATATAGCGCCTTTAAAGGTGGCTTCTCAAAGCGCTTTACAGAATGACAACAACAATAAATAAGAAGAATACACAAGATAAAACACAATTACAATATATAGAGGAGACCGTGGATGGTGGTACTAAGAAAAGCAGAGGGGTGAAGAATGGAACCAGTTAAGTAAAGGCTCTTCTAAAGAAGAAGGTTTACAATGTAGACAGGCTTGGGGGACAGTAAGGAGACCAGAATTAAAAGTGCGAAGGTTGCGAGGTGGGGAGTAGGGTGATAATAGTTCAGACAGGTACTGAGGTGCCAAGCCATGGAAAGCCTTATAGGCGAGCATGAGGATTTTAAAGTCTACATGGAATTTGACAGGAAGCCAGTGCAAGGACTCCAGGATAGGAGTAATGTGATCATTTGCACTAGACCTAGTCAGGATTCTGGCTGCTGAATTTTGGACATACTGCAATTTGTTCAAAGTAGATTTAGATACACCAGCAAGTAGAGCATTACAGCAGTCAATTCGAGAGAACACAAATGTGTCGATCAGCTTTTCAGCCACAGTTAGTGATAGCATCGGGCATAGTCTGGCGATATTTCTGAGGTGAAAAATAGATGTTTTGACAGTATGCTGCACATGTGGGTCGAATGTTAACCCAGAATCGAATATCACTCCAAGGTATTTCAATTTAGACTGAAGCTCAAGTACAGAACCATCTACAGATAGGGTTACAGGACTGGCTTTATGAAGTTGATGGGGGGTGCCAATAAGCATGACTTCAGTCTTGTCGCAGTTAAGATGAAGGAAGGTTTTGAGTCATCCAAATTTTTATGTCAGAGATGCAATTAGATAGAATAGAGACAGCCACAGCAGTGTCAGGTTTGGTATGGATGTATATTTGAGTATCATCAGCATAAAATTGTCGAGAGCCATGTTAGGCTTTTTTGGCACGGGGGTAATGGCAGCGGTTTTGAGGACTGTTGGTACAATGCCAGTGCTCATGGGTGTGTGATGGCACATTTGGTTGTACTGTCGCTTCTTGTTTTAATTCTCTGAGCTCTAAGCTGTTAAATGGAGCCAACCCAGGCTCTGGCCAATCTTTTATTCAGTTAACAAAGTTTAAAATATCAAGTCAGTTTTGCTTATAAGCCTGGCGTGGAGCTGTACTTTGGTGATTTTCCTTAAAGCTCCAATAGATTTCTTTTCTTATGAGAACACAAAAAGTTATGATACACAATATTATTCTTAATATCCGCCCCACAATAGCCCATAGTATGACAGACTGTGCTAGCTGTATTGTAGATATACGGAGCTGCAACATTTTTAAATAATGTTCATAAAATGCTAATTGATAGCTATTTTAACAAATTATTTGCACAGGTTTACAACAGACAGAAGGGAATAAAGTCCAAACACAGTAATTAAGACATTTAAACAAGCTACATAAATAATTCAAAATAAATATACAGCACAGCATATAGTGCTCCATAAAGCCTACTGAGCACCTTCATTGCTTCCCAGAACAGCCAGACCACCCCTAGAGACAAAGCTGTATCTTTTATCTTGGGTTTCGTGGCCCCATATCAGAACAGCCTGGCCTGTTCTTTGTCTTTTCTGCCAGCACTATGTACAGTACATACAGTAAAGACGCTGATGCACTACTGCATGTGTCAATACAAGGAAAATCTGTTCGACTTTGCGATAAGCCTCATTATGCTGATATAATGCTAAAAGGGAATGAAAATGTTATTTTCATAAAACACTTCAACACAGATTAATCTCCCTAATATCTAGAACTGTGAGAAAGAAAGCATCACAGTGTATAAATAACAATTTATGATTTAAACCCTGTCTGTAATTTTCCTCCCATTATTTCCTGTTATTTGTGCTATACGCGAATCTTGTTTTAGGACCTGTCTGCCACCTATTGGTTGAAATTACACTTGCACTGACTGTATTTCTTTTTCTCAGAAAACCTTCTGAGAACGGTGTATTTTGTTACCATATTGAATTCTACACAATTGTGGGTGGATGAGTTACAGTATATACTGTGAAATATTTACCTCGAAAATAGAAGAGGAATATACAGAAATAATACAATCGGATATTTAATATTTTTAGCATAGGTTATTTATTTTCCTGGCTCGCAGAAATACGTACTTTTCCGTTTTAAGGTTTTATTAATTATTGATTAATAAATTATTCTCCGCACGTCTTCCGGTGTGGAGAAGAAGCCTCCACAGCCGAAACGTTGTGTTTCCTTTCTCAATTAAGGCTCAATTAAGTTCAGCTTCTACTGCGGCCACAGATACTGTACTTCCGAAGAATGAAGAGACTTCATTAGAAGATCCACCTTATTTGTCCATCTGTTATGGAGATTGTCTCTGAAACAACATTAGAGAATAGAAGAAATAGATAAGGAAGATAAAAACTAAATCTCCACAATGAAATGATCATATTTCAACCGTTCAAAATGTTTATTTTCTTAAAAACACTGGTCATTCTCAATTTGGGCTTAAAGTCAACATGGAATCAGTGCCTTTTGTTGCTGTAATAAACGAGAGTGGTTTTTTTAAAACATTGTTTCAACTCTTATTCTCACAGTGTTCAACAATTCGGCGGATCGATTAATTAACAACATAATTTACGTACACAGGGTAACTTTAAAGTAGCCAAAACTACGAAACAATTGGTTTTTGGTTCTAATTTGCTGTACTGTTATAATGAAGAATCTGATTTTTTAATTAAGAAAAATGCGCATGTCTTGAAGGTCTTGATCAGTTACTGTATTTGAATAGTTAAAAAAACATTTTGGATGATCCTCTGAACTCATGGATTTTAACTCTAGTTATGAGACAAGGAGGATTTTAATTACTGTACCATTGTGCGTTGCTTGCTTAGGGCTGCTCGAATAAGGCTGCAGTCTGTGATGCTGTGATACAGGCTAAGATCATTTCATTTATAAGCCTTTAAGAGATGAAAACTTCTGAATAGAAGCCATTTTCGATTAAATTTTCAATTTAACAGCCCTATTGGACAGCTCAGAAACTTGCATTTTTTAAAAAAATATCTACGGGACATCTATATGGTACATTATCTACTATGTACATAGAAATATCAGATTATATAGTTTTATGGAGATGCCCTGTAATGTTCCAACCTTTATGTTATTTTCAAAATATATTTTTGTTGTGCACCGAACCACGCTTCAACATTTCCATTTTTCTATTCTAGAAGTATGCGCTGTATACACAGCAAAACCAGTTTATTGAACGTCTGTGTCTAATCTTAATCGTCAAGAGATGAGCAACAAACCTATATTGGGATAGCTGAGGTCTGAACTGTGCAGATCAGGGTGACATTTAAATAGAAAATCATTTCTATAGATGGATAGGTGATATGTCCCCGTATGGTTTATAGGCTTTTTTTTAACATGATCGGCTGTTGGTGTGTAATAGAGAAGGAGACAGTAGTCTCTGGCCTTCTGTCAGCATCCTCACTTAAAAGCGCACAGTACAGCTTGGTGTTCGCACTTATCCAGCCTCCTTTCGTTATCCTTCGGAAACTCTAGAGCTGTTCCCATGGGATAGAAGTGGGGAGAGCTGGCTTTTGCCATCCACAGCGTGGACAACACTGAAGAACACCGAAGTCCCCAAAGTATTTTCTTGTCATGTACATACTGTATCTACAGTATATACAGTATAATATACAGTATATGTTACATGTTTCATATAAATATAAAACTTTGGCTTGCAGAAAGCAACAGAAGATCGTGTTGAGCTGTGATCGGTATGGCATCTGTTACACAACCAGCCCTTACTCAGCGGTGTGTGTTGCTAATCAAAAAACAGTCTATACAGCAAATACCAACTTCTCTTGCGTCGTTATTTTCTTAACCTTAAGTGCCGATGCGGAACCACAGGGGGGCAGTGTGGGTTAAACATTTAAAAGAGATCCCGTTTTCACAGGTACTCGTTGACCTGAACATTTTTTGCTAAGTTGTTGAATTTAGACCGAGGAACGCTTGCACTGTGGAGTTGCAAACCTTAGTATTATGAAACAGACTTCAATACCCGTTTCACAGAGCCTCCTTTGAAGGTGAAGAAACTGTTAATAAAGTCAAATGACTGTAATTTACTGATCTTGATGAAAGGCTGTTTTAGGTACATTCCTAAGCAGGCGAAGTTTTCAGTACATTTCAAAACACAAAACGGATGAATGAACATTTAGGGACATATTTAGGCTTAATACAAATTACAATACATTAAAAATACAGAAATAAAAATATAAATAAAGGAACTATTGAAATTAATTGCTGTCCAATTACAACATTTTGCATAAATTGAAATTGCATTACATAAATGAAAAATGACTCGTAAGTAATATACTGTATGCAGTACGTACTGCATGTATTCAGGACAATAGAATAGCACCTTAAGACATTCTGTAAGAAAGAGGTTTAGCTGTGAGTTTTTAAAAATTGTAGATATGATGTCATTAATCCCTTAAAAAATGATGAAATGTGTCTGCTGTTGTGTAAGCATAGGCGATATATTTAAAATCATACATCAGCTTGTGTTCGATTTTTGCTTGACCAGTTCAGTTACTTTGTTTATATCAATATCAGTTCTTCCCAGGAAATTGATGAACAGGTTAATAAACAGTGGCATGTAGTGTGCTTTGACATTTGGACTCTTTGTGCACAAAGTTGAAACACTTTTTGGGCAATTTTATAACAGGTTAATCAGTTTTAAAGTTGTAGGGAACTTTTACATAACAAAGGTTATTACACTTATACCATGTCCAACTGAAACACATTGACTGGAATGATGAGGCATTGGTCTCCGTTGTTAAAGAAGATCCTTGCGGCTGTAAGATGGGATATCGAGGAGGAGGTAAGATGTGCTCAACATAATCATCTGGTTCCCTTGCAGTGCCCTACGGATACACTTTTTGTAACCAACCCTGTAAGATCCTCGGTCCTACAGTGGGGACATGACTACCGTTTTGTCGGGTCATTCAGGAATTAAACGTACACACAAATTGATTTCAAGAGCTTTTTGGTGGTTTACCATAAAGGTGGATGTCAGGGATTATGTCCGGGCATGCACAGTTTGCGCCCAAATCAAGACTCCTCATTCCAAGACCCCCGGTGATCTGTAACCTTAAGCCACTCTGACTCGTCCCTGGTCTCACCTCTCCATTGATTTTATCACGGACCTTCCCATTAGCCAATGTTGCAATATTATCCTAGTTATCGTTGACGGGTTTTCCAAGTCTGCCCAATTCTCCCTTCGTTCCCTTTGCTCAGGAACTTGCTTCGTGCAACATGTGTTCCGACTACAAGGAATCACTCTTCTTCTTCTTCGCATTTTTCCCACTTATGTGGAGTCTGCTTGTTTGCACCGATTTTTCCACTTCGTACGGTCTGCGGCGTCTCGGCAGGTGACTTTCGCGAGGCGCGTGTCGTCTTTCAGCCGATCCAGCCAGCGTGTAAATGGTCGTCCACGGGGCCGGTGGCCTTCCACATTCAATTCGAGGGCGGTCTCTGCCATTAATGTGTCATTGCTGCATTAATGTGTCATTGCTGCGGAGCACGTGTCCATACCATCGCAGGCGCAATTCCCTCATTTTCTCAGTGATTGGGACAACTTTGGGTGTTTTTCGCACCTCTTCATTCATGACATGGTCTAATCTTGTCAAGCCGAGGGTCCATCGCAGCATCTTCATTTCCATCGTATGGAGTGGCTGTTCATGTTTCTTTGTTGTTGGCCAGCATTCAGTTCCGTATAGGGCCACTGGTCTGACCACTGAGCGGTAGACTTTGGATTTTAGGCGCAAAGGGATCTTCTTGTCGCACAGTACTCCAGTGACCTGCCGCCATTTCATCCAAGCGGCGCTGACTCGCGTCTTGGCGTCTTGGAGGGTAGCACAGTCGGAATTGACACATGAGACTACGTACTTGAACTGGGTCACTTTGTTCAGTTGGACCCCACCAGCTGCGATTGTGCCATCGGTTTGATCACCGCATTCCAGGTACTCCGTCTTCTGGATGTTCAATTTCATCCCGAACCGTTCAAGGCGCATCTTCCACTCCTGTACTTGCTGTTCGAGGCCGTGTTGCGTTTCACTTGCTATCATAACATCGTTGGCATACAATAGCGTCCATGGTCGCCTTGTTTGGATATCTTTGGTCACTGTATCCATGCAAAGTATGAATAGCAGAGGAGACAAGGCTGAGCCTTGGTGGACGCCAACATTGATCGGGAAGGTGTCTGAGGTTCCAGCTGCGCAACGTACTGAGCTAGTGGCCTCTTGGTACAGGAGCTTTATCCAGCTGACATAGGTTTCGGGGACGTGGCGCTGTCGCAGCACCAGCAAGATGAGATTGTGCGGTACCCTGTCGAATGCCTTTTTCCAGGTTGTGAAATCCCATGTGGATCGTTTTCCTCTTCTCATGGTGCCTTTCCATCAGTAGGCGGGCTGCATCTATTGTTCTGCAGTTTTTCACAAAGCTGCATTGGTTTGGCGAGATATCGATGATGGTTCTTAGTCGTGCGTCCAGCACACGCTCGAAAATCTTCATTGTATGGCACAGCAGCTTGTAATTGGAGCAGTCGTTAACATCGCCTTTGCCTTTCCAAATTGGCACTGTGATGCTGGTTTGCCACGTTTCTGGGGGTGCCTTTTCCCCGGAATCCCGGGGGACCCACAATCCAGGGGACTACATGGAATCCCTAAAGATATAGAATCAGATCGAGGTCCCCAATTTATATCTAGGTTTTGGAAAGCCTTCTGCAAATCACGCGGGGTCTCTGTCTCCTTGACATCCGTCTATCACCCTCAAGCGAACGGGCAGACTGAACGGATGAATCAGGAACTTTTGACTCATTTAAGGGCATATATCTCCTCCTCACAGAACAATTGGGTTTTACCAAGCTAGAGTTGCATCGTTCCCTGTTTCACAAGCTTTCTAGGTTTTTGACTCTGACCCCGGCTTTGTCTCTGACTTTGTCCTCTGGATCTCGATGTGGTTATTGTGGATGTACTGGTTTTTGACCCTGGCCTGACCTCCCCACCCACGTTTTCGGATAAACTCCTGCCGGTACGTTTGAGTTCAGAGGATTCTGCTTAGGATCCTTCTTCTGCACTGTAACAGAAACCCATGTGAACACATGGAGAGCATAGAAACTCCACACACATAGCTTCTCAGGTAAAGAATCAGCTGGCTTAAAGGCTGTCTCTAAAAGGTTCCTGTGCGTGTGCCCTTTGAGGGATTGGCATCCTGTGCAGGACGTATTCTCGCCTCGAACCCTGTGCTCCCAGGACAGGCTCTGGGTTTCTGTAACCCTTTCCAAGAATAAGGTAATGGATGGATTGATTATCTTAGTCAGAAATGTTTTTAGAGTCAGGAATTTTTTACAGTTAATAAATCCATTCGGTTGATGACTATTAGTTATTGATAAACCAGTTATGTAGCTTAGAGCTTAGCTGGAATCAAAAACAGAGGAAAACTGAGATTCTCCAAGTTTAGTGTTTGATTTTCCTGGCTTAAAGCAGGGATTTTGTGGAATTCACGTAATTAACCTATCTTTAGCTGTTAAACACTTTTAAAAATGACATGTCATAAGTAACTTAAAATCAACCAGCTTTCCCCCAAAAAAACTTTTTGCTTTACTTAAGTAAAGAACTTAACTGGAGCAAAGAACGGCAGCTGTTCCCTTGTGAGTGAAAGTTAAAATCAGGGATCTCAAACTTGGTTCCTGGGGGCCTAGGATCTTTAATTTACACAATGTGCAATGACGCACAATTATCATTGTTCTAACCAGACTCGGAGCAGGTTCCCAGGTAACTGTTACTTTAATTAAGTGAATAATCAAGTGCCAAATGTCTTAGGGAAAACCTTCTAAGAAAGTAATTAGGTTAATTGTTTAATTGACTTCTCAATTTGGACCAAAAACCATTAGACACTAAGACCTCCCAGAAACTTAAGACTCTTTGTTAAAATTATGAAGTTACAAATTAATGTGATGAGAATGTTTACTTATAGTTCATTGCCAAGAGTTCTTGAAAAGTTTAAGCTCCAACTTTAAACTCTCAACTTTTTATCAGAATTTTCTGTCTAACGTTCAGAATTTTATTTATGGCTTATTAAGAATGATGAACGCTCAGTATAGTAACACACTAACCATTTTTCTCTAATTGTAAGTAACTTAAGATGTTAAATGAATGGTTTTGTCAGTAGCATTAAATACAGTATTACATTTGTTCTAAAAATGCATCACGTTCTTTTAAGCTAAGACTTCTTAGACATGCTTCTGTCTGCCAAATTATTGAAAAAGGCACTGTACTGTTAGCTAACCAAATGTAAATAAGTAGCATTGTTAGCATTTGGTAGGTCCTTTGGGTTACCAGGGACATGTTGTACAGAAATGTAATTTACTGAACAACTATTGATTTTGTGCAAAAGTACAGTAATCTCCCATGTTCAATAACTCCCGAAATTCTAAATTATGTTGCAATTTTTGTAATGCCTGGCATTAAAAAAGAAATCTGATTCAATCCAGAACATCAGAACATTTCTCCTCATAGAACTTTTGAAATAATTAATTACAGAACCTGGAACACTGCTTGAGAACTATTGTCTACTACACTGGTTATGACCTAGAAGGTGATGGTGTAATCAGTGTTGATAAAGGCTTTGCAGTTAAACCAGAACACTGTGTGTGTGTTGTGGATCACATCTGATAAGGAGATGCCTGGCTTGGGCTTCATGAGAGCAAAGGTGTTGACTCAGAATCTAAGGAAAACAATGGAATGTTACATTCCACTGGCTGCACAGGAAAACCCGACCTGATTACACCATACTGCAGTTCAGCTGAGGCAGGAGGTCATGTCATAGAAGTATCAAAACAAACTAGCAAGAAAAACGTCCTAAAATGAAGTACAATTAAGGCCTAAAATGAAAACGAAATGCATCAGCAAAATGTGGGACACCAAAGCATCAATAGCTGGGATGTACTGTACTCCAGTGAAACTACTTAGGGCATTTTCTTGAAGTGTCAGTAATTACTTTCCTCCATGCAGACATCCCAAGTCTCCTGGAAGTTCCAGGAGTCTCTCAGAAATCAGTGTCTCTTCCCTGACTCCCGCAAGTGATTCATAATCTCCCAGGAATTGCCTCCCGCTCCCAAATTTTTCTCAAATCTGTTAAACAAGCCGCATGTCAGTACAACAAAAGTTTGCAAAGAAATTGAGATTATTCAACTGGACTGGTGAGTTATAGTATTTCTAGTGTATTGCATATACTGTATATTATAGCATCTATCAGCGAATTATTTAATTATATAGCTGTGATATTTTTCAAGGGGACCACCCCGGTCCACAGGTTTTAACAGGAGGGATGACCCCTCCTCCCTGAAATCAATTTTTCAAAGTTGGGACGTCTGTCCATGGGTCTGACATGTTGGTAGTAAAACTGTACATTTGCACTGCAGAAAGCTGAGCACTAAACTTGAAATCACTTGCTCTTCTTTGAATGCTGTGTATCTACATATTAACTCTCTGTTACAGGAAACAAATGGAAACAGAGCTTCGACCTGCAATCCAGCATGCTTTTTTAGGTGTCAGGCAGATGCTGTCCAGAGCTGCACTCTTGAGCATTGAGAAATATGCCACATTTTCGTCCGTCCCCAACACAAGCTTCTGCAAGTCACTTCCTTGATGAGCAAGTGTTCCCCATGGTTTCCAAAGGCTAGAAAACAAACAAGGTGAACAACAACAACAACAATAATAATAATTTCTGGACACTCCACTCAAAGCGCTCCCCTTCACCATCACCAGTGTGCTGCCCCACCTGAGTGATGGAATAGCAGCCACAGGGCACCAGTACACTCACCACACACCAGCTATCAGTGAGGAGGAGAACAGAGTGATGAAGCCAGTTCAGAGACAGGGATTATTAGGAGGCCATAATTGGGAAAGGCCAGGGGGAATTTTTACCAGGACACAGGGGTGAGCACCCCCTACTGGCCCCATGAACACGTCTTCCAGCAGTAGCCTTAGTTTTTCCCAGGGGGTCTCCCATCCAGGTACTGACCAGGCTCATACCTGCTGAGCCTCAGTGGGCTGCCCGTTCCAATATTGTAAATAGATATCGTACAATATCAGAAAATGATCCAGAACAGAAATGGTAGGAAAGGTAAGAAAATACTAATTAAGTAACAGATGTAAACTGCTCCTCTCGTGTATTGATTCACTTTCGGATGGATTTCTGGAACCTGAGGAGAGGTAAGCATAGGTTGAAGGCTGGATTAGGGGAAATACTGAGCATCTTCAATGACATACTGAAAGACTCAGCAGCAATATTATCAGTCAAATGAATATGAGGTGCCTATACTTCAATTTTTCAGGTGATGTTTACCAGTGTTTTCTCCATAATCCCAATAATAGTTAATTTATGCAGGGAACATGACAGCACTGCCTTTCAAACGTTTGCCGCTCACGCAGGCTAATATTGAGAAAGCTCTGCGTGATATCGGCTAACTGTTGCTATTCTGTAGTTAACTTTTGTGCTACATATCTATTGTATGATTTGTGATAAAGCTTCTGATGCAAAGCACAAGAGAAACGGAAGACAGGGCCGGTGAGAAAGACACTGTTTTCCTTCAGTGCTTTATATCCGTTCTAAGAATGATGAGAGTTTTCTCATCTTTTCTCAGTTTTCTCAGGGAGTTTTCTTTTACTCCCACTTCTGAAGAAGGTGTTAACAGCTGAGAATGTCTCTTTCAGTCTTCCTTTCAGTATGACACTTAAGTTTGAGGTGTGACTAATTTCTGATAAATAGTAATTTCAATTTGAGGAGCTGCATAAAAGCACCCGTTAAATTGTGTACAGTATATATATTGTAGAGCTCTCGGGTTCACGTGGGTACGTGCCATCCCCATTGCTGCCTCAGGTCAGTCCCCTGCTGTTCACGGGGAAGGGTGGTGACGTCACCGCGCCGTATGTTGGCCGTATGCGTTACAATATGTTTTTGTTTAACGGAAAGTAGGAAGGTTATTTAAACTGCAAGAAGATACTAAATTTCTCCAAGTCGCGCAAGGGGTGCGACTTGCAGACACGGAGGAGTGTTGAGAACGTTAGAGTTCAGAGCGGTACAATTGAAAGGTTACACATACTAGGAAACCTTTTTGGGAAAAAGTCAGTTTGGTAATCGGTTACAATTAACGCTGTTGGTGTTCTGGCGAATGCAGATATATTTTCTTCTTTTAGAAGTCTGATTACTTCTTAAAAACTGCACGTTATTTTTAGTCATGTCTGGCGGCGATGAACGTTTTTGCTGATAGACCTTACGTCAGTTCCGGTGAAAAACAACTTCACGTTGGAGCAAGATGAGCGGATTTGAAGAGATCCTCGCAAAAACGCGTCGAGTTGATTCGTCGAACCAGTTTCGAGCTCGGTTCTAAAGGATTCGATTCTTAATTGAAAGTCCGTTAATTCGATGAATACGGAAATCTGAACTGGAAATTGGTTTGGGAATGGATTCCAATCGATTCTTTGAGATCGATTCCTAAAGCCAATTCAGTTTAAGGTTACGATAAATAAGAGATAAACTTCTACTTAGTGCTTTATTGTATAAAAGAAAAAAAACAATTTACAATATGACCCGCTGTTTAGCTTAATTGAAATGGAAAAACCTTTCAGATGGAAAGCCAAAGAAAAGTAGCTGTTTGTAGAAACATCGGCTTCAGCTTTCGGGTGCTTTGCACTGGAACAGAACTGGTGCATCTCCTAAAACGTAATGCAGTTAATTAACTCTCTGGGAATGTATGTCGACAACGGAATTACCATTCCTCGAGCAGATAATTTAGTTTCCTGCTCATACAATTTCACGTTATTATATTATACTTAAAAATAAAGATCCACATTATGACGGTTGATGCAGTTTTAAAAGCCATACATTACATTAGAAAATTGCTACAATAAATATTATAGTCAAGGTTGTTATTCATTTTCATCGTATTCTTCTAAGAAAACATAAGTATAACAATTATACAAAGAACTTACGTTGAAAGCGAGCATATATTTTATTAAAGACATTTGCAAATATAAACATAGTAGCATTAAGAAGACGTTAACACGTTTAAACGTAAACGAAAACAAAAACGCATACCGTTTCTTCTTTGGCAGGGTAAACGGTGAATGTTTTAACACGATACTTTAATATATTATATATAATTTTATAAAACCTGTTGTTTTATTCTTAGCACATTTTTTTGCACATTTGGCATTTCAGTTTTATTTCCTCCTTTAATACAAGACGTTTACAAACAATAGCTATCAATTTGCCAGTTCCATTTTCTTAGGAGAAAGGAAAAAAAACGTATCTGCACAAAAGTAGAAAATAAAGACTATGAAGTCGAGGAAGATTATGTTTTTAATTGCCCTGGAGATTGTAACTGCTAATCGTTAATGATAAAAAATACTCATATCATAGGGGTACCTATAAATCACCTTTAGTTTTATATTGTTTCATATACTGTAAGGGAATGTTAACTTGGAAACATAGGAATTAGTTTTTGACATGCTCTGCCGGTCATTTGGGGTCATACACATGTCGGCAGCACCAGTACTTCACCAGCCCATGTAAGAAGTCCCTCATCCTTGGAAAAGAGTCTCAAAACTAAACAAGCTCCGATGGGGAACTTGACTGTTCAGGAGTCGACTCCAGCCACTATAGTTGGGGCGGAGGATGGGGGGAGGGGCGACACTTCTGTACAAAATAAACATGGGTCGTTTCCATTGACAACAATGGTATCAACACTTACATAGGGTACAAAGCAAAGTAAAGAAAGCAAAAATACATTTGATCGTAGTTTGTTTAAAAGCAGATAGCAGTATTTTTATTGTCGCCAATGTCCCCGTCCATAACATTGTAGCCTCTTCTGTGACTTTTAGGAGTTTATCTTGATTTTTATTGATCACTTTTGGATTGTTGGGGTTTTTTCGCCTGAAGCATAAAGATTTGTTAAGTACCACTGTTCTAAAAAGTCAAAGGACCTACCGTTGTCCTTGGAGGGTCATTAGTGGTAATTGTTTAATGGAAGACATTAAACATGTCTGCCTTCAGAAGATAATTTAACACCCATATAAAAGAATTTGGAATAATCTGGAATGATAATATTGGGGAGGGCAGTAGGAAATATTTAGATAGGGATTCTGTCCAACCTGTGTTTTATACTGTGTGTAATCTTCGTAAGGTAAAAGGGCGTCAATGTAAATAAGAGAAACTAAAAGAAAAATCCGTTAAAATACAAAGAAGGAGGAATACCCCCATTGTTTACTTACTTTTTTTTATTGCAGTAAACAAGTTTTCAATTAGCTTCAGACTGTAGGGAAATATTTTCTCACATTTCTAAAAACAGCATATTTTGTTTTAGTGTGAGGGTGTTATAATAATTTGCGTGAGAACATTTTTTTTTTCATTGTAAAAGGTTCGTATAGTACTTAAGGTGTTTCCCAGCTGGGTAAAAGTAGGAATATTATCCACTTATCTAAAAGTTACAAGAAATCTTTATTACGCGTGCTAACTCTTTACATAACTTACTGTTGTAAATCTGACCCCGTATAAACAGTAATAATCTTGACAATATTCCAGACAATAATAATCTGTGCGCCTGGGAAAACTATACTTTAATAACTTTCACATCACCAATATTTCCCTTTTTGTGTCAGGCTGGCTTAATTGGCACGCATTCCCAGGCATGTATTTCCTGTCCATTTTCCCCCAGTTTTTGGTGGAAGGAGGTTGGATTTAGGATGGAGGTCCCGCGAGTCACATGGACTCAAGTTTTTGATTAATGTCCAAATGCCTGGGTTGCTCAGTTTAAACAGGCAAGTGTAGGAAACCCGGTCTGCCTCACATCTTTTTTTCCATTCAAGAAATCTTTTTACGTCTGTTTGTTTTTATTCCCAATTTCATTTGTTTTTAGAAAATCAGGAACCTAATTCAAGATTTGTTTACGGCTTCTGTAAAACTTGTTCAGTTGTAACCATGTAACATTGAGACGATTGTTTTTTCAGGAAATAAAACTGGAATAAAGTTAAAGGACGCAGCTGCCTACTCGGGAACACTTGAATAATTATTAGCACAATGACTGAAGAAGGAAAATCAGAACACAGAGGTGAAAGCGGGAAAGATTTGGAAAAACAGCTCCGTTTGCGAGTCTGCGTTTTAAATGAACTTTTGAAGACGGAGAGGGATTACGTTGGTACACTGGAGTTCCTCTCGGTGAGTTTAAAACGTTTATAATATGAATGGCAGAGTTGCATTGCTTTGTAATCTTTGCTATCTCTCGACTGGGAAACTTGCAAACAACAAGACTACTTAACATGCATGGAACTCGCAGGCAAGTAGCAGAGCTGCGCACTTCAGCGTCTAAATCGTGCATTGCCTGTCAATTCATGTATACATCAAGGTATCTGCATGTCTTGAATCAGAACATCTCCTTCTGCTACGGCATATTAGCGCTTCTAAACTGACAAAGGGGGTTTTCTAGTACCATATTCTGTATCATTGTTTCATATTCGTTTTCCCTTCAGCATCTTTTGGAGTCCTGTGACAGTTCTTCTGGGAATCAACAGTTCAAGCTGTTGTTTTTAACTTGCCTCTTGTGTGTCGCTTAAACACCCATTGCATTTTTCTGCTCATTGGATTAAAAAGCTCGGAGACTGCAGATGGTAGTACTATATTTGTGCGTGTGTGATCCTGGTGGTGGGTTGTTAAATTGTTATAAATTGTTATTTTAATTCAGAATCGAGAAGGGTACTGCGATTGCTTTTTCACATTGCAATTCATTTCCGCTGCTTATTCTTTTGTCAAACCCAGAATTTAATCGAATTAAAAACGTTTAAACAGCCATTGTTTTAAAATCACGAAAAAATAACATAATGTACAGAATGTGGTGCAGTATGTCATTCTGGTGAGAAACTATTTTACATTGATGTTACAGAGCTTTACTGAACCTAAACCAGGAAAACTAAAGTCATCTTAAGAATCGTTGTTCATAAGAAACAAAAAAAAAATATTTTCTTTGTATATAAAGCCTCTGCACACAATTTCATTGAGAAAAATAACATTTTATTGTTTTTGAGTTTACAAGTCTACTATTGTTGGCAAGTTTGAAAAAGAACGCCAGCATGTTATCTTTTAACCAATAATACATTTAATATTGAAAAAAAATACAAATGACAAAAATTACAAATACAGTACGCAAGAACGTCACAAAAGATCCTTGCAAACAAGATGAAACCTTTGGCCCCCTCTAGCTCATTTGGTAGCTATGTGGTGGGAGAATCTCACCCAGACATTTCTTAAAAGAAGCCAGGTTATTGGCATCAACAACATTGAAGGGTAGCTTGCTCCAGACTCCCACAACCCCATGTGTAAAAAGACTAGTGTTCTTAATTTTAAAAACACTCTCCTGCGGGTTCCAATTTTGTCTTCAGTTTTGTGTTCGGCTGTTGATTCTGAAGAATTGAAGTGGGTTCACTTTGTCAAAACCCTTTAGAATTTTGTACGCTGATACTTGAAGGGAGTCCCCTTGTAGTCTTCTCTCTTTCATACTAAAAAGACTCAGGTCTTTTAGTCTGTCAGTAGGACATTCTTTTATGTCCCAAAGTGAGTCTTCTGTGGAGTGAATATAGAGTAGAAACATCTTTTTTGTAACATGGTGACCAAAATCCCCCATCCACCCATTCTTCCATTTTCTAACTGCTTTCGCCAAGTCCGGGTTGCAGGGAGGCCGGTAAGCAGCGGGCCCGAGGCAGGAAACACCCTGGATGGGACGTCAGTCCCTCGCAGGGCCGTCACACAGAGACACAAACACAGACACGCACACACTCACAGCAGGGCCATTAAGCCACCAGCATGCCTCTGCACTGTGAGAGGAAACAGGAACACCCAGAGGGAACCCATGCAGACATGGAAAGAACATACAAACTGTACGCAGATAGCAGCCCAGGTCTGGGGCTGAACCCAGAGCCCCAGCGCCCAGAGGAAGCATAGCTAACCCCTGCACCACCGTGCCACCCCAAAAGTCATACACTGTATTTTAAATTCAGTTTTACTAACGCATTGTCCAATTTGAACACCACATCCTTTGATTCATTTCTGCACTATTAACTGCACATCCTTTACATTCTGTTTTCTTTGTTATTGCTTCCTCATATTGTCTAGAAGACTAAAACTATGTCAATATAAATATCTAAGGCTTCTCAAAGTACACCATTTCCCAGATTCTCTCTGTAGTTCGTGTTTGTGCTCCTTACATAAAATAATCGGCACTCGTCCACATTATATACTGTATCATCTGCCAGGTGTTCACCCAGTACCACATCTTACTGTGATGCAGTAAGATGTTCCGTACTTTGAGTGAAAGTTTTGGGTCTGTGCAAATTCATAGAGTTGCACTCTACCAGATTCCACTACCATGTATCGATCTGATTCTCACATCCTGTTAATTGTATAGTCTGATTTTACACCACTGTGGTGCATCTCTTAGGCTGCTAACATTACATCATGCCAGTGTATGATGGCTGTGACAGTGCACTTAATCCACACAGTGCACCCAGGCAGTGTGTGAATGGCCTGACCAGTGAGGCAGGGTAAATCTCAGGAATGTTTCACAGGATTAAATACATCTGCATACCCTCAAGGTGAACGTAATTAAGATAAGCATTATTGCAATTGTTTGTCTTTCTCAGTGGAGTCCTTGCCTGAAATAATAGTGTTATGAATGAAACAACATCCTGTGAAACTCCTTTGAGCATATGTTAGGCTGACAGTGCTATACTATTCAGGACATAGAATGATGTAAAAAATATCAGAATCAAATGTTCTAATAAAAGCCTGTCTCAGCTCAACACACTCAGCCCCACATGAAAGGTGTTTGAAAAAATTATCCTCAATTTTTATCGTTATCATACATGACAAAGCAAACCTTTTGTTCTTATTATGAAAGGCTTTTGATGTTTTGCATCAAATCATAAGATGTTTTAGGGTAATTGTATTTATTTTCTTTTACACAGTCAGTACCAAAGAAAGTTAGCTTTGACTGTGACCAGAATACCTGTGATTGAGCTTTTGCCAAAATACTAAATAACATGTAAACGTCTCATCCAGAGAAGTCACAGGTGGAGACAAAATTAAAAACACTTGTGCTGGTTGGCACTGGCTCATTAATAACTGACTGCTTAATGAGTACAATTAATTGCTTTCAACTTTACACTCTTTCTTAAATTAACAAGTGACCTAAGGCATATGGAAAAGTGAAATTAAATCTTTCTTGGCTTATAGTCTGAGAAAATGTTTAAATGTCACGACCAAGTAAAAAAAATGTGTTTAATGACCTGAACTGATATAACAGTTTGTATTAGTCAGCACATTATTGTTAAAGTATCAGATTTAAGCAAATTAGCATGTGCATTAAAATAATGGTGGCATTGCTGCTGTTACATTATGTTTTGTATATGGAGCTGTACAGTATGTGTAACAGCTGTTACAATGCTTATGTTTTGTATATGTAGCTGGATCATCGAAATTTTAGGGATTAGAATGCCTATGAACTAAACTAACCAGAGTAACAAGATCCTACTGTATGTGTTACGAAGCGTCTTTCAGGACCCTATGCAGACGGCATAATCCAGAGGGGAGTGAGAAACACGGGGAAAAAAAACTAGGATCGGGGCTGGAAGAACAGGGGGGCGTGTCCAAGGTGTGCCGGTGCTCGGGGGGGGGGGGCGTGGTCCAGGCAAACAAGTCCGAAGGGGGTCTGTAAGAATATTCAAGTGTGAGCAAAAGTCCAGAGCCGGGTAATCAATCCAAGATAAACAAGACAGGAGTTAAAAGCAGGAGCAGTATCTGGCGAAGGGTCAGGGAAATAAAAAAATGTAACGGGGCTAGGCGCTCCAAGCCCCGGACGTAGATGGTTAGGACGCTGGGGAAAAGGCCTGCCTTCGGATAACCCGGAAAATAGGCAAGCCTTGTAGCGTCCATCTTCCAGAGCTGAGCCCGGAATAGTGGGAGCGTCTGGCTTTTAAAGGGGAGACTGGAACAGGAGGCAGGTGCAGGAGATCAGGTAAAATGTGAACGAGTCGGAGCGCCCTTAAGGGGGAGGGATTAGAATCATGACACTATGTGTCTGGTAAATTCATATTTTATTCTGCACATACCTATATTGGGTGAGATGGTAAGTGCAGGTCATAATGTCCTCATCAGATTATATAGTACAAGGATTAGAAACGGTAATGCATGTCTGAAGTGATGAGGGATGCCTGAGGTTGGAATTCATGGAATGTTGGCAAACGTCTGGGCCACCAGTTTCGGGGAAAAGTAACTGAGAGCATCTCAGACACACAGTGGGGGAATAAAGTCCTTGAGCCTTGAGGTAATGTGGTTTGTTACAGCTGAATATGTCTGCTACCCAGAGAAGACTTGGTTCAGCCGCTCTTTCACAAAGCAGACCATTAAATATCCGAATCAGATCATTGTGTGTCTTGGTATTTATGACTAATCAGATGAAGACATGGACATGCATGCTGCTTGCATCACAGTGTCACCCCTACAGCGCTGATGGGTCTAATGATTCTGTCAGGGGCAGCACAGTGGCCTGGTGTGTAGTATTGCAGCCTCATGGCTCGGTGATCCTGGGTTGGATTCCAGTCTGGCGCATCTCTGGTCATCCCCTGTGATAGACTGGTGTCCTGCACAAGATGGGGTCCCACCTTGTGTCCTGTGCCTGGACAAATAGGCTCTGGCTGAACACGTCTCTCTGCGGATGAAGTGTTTATTAAAAATGATGCAATTAACCCAAATCACTGAATCTGTACCGAACAAGGTTCCAGTCATCCTTACCAGGAATAAGTGGCTCTGATGATGGATGAATGGATGTCTTGGACGTCACCCGGTAAGGTCCAGAGTTTGTCCTAAACCTCCTTGTAATTGCGCAGGAGTGTTACTCCCAGGTACTACAGTTAGGACAGTGGAAATAGGATTGGTACTGTATGTCTGTCAGTGTTTCAGGTCACTGGGGCAAACGGTGCTTCCCAGACCACACGCATATGGACATTCCATACTTGAAACCTCAGCAACAGATGGTTCCAATGCAGACAGGTATTGAGAAACGGTCCCGTTCTGACTAATCCCAGTCTTGTAGCCTAGCAACCCTGATGTAATTCACTGAAATGTCACCATTAACACAGAACTCTGTTGTGTGTGAATCCTAGGGTGCTACACACATCTCTGTGGAAAGGACAGACTCTTTCCCTGGTGGGAGTGGGCCTTTATTTACAGTTCTCCAGTACATGTATTCTGGCAAAAAAATCTCAAGTGACGGCTTTTATATGTTTTTGTTTGTTGCCTGCTAAAAGACATTGTGATCCCATCAGTTCAGAATACCAGCTATGTGATCAATGAACCTTTCCCACAACTATCTGTTGTATCGTATAAAGCATTCTAAAAGTGATAATTAATTTTTAAAGTTCTACTTATTTTCCTCAGGGTATGTCACAACAAAACAAAGTAAGTCATTACAGTGGTAATTTAACACATTGAAAATGAAGGGCATCAGTCTCATTTCTTGAGCTTACGAAGCAAATGAAAGTCAGAAATGTCCTACATTTCTAACATTTTCTTTCATTTTTTGCATTTCAAGAGTAGCTTAGAATTATAGCTTATACTAATTTACAGTTCGAAGTATAGAAGTCTTTCTTACACTTTACCCCATAATGTCTTACTATAGTAGCTGGAGTGATGAAACATTTTTCAATCATTCACTTCAGAGGGCAGCAAAGCATTACCTGAGTGTTTGTTCAGTTTTTCCATTATAACAGAACTTCTACATTGTGTAAATAATGTAAACCGTGGGGGGGAGAGTTTCAAAAATTGAGTCCAACAATCTGGATATACAGTATTGTAGTGCATCCAGCTTTCATGTCAATCTTTTGTTTTCATTGCACAACCATGTTACCAGCCCAGAAGACCCCTATTCTACGTTTCAGTATCTTTTTAGGATCAGAAAGCCTGAAACCAGAGCTGGAGCATATAGGATGTGTACATTTGTTCAGCAGAACATCTCTGTTTTGAGAGGGAGCTGTCCAGGGGGGTTGTAGGAATGATGGTCTGACCCAGACAATAGGCTCCCTTGATGTGATATGGATGCAAAAGGTGACTGAAGAAGGATGTGACGGGAAAGCAGTGTTTGGTGCCTATTTATGTAAACTATATTTCCTGCCGAAGGAATTCCTGAGAGGCTGGGAAAAATAGCAAACAATGGTCAGCCGAAGGCTTGACTTGCATTCTCTAGCAACGAGTGTATCAGTGTAACCGCACAGCCCCTCCCCCAAGAGCTGCATTTGTAATATGGAAACTTCCAGGTTGTTTATTTTAATATCTCAGTGAATTATGCCATTTATTCCGTGAATTGCAAAACGGTAACTACTGTATCGTGTAACATGAGCTGTGGGCGTTGTGCTGCAAGTGTTTCTCGTTTTCTGAAAGAAAAATACGTCTTTAGAGTTTCAATTAGTCGGAAAGGAAATGTCTCTTCCAAAGGTCTGCAGATATTGTGGAATCACTGATTATTATATGTGGCTATTGTTTAGCATGTTCCTCCTTCGTAACTATTTATTGTAAGCGAACACAATGCAAGAAAAAATATTTTCTTCCTCTTGAAATACATTATAATTAATACCCTTGCTTAGCTGCAACAGTGAATTTATTAATTAGTGTGTTTGCACAATTAACAGCAGATACTCTTCCTTAATTACCAGCTTGTGTTTCTTCCATGTGAGAATGTGGCTCTGTTTTTGCTCAGTATACTTACATATAGAAAACATGGCCAAGCCTAGAACAGCTGTTTTTGTTTTTGTTTCTAAATCAGTTTCTTCAAGTTTAATTTGTTCTAATTGTTGTACAAAAGACCAAGTTGGCCTGGATAACCCTCACATACTGAGTATTGCCAACCCAAAACAATGACTACTTATGGACAACAGCAATATTGGACAACAGCATGTGATTGTACAAACATTGACTGGAATTCTCTTAAAGTGAATGCTAAGACATTTGCAGGGGAGTATTGATTTAATCAATATAATATGTAATCTTTCATCTGCTTGCAAACAAATGCTGAGCTCATTTACTTGAGTACACAGTACTCTGTGGAAGCTCCCTTGAATTTCCAAGGACTTGCATTATAGCCACATAAAGTAAAGATTCTCAGGACAATGATAATACAGTAGGTGTTCAATATTAATTGACTTGATGAATGACAAGTTGGCATTACATAATTTCTCCATTTTGGGTTTTTTATTCTTTTGAAATTCAATATTTTTTTGTTTCCTACTGTATGAAAGCTCTTTTCTCTGTATAACAGCCTTAGATGTGGCATTTTCTTAAATGCTTTCATTAACTTTACAAAGGAGTTCACAATTTTGAATATTGAACATAGCATTTGGAAAAAAAAGACCCAGTCCTGAAAAACTAAAATGATCAAGTGATATTCTGCGAGACAGCTTCCTTTTGTGAAGTTTAGTGTTCTGTTGCTGTGACTGTGGTTTTGAGATGCTTTTGTTGTTTTCAGGCTGTATACTATACCACAGCTGTTATAGTGTGGAAACTGCCCTGGTCTCTTTGAGACTCATTTCTACAGCAGAACTACTGCTTCAGAGACTGCAGTTTCTGAATTTTCTGTCTGACATATTGATTGAGAAACATAAGTAGGCCTGAGAGGTTTCATTTTTCCAGCATAGACAAGCATGAACGAAATCGGGCAATAAACCCAATCCTTCTTTATCATTCACAAACATTTTTCTCTTTCCCCATCAGGAGTTAATCCATATACTCTGTGGAATGCCAAAGAAGACAAATTAGTGGGGCATCAAAAAATGTAGGGCATCTGCCTTTAAATGTTCATTTCTCTGAATAAAAACAATTTAATTCACTGTCTACTGATGAATTTGTTCCCTCTTAGTAATGAAATGTGATGCATTGGTTTCTCATGCAGGGCTGTAGGAAATGTGAAGGTACCAGGTTCATTTCTGCAGTTACTCAAGGCAATCTGTTATATCTGCAGACTGTTATATCTTTTTCTTGTAGTGGGTTAGGTTCAGTGGTGTTATTTCAAAACTCTGGGCTGTGCCTAGGAATTAGAAGAAAGCCGGTAAGACTTAGATGAGTACTCTCATAGATTAAATGAAACAGATTTTCCAAAATGTGTTTTTCGAGATTTATATTTTGGCTAGCATTGAGGCACAACTGTCTCTCATTAAAATAGTAATTTCACGTGATTACATTATTAGACTAACCTGGCATCAGCAGTGTGGTTAAATAAATCTTCTAGGAACCTCAATCCCATTAATTGAATTTAAGCATTGTATTGCTCTATGTTAAAATTTGGCTTCTATTTTAAGCTCAACAGAATGAAAACTTAACCCATTTTTGTAATATTGCAGTTTTATTTGCTGTAAATAAAACCAGTAAGATAGCTTATGAAATATATTTGTGTTTGTAAATGAAACACACATTGACTTATATGAAACTGTTGTACAACCTCCATTAAAGATTCATTGTTGATTTTCCTACCCTTTTGAATACGAGTTTTACAGTGCAGCTTGAAATTCTTCACTGAAAGCCTAGAATGGCATTTTGACACTGTACAATTTTTTGTTGTCTGTGCTTGAAATACAATGCCAAGAATTGTAAAAGAATCTAAGTGTTATCCAGGTACACCTCAGTTCTTAGAGCAGGCCCACGCTATCAGGATTTCGGAGAAAAGGCAAGTGGAACAATGCCCTTCCTGACTCTGAATGCCAGAGGGAACAGAAGCGGCATAAGTTCCGTCCATTATTCAAAATACTTTGTTGACAAGAAGCTTTTTTCCCCTAGTATGTGGAATGTAATTAAGATTCCAATCTCACTAATCAGTGCACTGCTTTTTCCATTGTAAGTATTTCTCATGTAGATAAACATTTTAATTAATCAGGCTGTGCATCTTTGTCTCATCAAGTCTTCGTATTTTTTTTTTGCTTAACTTCCCTAAGCTTTCGTATAAGTCAGTTTTGGTCCCCTGTCTTCCAAAATAATATACTGTATAGGTCTTTAATCCGGGTGCCATTTTTTGAAAACAAAGACTGTTTAGTTGTAAACAGCACTAGAGAATTGTCTTTTATGGTGGCAATGAACTCTCACACCCACTTGGATTTTACCAGACAGATGCGAAATGAAGGCATCTGAGATTTTCACAGAGTCTTCTTTTTTTAATAAAGAAAGATTATTATGATAGTTTGTCCATCATGAATAAAAGATGAATGAAAGCTAGATAAACACACACCTCTGTGTCATATCACAACCATTCATTAGCAGAGAGCCACTGTTCCTGGTAAGAGTTAGGGCAACCTGTCATGGAAACACAGGGTGCAAAGCAGTACTATACTGTCAAGGGATATACTGTATTACAGTACACTAGTATATTACAGTACACACAGAGGGTGATTTACAGACATTACAGCATAAGAATGGTTACTAAGAAACAGGCCTGTTTGGTAGGTACTTGATTTAAGGATCTAATCTAGCTGATTCTTGAAAGAAACCAATACATGGCTTCAACAGCATGGTTGGGAGACTTGTTCCATACTGTCTCAACCCTTTAGGTAAAGATGTCCCACCTGGCTTCAATTTTTAAGTTACATCCATGTAGTTTTCACTTTTTTTATATTGATTATCAAAGAATCTGTTAGGGCAGCTTTGTAAATGCCTTTATTTTATTTATTTTAGATTTGTATCAGGTCATCTTACAGTTTTCTCTGTTCAAGACTAAAAAGCTTGATTTCCTTCAGCCTGTCAGTGCAGGATAGTAGTGTTTACACTATAGTTAAGGTTTTTACTACCTGCATGCAAAACCCTGCACTTATCTACATTAAACAGTCATAATTTCAATTTAATTGTTTTGAATATCTTCTATTTAGTGTTTGCTATCCTCTGTACTTTGGTATCATCTACAAACCTGAGACGTTTTGTTAATTTTTGCTTTGCAGATAAATGAATAGAAAACAGATAAAAAGATGCAGAAGCAAGGTTTTTAGATAAACATACTCTTATCAGAATGAAGTGTGCACTGATTTATATTTGGGACCAGGACAGAAATACTTTTTGCAACCTGTAATTTACTTAATTTTGTCCATGTGTGTTGTTTGTGAAGTTATAAACTTCTGCACAAAAGCAAAGATTCTTTTATTGTTTTTTTTCCCAGATTACTGGATTTATTTCAATGGATTTCTGTTTTGGGTTAATAGGCTTTGACCAAAGATAACTGCTTTTCACAGTGATGTCTTAATGTTTTAAGTAAATGATGGGGTGTTATCTGTTCATCAGTTTTTCTTGCATTTTCTAAAACTCTATCTTATCTTTGTTTTCCTTCACTTAATACTTAATACTTGACTTAAAGCTTCACTTAAAACTTGATACATTTAAATTTCACATTGTAAAAGGTATTGTCATATTGTTGCATTTCCGTAAAATAGAGAATGGAAAATAGGAAGACAACTGCTGGATTTATACAAGGATGAACAGGGCAAGGTGAGAAATGCCAATATTATATCAGTTTCCGCCTGGCCTGTTTTGGAGCTATTTTCTTGTGGCCTCTTTGATTGAAACAGATGGGAGTCTGTTGTCTTCTTGTTTGTATTGCTCACCCTGGTCAAGTCATATATGCCTCACGACTTCTGGCTCATCAATAATGATTTTTCATCTGTCTTTGCTCAGCAGAAACCTGGACAAACTTGCACCTAATAGCTGCCAGCTATTTAGAGCAACAAACTTTGGTGATGATGCTAATTTCATTGACCAGTAAAGTTAATTTTGCCAAATTGCTTTATGATGGCTGATAAGGATTGTAAGTTACGAATAGATATATTTGTTTCTGCTATAATTAGGCAGAAAGGGAGAGTACTGCTGATATAGTAGTTACTGTTAATAATTAATACTCATTAAATAATTAAAAGGGACTCAGAGTTTTGTAGATATATATTTATTGATCCCATGATTGCATAATGTGGAAGTGTTGTAGCAGACAGAACTGAATTAGAAGCATCTGACCTATTGTAGACCTTCAGTGGAATCTGTAGGTTTTGCAGAGACTGCCCTAAACAAATGCCTTCCATTGATCATGTGTGGTTAAAAGTCCCGTTAATCCTTCTGTGACCCCTGTTAAAGCCTTTGTAGTGACCTTTTGGCTGACCCCGCACAGGGTGGTTCCTAACACCTCATCAGTCTGGTCAAACATTCAGCCAAATGTATATGTCGGAAATGAGTCTCTGTAAAATCCTCCTGTACAGTTAACCTCCCAAAGCAAGATTTTTAGTGCCATTATTATAAAAAGTGAGATTCAGTGCCTTCAAAATATAAAATTGGAAACTGAGAATGTGTCACTAACATGTACACTCAGCTATTTCAATAGTTTTATTTAAATCTGCTCAATTTTTGTAATCAGTATGTTCATCAATGTGCTATATATCTTATAAATCAATTGACTTTTGAAAGCGATCTGAGGCAATATTTTAGTAACTTAACTAAAGTGCTTAACAGGCCTGAACCACAATTCTGTGTTACCATATTTCTTGTTTTTCTGAGCTGCTAGTGCGCAGAATAATTTGAGGGTTTATGTTTCACAGACACTTTGTAATTTGGGGGAAAATAGATGAAACGTTTTTCTCCGTCTGCATTTGGAGATTTTTGGTATGCATTTAAAACATGCCTGAAATGATTTCATGTGCAAACAATATTTTTTGGTGTCCAAATGTAAAATGATATTAATTATACTGTACCACAGTAAGCTACGCATTACAGTCACAGTGAATTTGAATACAAGAAGACCTGGATCTTTTTTAAAGAGCTAAACTGTAATTCCACACACTTTAATTGTGTAAGTGCTAAATTGGTGATGATGAAAAATTTAAAAGTTAAAAGAGACACCTCCCTTTTCACTGCACATAGTTCTGGAAGAGGTTAGGCTCTAATTTAGCTCACTTCGGCTTTCCTCTGTCTATGTATCTCATCTGCTAAGAACCCTTTGTAGCATCTTTAGTAGGATCCTTCCCCCCCTCCCCATCTTCATCCTTGGAGCGGCTCCCTGGCTCATTCCTCGTTAATTGAGGCCAGGAGGGGTGCTGTTAGCCTTGACCCTACTTACCGACTTCCATTTCCTCAGCCAGTCATGTTACACACCAAAACAACTTCCTATACGCTAACACTAGAAACTACGTCAGCTCATTGCATTACTTATGTTTGAACAAACTACTGAATTAATGCTTACACTTGTTATTTGTTTCTATTTTCTACATGATAACCTTTGTGCTTTTTCCCCACTATCATTGGAATCAGGTAGCTGCATGTATTAGTATTCTTATACTGTAATACTTGAAGCCATGTGTGGTAAATTATCTGCGTCCAGTAAGTGCCTTCGCTTTTGTTTCAATGTGCATTTGTCACAAAGATTTCCTTCCTTCCTGAACCTGCCCTTCTTTACATTGTACTCGGGGTTTCCTGTGCAGTTTGCTGTGCCTGGTTACACTCTCTCCCCTCTCTGCCAAAAATCCTTGGAGACATTGTGAGGGTCCTTGGTGGCACTGTGACTAACGCCAGCCGGGGAACGGTTTTCCATAAAGAAGGAAAAGTGATGGTTAAATTAAAAGTATGATTTGATTTTTGATTTCAGCTTATTTGTCATAATGCTTATTTGTGAATTACCTGACAAATGTAAACATTGTTCAGTGAAGCACATTTAATAGATTTGATTTTATCTGAAATTTTAGCCCTGCTAATTTATCCCATGGAACCAGGCATGGTTGGTGTATGTTTAACATAGTTAACATGGCACTGGGCCTGTCACAGTAGGTAACATCACACCCTAGGAGCACAGAATTCTCCCAAGGAAGGAGACCCAGTCTTGTGATGTTGCAGAGTTAGCTGCTGTATAGGATGAGGCGCTGTCAAAGCTCGGTTGTGATCCAGTCCCAGGCAGAGCAGAGCCCGTCACACTTGAGCCTGTTGTCACAACCCCATGGGACACCTGAGAGCATGTTGTAAATCTGTTCATTGCCTGTACTTTGCTGTGATGCCTAAGAGCTGTGGCTCACAGAAATTGAAGTTGTATGTTAGTTCAGTGCATTCAGCATTCAGAAATTTATGCGGGGTCTCATTCAAAATGTCCTAAAAACTAGATTCTGGTGGCAAAACAGCAGGGGTGAAGACAATGACCTTTTCCCCCAAATATGGGCATAACCTCAAATGTTCCAAGATACTGTATATACAGAAGGGTTATAAAGAGGATGCAGAAAGTAAACAGTGAACAAAGAGGGGTGAATGACTGTGAAATCTGCGGTGGAATGGGGATTTTTTTTATCAAACTCATGCCAGCTGCCATGTCACATGCAGAGTAGTGTGACAAGTGTCTCTGCACAAGGGCCTAGTGTTTGAGCTGGCATGGTATCTGGTAGCATGTGGAGCTGTGGTGTTCAATGTACTGTCTACCAGGATTTTAAGCCATCTGTTCATAGTGTACGTGTTTGTGTCACTTTGAAAAAGACTAAATTCTTTATTTTTAGGTTCACATTTCTTTTTAGATTTACATCCTCTGAATTTGACATTTTTCAACCATACAGCTTGAAAACTGTCCTTTTGGGCTTTGAAGCTTTCGAGTTCCTTGTCTAGCGTGAAGTGTCCTCTGTTAAGCACATTTGAATGTCATTCTACCCAACTAGAATCCAAGGTGGTTTGAATGGATCCAACAAGAACGGCAGGAGTGAAGAAGTAGGACTGCTCAAATAAACACAGGGACACATGAAAAGAGCTTAAAACTTGAAACTGAACTGACAGTTATTTTGTGAAAAGGATGGAATTTCTTAAGGAGAGTTAAGGGATTGCTTAGGAGGAGCGTTCGTTTCCAACTGTTCTACACAAGTTGGGCAGATTTCTAAAAACCAATGATTATTCTTAATCTTTGAATACTCTTCTTAAACTTAATTAACCTTCTTATGACTTCCTTTGAAGTCACACTAGCTGTTGCCTTCTTTACAAGAAGATGTTATTCAAAGTCAGTGGTCTTCAAGAAGTTAGCTGTTGGAGGTTTCCACAATCATGTTGTAAATTTTAGGTTGAGGAGATAGCAGAGGCCAGCTAGTTTTCATCATTTTAATTCATGGAATTTTCTTCTCAGCCTTGAAAAATGAAACTGATACTTGGCCTTCGGTTGTTTGAATGCAATGGCTGAACAAGTTCTTGAACGTTGGTTCTAGTACAGTAGTTTGAACTCCGTTTAAGTATTTGCAAAGACATAGAACACATGTAGCGGAGCTAGTTTGGGCACAGTGACATCATCGCCCTCCCTGTGTGTAGCAGGGACCTCAGCCCCTGGGCTGGGGGAGGTCTCCGTTAGGTCACTCGGCTAGTTCCCTGTTGCGTTACGCTGGAGACCGCCGGCTCGCGCCCAGGCATTGCGGGACGGAGCGGCGAGGGCACAAGCCCACCTGGAACAGCGACGGTCACACACGCATACATTAACTTCTACATAAGAAGACAAAATATTTAACAATAGTCAATTGTGCTCCTGTCATTATCAGTTACATCATCAATAAAGATGAGTGAGGCTGTTCCAGAAGAGGCTCCAGTGTGTATGTAAAGAGCATAAGATCACTTTATTGGCTATATACTGTACAATTTCTTGTTTTAGGAATTTGTGATATTATCTTATCATGGCTCACAGATGATGTTTCCTTAGACACCTTCATTTCCTTTCTTTCTCAATACTTAATCTTTCCGTCACATATGTAGGGGTTTATCTTTTTTTTTTAAATCCTCTTCTGTCATGTTTGTAGCAAATTGTAATCTGGCTTTTCTGTTCTTGGTGCAATTGAGAGGTTTACATCTTGTGGTATAGTCATTGTCCTAGTGTTCTGTGAAATGTGGATCCTGACTCCTTCATGCATGCAAAATGGAGGTTGTTGGCGATTTTAGTGACACTTTTAGGGTTTTACTTGACAGTGCGGATAACTTTTCTGTCATGAGCTGCAGATGTTTTTCTTCACTGACCCAGTCTTGGCTGATGGGTAATTACAACCGTGTTTTCTTCTTTAGCTTTTCTAAGCTGTTGATTTTGGTATGCCCAATTTTCTGTGTCATGGTTATTATTTTTCTTTTCTGTTTTTCTTTAACAGAAAGTTATTAGGTTTTCATTTGCCTTTCAACTGCAGACACTGAAGTCCAAGCGAGACAGGTTAATAGGATGTTCGCAGCTTTTCTTGTGAGTGCTAAATCACTCGACAACAAATACCTGAACAACCAGAAAGTTCGCAAATGCACAAGTGTAAAACGTCATTAAAATAACGTCAGGCAATTGTACCAATTCATTTTCTCCTATAATTTTCTTCAGAATGTCAACACTATCAATTTGTGTAATTTACCCGAGAGTTGGGCTAGCTGAGTGGTATGCAAACTAACCGGAGAGGCTGTGGTTGAGTGGGACATGCTGCCTGTCAAGCTTGTGGTTGTGTAGGCGGGAAAGTCAAACAAAACACTGTCCAGGGCACCAAGGGGAATACGAGATCATTTTTGGAGTTCACCCAAGCGAGGGTCACATCCGGCGCATCTCAGTAGCGCAGCACAGACGGACAGTCCGAAGGCGTTGAGAAGGGAACAGGCAGGGTCCTGACCAGGGAAACATCTAGAGAGTCACTGACACCGGGGGGGAATCAGGGAGCAAGTCTAGACAGGGGGTCTAGACCGGTCCAGGCGCAGGTCAGGAAATACAGGAACTAGGGAGCACATTAAGAGACAGAATCTTGAGGAGACTCCCTACACAAAACTGTGCCCCAGATCGGCAAAAAAGTTTGACTTGACCCGAAGAAGCCTGCCCTCCTGATGGCGGAGTGGTGGAAGAAGGTGCACAGATCAGGTTTTCTGTCTGATTATGTGTCCTTGGTAACCGTCGTTGATAGAAGAGTGGAGGTGTGGCCAGTTACCATGGTAACATCACCCTGCTTCCACAGTGATGGAGCAAAGGCAGACACGACTCCTGTGTGGTGAACATCAAACTCATAATATTTCTGTTCTTTATATAGGGTAGTACCTCACAAACTCAGCCCCCAAGATCTACCTAATTATTTAAAACACCAGACTCTAATAATTCACTTAATTGAGGCTATGAAGCTAGGGATTCACTTACTTTTCCATGTCCCCTATACCTTAATTACTCTTTGTTTGTTTAATTCAGACATACATTTTTTTTCAAGCGACATGGAATTGATCACTATAAACCACTGCATACTGTATTTGCATAAAGATGGGTGTTGATTCAAGAAGGCTATCATAGTAAATTGATGAGATTTCCATATTTATCCTTGGGGTCCACAGAGCTTTTCGGTGCTGTAGTTCTGTATTTGAATCATGGTTGATGACTTGTAATTCACGTGAGGAACCGAGGAGAAAGGGGGGGCCAAACAAATATGGGAGTTGTGGGATGTGGAGCCATTAGAAGAGGACAGCCACAGCCGGATCATCAGCTAGAACGAGTGCTGGGTTCCTCAGATGTTAACTAGGCAGGAGTCGTACCAGGGTCCCGGGCTGTTCTCAAGGATGGTGAGTCAGGAGCACCTTTTATTCATAGATACGATGGTGGCACCAATCCAGAGACTCACCTTATAAGTGTCGTTTCATAGCAGCTTTTAATTGAAATTAATACAAAGACATGAAAACTCTAATAAAATACTTTTCTTAATTTATCTTAATATCCAGTTTTATCTCCCAATAATAGACAAACATTGTGCACTGTTTAAAAGAAGCTAATATCCAAGAGGTCTACCATCCCTGTGGTCTAGCTAGCCTCTAGTGTTAATGCCAGCATTAACCTAGTTGAAACTTAGAATTTTAATTTGCATTGTAATTCAGGAGTTTTTGGTTATTGTTTAATAGGTGTGGATTTCTAGTTCATGGTCTGGGATATCTCATTGGTTTGAATTAGATCACTTTATTGGCCATTTACAATTTCTTGCTCTCCAATATACAACTTGCTCTCCATGAGACACACAGACAGGGAGAGAAGCTTGGGGTCAGAGGGCAGGGTCAGCTATTTATACGGTGCCCCTGGAGCAGTTGGGGTTAAGGGCCTCGCTCAGGGGCCCAACGGAGTAGGATTCCCCTGCCGGCCGCGGGATACGAACTGGCAACCTTCCAGCCACAGGCGCAGATCCTTAGCCACAGAGCCGCTTTACCGCCCATTAATGTTAATAATCCATAAACTCAGAGTTGTAGTTGTTGTAGCAGAAACTCCTGTTGATCATGGTTTTGACAGTTGAAGCTATCAAAACAGATATGAAAGATTATACTAAAATTGCAAATTAGTATATGTGGGCCTGTTTATAATGAATGTAGTGTTAAAGATATTGTCAAATCTTGTCTGTCAGGCCATGACAACAATCACTTTGAAAAGGAGAGCTAACTAAATCAACATCATACATTAAAATGGCATCTTTTCAGTTTCAACACAGCAATTGATTTATATTTTAATACTTAAGAGGATATTGAGGAGAAGCATTAAGCTGCCTGATGTTTATCTGTGTGGATGAAAATGAAGACAGAAAAAAGAGAAAACAAGGATTTGTTGGACATTCCAGTGCAATTCAAGCCACCCTTTATGATAAAAAGTACCAATATTGCCCTCAGTGATGTGAGCTACGGTGTTTTTGGATAGCTTAGAGATTCACACAGCTCAATATATTACAATGACTTCTAGTGTCTGTCTGCATGCTGCATGATATATTTAGAACGGAAGAATTAAGTACATGAAGACAGATAGAGTTTTTTTAAATCAAAGAAGATATTAAAAAGCCTTGCGTTCTGTTTTTAATAAAAACCTTAAAGCATCCTGGAGCCAGTATTTCCATCTGCAGAGGAGTTTAGCTTGTCCCAAGGCAGCAAGTTAACATTCTTTGTTGTATTTATAGGCCATATATCCTGTGCCCAGTCTGACTTTACATTGTTAAGTAGTTGACAAAAGCTAAGAATTGTCCTTGTGGTGTCATTGCTTGATAAAAATGGTTGGCTGCTTTCTGCGGTGTATATATGTACAGTATATGTATCCCTTTCAGTCTGCTTATATTTTGCAGTTGTACTAGTCACAGAAAAGCCTTCATAAATGCTTTAAAAATAGGGAGGAACATTATACACTTAAATAACGTAGTAGTTGTTCTCTGTCTATCATCCCTTACATTTTATGAGAAGTGCAAGATTTTATGTTTGTGAAGTCAATCACTGGAAAAAAATAGGTTTTTTTTTAAATATACTTTTTATTAAAAAAAGATGGCTAGAACTGGAGCAGGAAGGGAACAGCACTCTATGACATATCTCATTTCTGCTCTGTTAGTTCTTGGTCTTAGGTGTTGGAGCTCTGACTTTCTGGGAGATGTTTCGGTCTCTGACAACAACATGATTCAGGGCATCTTCCTTTTTGTAAAATTTCAGGCAAAGAGTGAAATCAATAGCTTGGCTGTGACTTTTATCCAATATGACATTACCTCCACAACCATTTATACAATGGGGTAGTTAGCGGGGCGATTTTGGTTAAAGTACCTTGCTCAAGGGTAGAACAGCAGTACCTCTGCTTGAACTTAGAACCACAACTGTTCAGTTACAAATCCTGAATCCTAACCACTGTTCCACACTACTGCCTTTTATGAAAAGAAACCAGGTCTAGATCACAAAAGCTACTATGTTACTTGCTATAGTGCATACATTACTCATCACTAACTTCACTAAACACCAAGGAAATACTAAAAAAGCTAAAAACACAATACACCCAATACGACTTGCTTTTTTAACTCTTAAGGTCACTTCAGCATCTTTTTCTAATGCACATATATTTTTCCAGTAATCTGCAGGGCTGAATCTGTATCTTAGTTTTCTTTTTAAACTTTTGGAAATAACATTTAATCTCTTTACTGTTTTTCTGATGTCTTGTTCAATGTTTACTTCTGGTCTAGCTTACATAAAGCACTGTGCTTAATTAAAATATCCTGACCTGACTCTAGACACAAATCCCACTGAGAGCTACAGTACGTACAGTAGGAGCTTTCCTTCACTGAACCTTGTGAAAAAGTCACAACATAAGAAGACCTTATTATGCATGGTATTCGTAGAAAATAAGACATAGTGTTTTTGTTTAATACTTGAACACAAGCAAGGCTACAACCAAAAGCAGGCCTTTTGACCCATGAGGTCCATTTGGTAGTTAGTAATGTATTGATCCAAGGATCTCATCCAGTTGTTAAAGAAAGCCTAAGTTTCAGCTTCCACCAAATGGCTGGATAGATTGTTCACTGCTCCCTCAACACTTTGGGTGTTGAAGACTTTTTAAATGCACTTCCATGTAGTTTCCACTTGAGTCCTTTGGTTTGTGTTCCACGGTTCATTTTGAAGATATCCATTGGTTTGCCTTCCTTAATGGCACTGGAATTCCTCAGGTCCCCTCATAGTCTTCTCTGTTCAGGACTGAAGCAACGAGCAAGGTACTGTACCTGGACATATCTGGTTGTTGTGACTGATATCACCGCTGCAAGATCTTACACAATAAGATCACGGCTGCAAGATTGTACACAATATTCTAAATGAGGTCTTACTAGTGCATTGTACAATTTTAACATAACAACCCCTTGAGTTAGGTTTTGGGCTTATAACACTATGCGCTAACACTTTGTTTGACTTCTATTGCTTCCTTGCATTGTTAAAAGATGTAAAAGATGTGTCAACATAAATACCTTCCTTTAATTTTTTTCCAGGATCAGTGTTTCCTGTTTTGTATCTACGATATACAGTACAGAAGGTTTCTATTTTAAGGCACTCCACAATATGTGTTGTTTTGCACTCAAGTCATTGATAAATCCAGATACTTAACGTAAAATTTCTCTGCACTTGTAGATTTTTTTAAAGAAGGCACCAAAGGCCAACAACGTTTTGAAAAAATATTTTGGAGAATAAAAAATTATTCCTTCTGCACACAATGCTGTTGCACATGACTTCGTGAGATAATGAATCCTGATGCTCCGAACATTAACTTTTAGTTGATTAAACCAATTCTATATGACCAACAATCAAGTGACATTTGTTGGTTGAGACCAAAATTTGTAAGGAGTTGGTGATGCTAGCTATTTCTCTTTAAGGTTTTTTTATGGGTTATACAGTAGGTACAATAAATATATGCGTGTGTCTGAACTGAATGTTGGGAATGTATCTCAAGCTAATTACATATTCTTTGTGGATATTAATTCCCCTTTCTGAGATATAAGTTGCATTATTTAGGAAAATAAACTGGACTTGTAACAGGACCCTATGTGCTCTGTATTTGGCAGCTAAAAGTGAAACACGCACTTAGCCTAACTTTAGGTTTAACTAACCTGACTCTATTCCATTCATTCTTATGGGAAAAGCCTCCTGCTTTAAGGCGCATGGGCAAGGCTGCCGCTCTTACAGTCCCAAAACCTGCATATTTGCCTTATTCTTCTAAGGAAAATTCTCTGTACGGTATGTATCGTTTCTCTAGAAGTTGTGACTTTCTCGTCCCTATCCTTGATGTAAATTGGGGGACATTTGCAGTCCTTTTTTGCTGCCTGCACATATGCCTCAATTGTCTACATTAAATGTCATCTGCTAGGTGTTTACCTAGTCTTGAATTTGAGCTAATTTTAGTTTCCTGTTTTGGATCCTAGCTATCTGCACCCTGACTACTTTACTAAGTGTACCAGGAACTAGATCATTAATGTAAATCAGGAACAGCACTCATCCTAGTATAGATCCCTGTGGTACTCCACTAAATGCCTTATCCGTACTGTTTTGTGTTTCATTAATCGGTTCCATTAATCAAGTCTAAATGCAGATGTTTACCTGACCAGAAATCATTCTTGTTCTTTTTTTTCCCTTTGAACTCTTTCTCAGGCTAGAATATCCCTTGTGTTGTGTGTTGATTGATACTGAGCACAGTATTATCTTCCTACTGTTCTGTAAAACTCAACGATTCTATTGCTTACCCTTAATGGTTTTGTAGAGGACATGGAGGAATTAAATAAATACCATGATCCCTTTTATATGTAGTTTTCTGCATTTCCACATCACCCATGTGATACTGTATGTACTAAGTGTCTGCCTGCCACCAAAGTGGATCACTTTGCACTAAAAGCTTTTAAGTCTTTTTGCAGCTCCCTTGCTGTGATTTCTGTGTTTACCACTCCCCACATTTTGGTATTATCTGCAAATACAACTAGTTTGCTAACTATGTCAGAATTTACATCGAGGTTATAGATCAGGAAGAGCAAAGAGCTGAAAATGGACTCCTGTGGCATACCACTGCTTCTATCTGCTCAATTGGAAGTTGTGTCACTTAAGATGACTTGCTGTTTCCTATTTGGTCAGCAGTTCTTGATCTATGTACATACATCAAGTTTTTATAAGGTTTGTTAAAAGGTTTTTGTATCAGAAGCTTTCTAGTAGACAAAAATATCATGTCATATGGTTTACTTTTGTCTACTGTCCTTGTTACCTGTTTAAAAACGTATAGTATGTGTTAGAACTGTCCTTCCTTTTCTAAATTCATATTGGAATGACAGAAGTATAACTTATTCGTCTATAGTTATATATACAATATTACTGTGTTTTTCTGTTAAACATATTTTGAAATGGTGCTGTTTCAGTTATATACTGTAGCTGGGATTTCAGCTGGAATAAAAGCCAGCATAGGTCTCCTGAACCAGGGTCTCCCAGCCCAGGGCTGGATCCCTTTAAAGTGCTTTTTTGTCTCTTTTGACTTTAGTAAAGTATGTTTTCCTGTGCATGAGAAGACTGAGGTTGTATTTTGTCTGTCAATCACATGGGAGCACAGCAGTGAATGTGACCTGAATGTGACATCTTCCTTTAAGATAGAAAAAAACTTCTCAAAATGCGACAGCCATATACTGTAGCAGTGCTTCCCAAACCTGGGCTGACAACAAAGATCAAGTTTAAAAAGCATGGATCTCAGAGCAGCTCTTTCCAGCATTGATCCAAATATGAAAAGGTGCCATTCCAAGAAACAAGATCACATCTCACTGCTTTTTTAAATTCAGGTCAAAAAAGCAAATCACATATTTTTCATTTAAACTGTTATCTATATTTTATTTTGAAATAAATGTTGTATTTGTGCTGATTATTTAAAAAAATAATTCCTAAAATTCCAACATGATCTATCAGTCTTAGATATAATATTATACAGAGGATAATTTCTGTTTCAAAGTGATATTAACTGGCAAGAGGCTTTTGATACAACACACAGTGAAAATATTTATAGAACGTTTTTAAAGTTTAATCAATATTGAAATTAATTTTCAATCCAGCTGCTGACAGGGTATTCAAAGCACGTTACATTTTGAATCCACATTTTTAAAGTTTAGTTGTTATTTAATAATTATTTGATTAACATAAATGAGCTCGAGTTATGTCTGTTTTTTAAGACTACAGTATGTTACTGGGTAAATTATTTAGAATTGATAAATCTAAATAGAAAATAATTCATACTCAAATCCAGCTATGTTAAAAACAGTCCTCTTCAGACTAAAAATAGATTGCTTCAAGTGTAAGTTTGGACACAATTTTTTCCACATGGAATTCCGAAGACGTTTCAGATGCAGACTCAGATGATTAAAACACATGCAAGGCTAATCTTTGTACTTGGGTTCTTCTCAGTTTCCAGAGTATGCAAGTGGTCTGTGTAACTTTTGTAAAGTACCGTATAATGAGTAGCATCTTTCCTTTTGGCAGATAAATCTGAATTGTATCTGTTTAGGATTAGCAGAATTCCCAAACCTGGATGAAGATATTTAATATGTTCATAGAAATCAAGAGTGTATTTATCTACTGTACCTTGCAGTTTTTGAAGAGCAGGAACCCCAGCCCAGTTAGGGATGAAGGTTGTTTATCTCAGTCTGGACGCCTTAGTCTCAGGAGACAACTGCATTTTCTGTTTGCCAAGTAATATGAACTCCTGTACAGTGTGTTATTGTTTCCCACCAGTGAATAGATAAAGATTTAATGCATGAGGCAGGCAGGCAAGCTTCCGATCATTATGACAGTGTGCCTCTACCGAAAAGATGTCATGTTACAGTCCTGAATTACATAAGTGTACAGAACACAATGTCTTGCCCTGTTTGAGGAGAGCCTTCAAAATGATAGAAAAGCAGCCATCCCAACGTGGAACAGTGGAGAACGAAACTTATCATGTTAGTGAATGGCACTAAATATAGTTCTGTGTGAGGCTGGTCAGATTTTTATTAATGATTCCTCCCCTGCCTTTCCTCATTTTCCTATGGACAGAGGTGGGAAGCTGACAGCCATTTCCCAGCAGCATCAAATAAAGTTTAAATTTTCTGACCACCAAAGTGACATGTGGGGAGCGGATGAACATCTTTTTCCCCACCAAACACGTACAGTATGAGGATGATCTTTGACCAGCAAGAGGTAGTCTCTTAGTGTGGAGGAGAACATTTATTATGTTGTTGAGAGTCAAGAGAGCCCTGGCCAACTAACTCCATCCAGCCCTCAGTGGCACAGAGTTAAGTGTGCTCTGCCACTTGGGGAATCTCAAGTGACTCGGACCTGCAAACGTAGAGCTCAGTCTGGGCTCAGTCAAGCTCCTTTACTGGTTGAGCAACGTGGGAGACCCAGGCCTCTTGTTTTGCCTTACCTTTAGTACATTTAATATTTGCATGAACAAATATGCGTATTTTCCAGTCACAGGTTCAGTTTATCTAAGTTTCCAGCCTATAATCACATCCCTTTGTGAACTAGTAATTCAAATTCAGAAATTCACATTTTAGCAGTACTGTATTTTTTTTTGTTAAGTCCTCTGTTGCGGATGTACAGAAACCTCCATTTAATAATGGGATGTATCCCTGAGGTCTACAGTACAGTAGTAGTAATAATAATAATAATAATAATAATAATAATAATAATAATAATAATAATACCACTACTTTCCTGATGGACGATAAAAGTGAATATCATAGCATTCTCTGAGAAGTTGTGTACTCAAGCTAGATCATTCCTTATGTCTGTGCATTTCAAAGGAAACAGTAGTCCTCTAGAGTCAGCTGGGGGATGGTCATTGCTAATGTTGAAATATCCCAGTCCCCTGAGGTCTACACAGCACAGTCCAGCCCAATACAGTCATATTGTAGCGGATTCGCCTGGTGCTGCGGCCGAAGAGTACCTGGGTGGGGTACGTGGCAGGTAGCAGGATGGGCGTAGTAGTGGCCAGGGTGGGGACTAGGAAAGCCACTGACCAGTGCAGCTGACCCGCTGCAAAACGGGTGAACAGAGTGGTGAGATCGCTCGGTTTAGTGTATATACAGTAGTTCCCTGGTTTCGCTCCCCTGTTATACTTGTACCCAATTGCCACCCTGTCCCTGTGTAAGTGTACCCAAATAGATCCCAGTGTGTTGTGCTCTCTTTCTTTCTCTCTTTCTGCTTGCACGCGGGCGCTGTGGTTGTGTTTGCTGTGCTGGATGCTCGTCCGAAAAATAAAGCGCCGTTTTTCATTCAAACGAGAGTCTGAATCACTGTGTCAGTCCTCGCCGAACCCAAAAATATTACAATATTATAGTTACATACAGTATACAGTATCATTGTCTGAGAAAACCGTCTGCAGACTCCATTGATTAGCACATGAGAAACGCACATACTAGTTTATCATTGCTACCAGAAAATGGTAGTCTCAGAGAGCCGACATCCTGAACATGAACTATCTCCAGGTTCCATTGAAGACACAGGCCTTTATCAGACAGGTAATTTAGCAGCTACCTTTTCTATCATGCAATCCTGACAATGTTATACAGAAGTAAGTTTTTTATTGAAACTGATTATGAGATGCTAGAAAGTAAAGAGGACTAAGAAAGTGCTGTTGCCCCTCTCTCTGCACCACATTCAGCTGCCCCAGAGAATCGGGAACTGTGGGAGATTATTTGATTAATCTGGGATGTGATCCACTTTTTCAGTTACTTCTTACATTTATTTAAAGGGTAACTGCAGCTCTATTGTCATTTTTCGGGGTTAGAAAGAACCAGCATTGATAAGTGCATACAAACTACAATGAATGTCAAATATACACAGTAACATATAAACCTCCAGTTTACACCATAAAATAGACAAATTTTCACGGTATCCACAGCGCCATATTCAGTGATTCACTACGCAACTTCCAGTGATGTGAAACAGCCCTATTACATTGTAAATGTGTAGGCATGTGAATACATCTCTTTTAATCCAAAATAAATATTGCTCTTGACTTTGAGATGATTATGCTAACAAACGCAACTTGTTCACATACATACAGATCACGTTGGAACATTTCTGCAGTGAAATGTCTGCTGCACAGTTGGTCAGTTAACACCCCAGGTAGGGTTAGGATTAGCATTCACACTCTAATTAGGCAGCTTTTAAGCTCGGGGCTGGATTTTTGGGCCCAAGTCAGGTTTAGGATGAGTGGTTTCTTGCTCCTATCTGAAATCTGTTTTTTCAGAAACTCTCTGAGGCCTGGATGGCACGGTTGACCACGCGGTAATTGTATCTCAAAACTGACTTGGTCGGATCAAAAGTTGTAACCAGGCATTATTGAATCTCATTCCCTTGTATGGGCTTTGATCACTGGTCTTGATTGTTTCCCACTCATACTTTTTGGTTTGGGGAACATGTCAAAGTCTGTTGTCTAGAGAAGTTCATATATAGATCACGGAAATGCCCAGATGACACCCCTGGTAGCGTTAGGGTTAGCATTCACACTCTAATTAGCCAATTTTTAAGCTCAGGGCTGGATTTTGGGGCTCAAGTCAGGTTTAGGACAAAATGTTTTTTTGCTACTATCTGAAAATGTTTTTTTCAGAAACTCTCTGGGGCCTGGTGCACCGCGCGTTAATTACTGTATATCCCAAAAATGACTCGGTCGGATCTAAAGTTGTAACCAAGCATTATTGAATCTCATTCACCTGCAAGAGCTTTGATCAGTGGTCTTGGTTGTTTCCCACTCATACTTTTTGATTCTGGGAACATGTCTAAATCCGATGGCCAGAGAGGCTCAGATATACAGTACTATCAGGTAGGTGCAAAAACATCTAATGTTGCCTTCGATGAACTGTGCTCCTCTAGTTCTGAGTAGTAGTGCTACCGCTTTCCATTGTATAGTGGCCCAACTTGGGTTTGATATTTATGTGTTTATAAGCTATGCAAATGTATGTAGAATATATTTGTACAATCATTTCCACTGATCACCGTACTGTAAATGATTAGAAAATATCTACTTTCTTTCAACTTATGTTGGAGATTGAATTACAATTTCAGCAAGCATCGTACTGTATATTAATAAAAACGCAAAATATTACTGTGGGAGTTCAGCCAAGCGTTGCAAAGGATATTGTGCCAAAAACCAGAAGTTTAATAATAACAAAAATGTTTTTTACAGGGATGCGTTTGGAGAGATTTACACCACACCAGCTGAACTATTGAACTATACAGTCAATAAATTTAAGCTTCTTTTCTTCCTCTGCACTTTGATCCTAGAAATTCATAAATTGAAGAAATAGAACCGACTGCGGCAGAGAGACAGAAACTTTGTACTAGGAGTGGATGTGGCTGATGTCGGGTAACTCAAGCTCCCACTCCTGATCAGAAGTTATAGTTAATTAAAAGGCCAACCTTGAGCCTTTCACTTTGATCCTGGCTCACTAAAGAGAAGGGGTTTCGCCTCAAACTGGAAGAGATGGTAATTTTGGTTGAGTTTGAACCCTGGTAGTCACAAGTGTCGCCAAAAGCCCCAGTGCGCCAGGCAGGGTGGCAATTATATCCTTAGAGCTTTGCCCAAAAGTTTTATCTGCCACTCACTTACTGTATAGTGCTTTTCTGGGTTGTGCCACACAGATGGATGGGCAGGAGGCTTCGAGTTTCACCTGACACCAGACATCAGACACCAATCTGATCTGAGGAGAAAATTAGGATTATCAGATGTGCAGTCCAGCCAAGGTCATGCTGCAGTGTTCCCTTTGTATTTTACAGTACGTGACAAATCAAAAACTGTGTTTGGACACAAAGGACACAAAACCCTGTGTTTTAAACTGCTTTTGTCCAGTTTTTCTTTTAAAGTACCTTTAAAGGTGGCTTCTCAAAGCCCTTTACAGAATGACAACAACAATAAATAAAAAGAATACACAAGATAACACACAATTACAATATATAGAGGAGACCATGGATGGTGGTACTAAGTAGGTGCAGAGGAGTAAAGAATGGAACCAGTTAAGTAAAGGCTCTTCTAAAGAAGAAAGTTTTGAGTCTGGATTTGAAGGAGTTTAGAGAAGGTGTCTCTCTGATATCCTTGGGGAGAAAGTTCCAGAGCTTGGGGGCCTAACAAACAGTAAATAAGAAGTAAAATTTTCTAGGTATAAAATAATGATTTATATATGATTGTTCAAAACAAGTGGCATAAAATTGCTTTATTCTTGCAATTTTTCATTTCATATCTGGTTAATAAGCAAAGTGTCTTTCTTCTCTGATTAATTTGCCTTTTATAGGTGTTGTACGTGTAGGTGCTACTGTATGTCTGAGGAGTGTGTGAAATACTCTTTTGAATACCATCAGTACTGAGAAGCAGATTACTTATAGATCTATCCAGATGGTAAAGTTTACATGTATGCAATGAAAGAATCATAGAAAAATATCACCATGCAAATATTTTTCTTCTCCAGGGTATTTAGTCAAGCACATACTGTATTACGCAGTGTATTGCCTGAAGTTCTTTTCACTTTACACTAATTATATTGCAGTTCCTCTAAATAATTATGGGCTTGGCTTTCTGTTGACAAATTCTGGACCGATAGCCTTTGCAATTTGCTTAATACAGACTGAACAGTTTGCCCACAAATCACCCATTGGCTGGGAAAAGCACCGCTGTCTTTTTCTGGCTTTCCGTGCTTTTTTGAGATTCCTTTCCTGTTATTCTTTTGTCTTGGTGTCTTCCATTTAAAGCAGCCTTTGAACTGTTTAGGTCCAATTCCTCCCCCCTAGAGACTGACAGAGATAACAAAGATTTTTTTTCTATCAGCAGGTCTTGGAAGGAGTTACGTGGGCTGCAAGCATCCTCAAAGGCAATCTGTTCAGGCGACAAGTGTCATAAAGATAACATGAGGACAGTGTCCTTGACATGTGTTCCATATCACACTGGCTTCTATGAAGCCTGATGTTTGATTATACATGCAGCCACAAATAGGCTGAAGCCCAATTGTTTAAAAGGAGGAAAATAAATGCCAGTCCCCTCTCTCCCACTCTCTTGTAGTGGCCAACGCAAGGTCCTGATTGCTATATCTACATGATTAAATGGTGTACTATTCTACACTTCATTTCATCTCACCATGTGAAAAGGATTTAGGGACATAATTATAGATCCTCAGTCAGAACATATGGATATATCATTCCATGTCCTGCATTTTCAGTGTTTACTTTACAGTGAATATACTGCCCTTTAAAAGGCAGTTAGACGCAATTGCTTAACTGGATCACAACTCAGCAAAACATAATCATTGCTCTCTGAGTATAGGATGTTTTTAAAATTATTAACCATAATTGTTTAAACATTATAGTTGTGATTATGCCAACACATCTAGTGAAAAGAATATTGTTGGGGCAGTGTTCTTGATGACCTCCATTCAAAGCAGTCACATAAAAAAAAATGCACAACCATATAAATACTGAGAGGCTATAATAATGCAATGAAGAGTTTTAGAACCACGACGATTTATTGTGCTTTTAATGCGTCTCAGTATACTTGCAAATTAGTAAAATGCAGGAGTGAAATGTGATTTTAAATGGGCTTTGGGATTAGTGATCAGCATCACCCATAAAATGTGCATAAGGGATTGAAGAGTGATTGTGTGGAATGAAAAGGAGGTTGCCTTGTTTAACGGTGAGCGTGGTTTTAGTGTTTTTAACTGGGGAACCAATCTGACCAAAGGCAAATTTAAAGGAATGTCCTGTGATGAAAAATAATTGCTAAAAACAAGGGACGCTTCATATCTTGTGTATTCTGTGGTTTGTGGCTATTGCATCTATTTTTTTATTGGGACTGCTCTCTGTCTAAGCTGTTGATCCCCTCGTATAATATGGAGGTTATTTACCCCCAAGACCTGACACTGGCTGTGCGATTCCTTAATACAGATCACAGTTAACACTTAAGAGTTCTTAAGAACTTAAAAGAGTTCTCTTATGTTAACAACTGTAATGGCTGCTGTGTGCCCTAATCTGATGCTGACTAAGGTTGTCAAGTGTGATAGACATTATTCTGTGATACTAGAAAACCTGCAATCTGTAAACCCAGTGCAAGGCCTGAGCACAAACATGTCATTTGAAATTCATTTCTGTGAATGGAAACCTTGGGCTTTGTTTAAGTTTGCAAATTTGTTCAGTAGGAACGAGCACTGGTCTAACTGTGGTGTAATTGTCTGGAAACTGACTACTATTCGTTAGTAGTGCTTTGATGATTATACTGTACTACTGTTCAGAAATGATACAATTTCAAATACAAATCTCAGGTTTGTAATTTTTCAGCCTCTCAAATTATGTACCCCCTGTTAGTAACTATGGACATAAATGTAACTTCTAAAAGTCTTAGTGTTAAAGGTGATGTCAGACTGAAAACAGCAATGCTCAGTTTCTATACAGTACAAACGGCACACACAAGACAGAGTTGTGTGCAGTACAGCTTAGTTTTAGATATCTGAACAGTTATCATTTAAAAAAAATAATGCCGCAAATTACTTTAACACTATTTTAGGTATAACCTGTTAGTCTGTGAGGGACATAATAGCATTAACAACCCCTTTATAAGACCTATAGATACTGTATTTGTTGACAGTTTACTAATAAATAAGGAACAAGTAATAGGTTTATTCCATGCTGAAAAAAAGAAGAAAGAGAACACAACGTTTCGGCTGTGGAGCCTTCTTCAGGTGTCATAAACCTATTACTTGTTCCTTTGCAGCCTACGCATGCTGACGCAGCTGCCCACCTGAACTAATAAATAAATAATACACACTAAAATATATGGTTTACTAATCAGGCATGTATTTTTTGTGTGGGTTTCCCCTGGCTGCTCCTGTTTCCTCCCACCGTCCAAAGACATGGTGGTAGGATAAATGTCCCTGGTGTGAATGTGTCCATGTTTGTGTCTGTGTGAGCCTTGAGAGGGACTGGTGTCCTGTTCTGGGTGTATCCTGCCATGTGCTCCTTGCCTCTCAGGACAGGCTCTAATTCCCTTGCATCTCTGAATTGGATGAACACCAAAAATTGAATTCATTTAATTTCCGTAAACCTTTTCTCTATTTGTGGGCTCAAGGCAATGACTCCAGCACCGCATAGAGAGAGTGAGGAAGAGTATACAACCCTCTCCTATCACACACCTGTTGAGATGTTTATCATCTGTTGTGCTGCACACTCTGCGGTACCTTATAGGAGGGTTAGAGCCCATTCGAGGAGTGTCGTGTCTCTCACTCATACCTCACTCACTGCAAGCTTGCAGGTGTCACTGGAAAACAAAGTCGAGAGAGAACAAATCCAAGCCACACCCTAGGAGGCAAACTGGCAGTTGTGCAATTCTGCTTGAAAAATCCCCAGTCTTTTACTGGTGCAGTCCAGACTGGCGCAGTCACTTTTTAAAGGGCTGTACTTTTGAAATGCTGCTTGACTGATACTGTAATATGCTGGAGACAAGAGCATAATTTAAGGTTAATTGCATTGAATTACAGGATTACAAAAGAGCCTAAACTCAGTTTCTGCCCACAGCACTCTTACTGAAGGGAGCTCCAGGTTATTTACTGCTTGCTTTTTTTACTATTTTTGGAGCTTTTGTTTAGTCTCAGGGTATTTCATACCAATCTCAGTCCTTACTAGACAGATCTATATTGAGGCAAATGTTGACCCTCTTTGACCTGGAAAGCAACTCACATGAAGGAGTTTCAGAAAGCAGTGTACATGAAAATATACGTAAAAGCCGCCTCTGTTTGTTCAGAGACAGTAGGACGTAGCATGGTTCTTGAATTGATCTTTATTTAAAATATTAAAAATCGCAGAGACACATAGTAAATTGAAATCTAAAAAGCCCTCTCAGAGAGTGCGGGAAGGTAATAAGATTTTGAGCTCACTATGCTCAATTTAATTTGAGTGGTGAGCTTATTCACTGCGGCATGTTTCTCAGTAGAAATGTGGGCTGTGAGATAACGTTGTGTAAGTCCTTAACTAAGTCTTCTGTGTCTTCTGAAGAGATCAATAAAAATGTATCCCTCTGGGTGCTGTGATCTGCAGAATTACTGAGGTTTATTCCCAAGTAAAATTCCTTTTAAAGTGTCGGGCTCTATATTGAAGACTCTGTGAGACATGGATACACTTTTGTATGATGAATATTTTCCACTGATGCCCAGATTAACTAGCTATTGAGTTCTCTTCCCTCGTGGAGTTTGTGAACATCTTCCTTGATGCCAGAAACCGAAACACCTGGCTTTTTCGACAGTGCAACCAAATAATTACATTTCCAGGATTAATATCTTGCTTGTCTTATTTGAACTGGTGCTGGTATTTGCAGCTACTTTCCTAAGGACTTTATCTTTAAGAAGTCAAGCAACACCTAGGCATAACTTCAGGTTATTGGATGGCACAATGAGCTGTACCCTGCTACCCACAGTGATAACATCCCCCCAACGAGAACATTTGCAGAAATTCCATAGTCTGTACAGCTGCATCACCGAATAAATGAAAAAATAAAATAAAAAGAGGAAATTCACTAATCATATCAAGGCTCCATTGCATTCATTTTTTTCCACAATATGAAATGCTTATCACCATCATATTATTGTCTGATATTATAACTTTCACATTTGCATTCTGTTTTTTCCCCAAACAGGCATTTCTGCATCGTCTTAACCAGTATGCAGCCTCTAAAATTGATAAGAATGTGACAGAGGAGACTGTTAAGGTTAGTAATGCGTCTGATATTGAGAACAAGAACCACTGCTTTGCATAAATAATTGTTGGATTTGGAAGATACTTTGTCTGTTTTCAGTTGATCTACCCATAATGTAAGTCGTTTAGTTTGGAAAAATTTAATGTGTGTCTCGCTAAATGCACTGCCAATAAGATCTGTTTTAAATAAAAATGTAGTCCAATTAACATGGGCATATGGTGTTTAAAAAAACAAAAGTTATTAATAACAACTAAGTTAATGAAAACAAGGAAATAAAAATGGAATGAAGCTTGCATATGATTTAAGGAGCTCTTTAAACTTTAAATAGCTGACTTTTGAATTAAAGAGTTTTTAAATACAGGAAGCAGCTGTAAGCACAACTTATTTATAAGCAATTCCTACTGGAGGACCATGACAATGAAGAATTGAAAGGCACAGAGTGGGAGTATATATGAATGAGGGTGTGTGTTTGCTTACTCTGGCAAATGTCAGCAAACATTCATCTGCTGAACCCATTTTAGGTAACAGCTCTGCAACATGTGAATCTTCATGCACTGCAGTATTTGTGCACCTATCTGACTAACTATGTATGTACATTATCAAGGGGCAGTGATGTTTAGCATTAATGATAAACACTAGCAAACAGTCATTTCCATATTCTCAATCAGGGAAACAGTCACATTCCACAGAGAAAGATTTTTTGCCAATGATAAGAATTTGTCTGGAAATAAGACCCTCAGTGAACATAGACATGATAGTGGGGATGCCTTACCTGTGGAGCGTAATACTCAGGGGTCATTATGATCCTCATTGCTCTCCTTATTATTTGCGTCTAAATCGGAGGTTCAGGGGTCTAAATCCTGGAGTTTATGGGTATTTCCAGATTTTTAGGGCACCTTAACACACCAGCTGCTGAAGAACTGGCAGAAGATTGCCTAATCTTCTAATGATTAGAAGATTGGTCTAATTAAACTAATAATAAGCTCATTTACGACATAAGGAGCAGCACTGGAATGAAAACATACCAACACAAAGGCATTCCAAGACTAAGACTGGTCTAAAAGACACTGAATTTAATTAAATAACTAATAAAACAAGCTTACTAACCCCAAAACACTTCCAGCGTTTTTGAAATTCACTTTGTTGCAGGGTTCTCCATTACCAAACATGAGACCTAAAGTGTTATATCTGCCCTGTGCTACATTTTTATTTAGTTTTATTATTTTTATCATCAAAGTGGTTATGAATGATTTATCAGGAGTACTTCTACTGTATATGAAGTATATTAAGTTCATTTTTGTTTCTCTTGTCTTTTAAAATTGCCACTTGACTGTATATATTAATAAGATGTTCAGTAGTTAAAGTGGTGAAGCGGGAAAAAAATAGTTAATCAACCCTGACTTGAAATAAAGATAGATTGATGAGTGTATATGGCGAAGATGAAACTTGTACTATAGCTCTGTTTATTTGTTCTTAAGGGCAATTAAAAATAAACAGTAGTTCTTTCTTTGGCCCTGATATGATAATTTATTTATATTTACACGGTATCATGCCTAAAAGCATTCAATATGGAATTCTGAAATCTTTACCATTTTGCTTCTATTTGGTTGGTATACTGTAGCTCACATTATTCCTTCAAAGCTTTCAGAAATGTACCTCTATAGTAATGGGAAGTCAGTTTCACTTGTGGGCCTGGCTATGTTAAACTGAGGACCCACTTTCTGTTTTGACAGCCTTGAGTTTAATGAAGTTATCAGCATAAATAATTTGATGACAGGGTCTTGGATACATCTGCATTTTGTATAACTGCATTTGGAACGCTACTGTATTTCACATGGTAATTTTATGTGGTAGACGCTGTTTATTTCAAGGTGAGTAAAGAATGGACACAGCTTGGTGCTCTGCCTTGAGAAACTAGATTTAAGCGCTCAGGAAAAACAATTCACACTTCACATAAGAGAAGCACCACTCAGTGTGGAGGTTCTCATGATCAATATTGAACTTAAAACTGAGTAAGTAGTCTTGTGAGGGTCCACAGTTACTGAACCTTTTTAGAAAATATTTTTTGGCAGGATCTATATTGTCTGTGTTTACTGTCTCTGGATAAAAGTCACGAGCGTGAGAAAAAAATGTTTTACTCCTCTCTGAAATCAAACAGGAAAGTTTCCTAATTTGTCTGAAGTGCTGTTACAAGCAGCTTCTTTGGATAATGGGTCAGCAATATTCATGACTATGATAAAAAAACTTTGATAAAAGGACTTTTTAAAAATACTTTTAATACAAGCTAACGTTCGGGAGAGTTTAAGGAAAATGAACACAGGCCTGTGTTGCTCCTGTCTTCCGTTTTTCAGATGCTGTTTTCCAACATCGAAGAGATCCTGCTCATCCACAGAGAATTCCTCTCCATGGTGGAGGAGTTGCTACAGCCAGAGCCCGGTGCTCACCATGAACTGGGACATTGCTTTCTACAGTTTGTATGTGTTCCCTTCCTTCCGATGCACAGCCTTATAGGAACTATACAATATCAAATTACTCGCTTGTCCAGATGTTTAGAAAGGACCTATTTGTATTAAGAGCTGGCTAGTTCCCAGTTTTGTAAGGGGGGAAAAAGTGGAAAGATTTTCCTTTACCAAAAAATCAGAGGGCCAGGAATGATCAGAGACTCTTCAGCCCATCAGCACATCATGCTGTTTCTGAACAGTGAGTCCCTCCAGGCAAAAAGAGAGACCCCCAGGATTGAATGAGGAAGTAGTACTGACACCATGCCACTGTTCTTTCTGAATTACTTTGGCAACTTTTATCTTGATGGGACATGCTTGACTCAAAATGTCATAATGTCTGATTATTGTAGGATCTGAACTATAGCGGTAGGATCATCTCTTGGTTCCCTTGGCAGACAAAGATGTTTAATTTGACATCCTGTCCTTGGTTTATATTTTTCTAAAATGTCCTGTCAGAGCTTAGGTATGCAGTAGTTTAGTTTGGCTTGGCTTGACTTTGTTTAGTAGTCCTGTTTATCTAGTTTGCATCACCACAGAGTTCATGTGACATGAAAAATGTGAGAAGAGGTGGTGTTAATATGAGAAGAGATACTGTATTCTAGGAGCTGTTATGTACACACAAGAAATACAGCAGTATTGAATTCTATTTCTTTTGATCAACAATGTTCAATTAAGGTACAGCATATCCTGCGTATGGAAGGCTTATGTACTACCTCTACAGAGCTCTACATGTCTGGTAAATCCATTCTAGGAACAACACGCACAGTTTGGCTTTTTTTTAATCCCATCTCTCTCAGGCAGTCGAACAGTGTGGTTAATACTTGCCTCACAATTCTAGATGTGATTTCTTAAACACTAAAGACTGTGGTATTTTTGGTCTTTTAAAAATGTTGTGCAATACATTAGCCATTTAGGTGGAAAAAATAATAAATTTACTGTAGTTCGATAGACGTTAATCTCTGACTGTTTTCTTAAAGAGTCACAGTATAAAACACACACAAAATGTGTAACCATTATTTTGCTAGGACTTAAAAGGTAGTGTAGCTGTTTTGCTCCCATGCAAGAGTCAGATAGATCGTCCTTCAACTCACAGCCTGCAGCCCACTAAAGCTCAGCAGGTGTGAGCCTGGCCAGTACCTGGATGGGAGACCTCCTGGGAAAGCTAAGGTTGCTGCTAGAAGAGGTGTTAGTGGGACCAGTAGGGGGACTCATCCCATGATCTGTGTGGTGTCCTTTGGATGAGTCTTAAAACCAATGTCCAGACTCCATGGTCACAAAATTCCCAGGGAGTTAGGGGTGTTACCCCGGTGTGCTGGCCAAATTTCTCCCTGGCCTTTACCAATCATGGCCTCCTAATAATCCCCATCTCTGAACTGGCTTCATCGCTCTGTTCTCCTCCTCACTGATAGCTGGTGTGTGTTGAGGGTACTGGGGCACTATGGCTGCAGTCACATCATTCTGGTGGGGCTCCACATCGGTGGTGGTGGAGGGGATCCCCATTACCTGTTAAGCACTTTGGGTGGAGTGTCCAGAAAAGCACTATAATATACACTGTAGTGTAAGAATTATTGTTTTTATTAATTAACAGGAGTTTCTTATTATTATCCCAGAGATATAGGTTTCAAATCTACGACGAATACTGCAGTAACCATGAAAAGGCACAGAGGCTATTGCTGGAGCTGAATAAAATAAGGACAGTTCGGACATTTTTACTGGTAAGAAATATGTTTCAGCACTTTTGTTACTTGCTTAGCTTGACAACTGAGTGTATATCTTTTTTAATATTATTTTATTTTGAATTCATACAATAAATAGCTCTTTTTAGTGCTGAATTCATAGTAGCTCTAAAAACATCATAGAATCAGGAATTATTGGCTGAGTATTTTGTAGGCAGTCCTACACTGTGATACTTTACATACTCTAATGTGTGTACTAGTTACAAGTTTGTTGTTTGAAGTTTCGAGGATCATGTTTCGATGAAAAAATGTTGCAAAATGTTTTGATACTGTGAGGAAACCTATGGATATATTTTATGACCTTGTGCCCTCCTGAATGCCGGTATTATGTTACTGAGGTTAAGTTTCAGTCACAGACACAATATAGGATTATAATATTAACTGGGCACCGTTGAAGTGAACTGAGCAAAGATGTGAACCCTATATGGTAAGTAGAGAACTCCCTGCGTGTAGGTTTGAAATGCTATCTCCTTGGTCTATGTTATTTCCCAAGAGGACTGGTAAGTGTAAAGCCCTTTTCTAGAAGAATTCTCCTTATTGTTTTGTAACGTAATGCCCCCTCTCTTCCAAACACTTGTTTAAAAAAATGTTTAGCATGGAATGAAGTTTCGAATGTTCATCAGGCCTTTGCAACACGGTTAACCTCTAAAAGAAAACATCCTGCATTTTTGTGCCCTCAAGGCACATAGATCAAAGAGAGCTAATTTGCAGTAGCCCTCTTCAATCAGTTACCCTGCTAGCCGGTGCTGAGAGACCAGTATCTGACAGTGGCATTAGAATATGGGCTTTGTGGTTCTGAGCATGGGTCAGAAAATTAACAGGCACCCAGTTCTATTGATTGCCCTCCACATACTGTAATTCAGACTGATCAGCAATGCATGTGAGGCAGCTGGAGCATTTTGTAATTTTTCCCCCATCGAGATAAGATAAGATCACTTTATTGGCCATATACAATTTCTTGTATTAGGAATTCGTCTTTTCGCATACCCCAACTTGCTCTCCATGAGACACACAGACAGGGAGAGAAGCTTGGGGTCAGAGTGCAGGGTCAGCCATTTTATATGAAGCCCCTGGAGCAGTTTGGGTGAAGGGCCTTGCTCAGGGGCCCAACAGAGTCGGATTCCTCTGCCTGCTGCAGGATACGAACCAGCAACCTTCCAGCCACAGGCGCGGATCCTTAGCCACAGAGCCACCGCTCCACACCGCACTGCATTGGTATTATTGGTACAGTTCAGTAACATACTGTATTCTAACTAAACTGATATATATTCATAAATTGTTTCATCTATTTGCCGCACTTCAGGTGTTAATTTAAAAAATCATTTTATATAGTCATTTTCTGGAATTCATGCTATTTTATTTCTTTAATAATGCTGAAGAAGGCTCCACGGTCGAAATGTTGTGTTTTCTTTCTTCTCTTTTCAGCATGAAATAAACCTATTAATTGTTCCTTTGCATTATTTCTTTAATATAATTAACAAAAACAGTTGGTGGTAGTGAATGTTTTTTTTCTGTTAAAGAACCTGAAAAATAAGAGTCAAAGAGTACTAACCAATAAAACCTCCTATACCCAGAAACTATTTGTAAAATAATTCATAATACATTTTTTAATATCTTGTCAGATAAGGAAAAAATTCTTATGTAATACTAATTTTTGTGGTGCCTAGCTATGGCAGTTTCTGTAGTACTAATGAGTCAAAGAGAGCAAGAATTGGAATTTTATTTTTTAAACACATTTTCTAGTGCTTCTGTTGACCTTGACAAGGATGAGGAAGGGCATGAAGCCACTCATTATGCAATCGTATTCAATCGCAGGACAAATAAGCAGAGGTCTTTGATAAACCTGCGGAAGCTCTGATCAGTGACACAAGTGTTCTGTTTTTTATTTGCATTTCAACGTAATGCTTTGACACGTCTCTCTGGTGGTGCTTGTTTCCCTTCACGGTTTGTGTCAATGTCAGAACTGCATGCTGCTGGGAGGAAGGAAGAATACTGAGGTACCCCTGGAAGGCTATCTGGTAGCCCCGATACAGAGGATATGCAAGTATCCACTTCTCTTGAGGGTAAGTGTGGCTACTCTTCTGAAAGATGCTGGCTATTCCTGTGATCGAAATTACTCTGTCGTTTTACTTTCTCTGACCACTGTGCTTCCAGTGTGCAGTATGTTGTTTTTGCCAGTCGAAACTGTAGAAACCTAATATTGGGATAGATTAAAATCAACCTCAGGGATCTTCATATTTATAATGAGAGATTCTGATGTGGGACCTTTCATACCAGGATTGATTCTGGTCAGAAAAATGTTTTTTTTTTTCTAAAAAGCAGAGGCAGAAATAGAAACAAAGAACACATTAGGTGTTAATCACCTGGGTGCTGGTTGGGTAAGGAACCTTGGCACACCATGCAGCACCAACCCTGGAACTAGAAGGGCATTTATGGGTTTGTGTTACTGTCAGTGATGCCTGCAATGGGCACTGTGTGGCTTTCAATGTGAAAGATGGTCTATGGGGCTCCTTTTAGGAGGAAGTGTGCATAATCTTTATGTATTCCAAGCTGATGCAAGGTTCCTAACTGTAATATTGCATTGACTCATTGTTACCAGTTCCAAATTGGAGCAGGAGGTATAATCTGAAAAGAAATCATTCCTGCTTCTAGATTTCATATATACAAAAATTGCAAATCTGATGGGGCCTTTAGAAAATTAAGGAACAAGCAGCAACTAATTCCATGCTGAAAAGTAAAAAGTAGGCAGAAAAGGACCCAGGTGCATGAAGAAGGCTTCGCAGCTGAACCATTGTGCCTTTTTTCTTATTTTTTCAGAAGGGAATTAACTGCTGCTTGTTCCTTTGTAGCACCACATGCTGACCCACTCAAACCTATCTGTAAATTAAAGCTGTTTAATTTGTACTCATTGAACTTCGTAAGAATAAGATATTTTAATTTTAACATTCTGTGTAAAAAATATAAAATATGTTGCCAAAATATTAACAAATTCACTTGAAAGAGTCTTGAAAGAGTATTCACTCCCATCAGTTACATTTTTGACATTTGAACAGTTTTTTTTAAATGAACTGTATTCATGAGCATATTCAAAAATGTAACGGCTTTTACACTATTATATGTGAAGGAGGCCGAAGATGAGCAAACCCCGCAAAGACGACGTACTGTAAAAAGTGACATTTGTGACATGTTCTTAAATCAGGGCTTGATGGAAACACCTTGGGAAGCAGCTATTGCTCTCTGGCTTTTTTGAAGAGTCTCTTCCAGCTTTGTAGATGAGGAGGATGTTATTTTGCCCTTCTGTCCTGGCAAAAGTCCTATAGTTCTGACAAGTGTGTTGTTGATGGACTGAATCATCAAGCCACACTGTCAGTTTTCTCCTGGATTCAAGTCTTGACTGACTGGGCCACTCAAGGACATTCGTCTTCTTATCAAACCACTCCAGTGTGAGTTCGGTCTGGTGCTTTGAATCATTATTTTGCTACCATTTAAACTCGCCCATCACTCAGTTTCAGATGCTTCTCATCGTTCAGTTGATGAGGAGTATCGCCATAACATGGCACTATAGCTGTGATGCTTGACAGCTGGGTTGGTGCTGACTGGGTGATGTACTGTGTTGGGCTTGCACCAGACCTAACTCTTTACATTTATACCAATAATTGCAATTTTACTCTTATTCTGACCAGTTATTCTTCTGCCACATATCCCATGTTAGATTTAAGATGATTATTTTTCAGTGATGGCTTTTCTCGACACTTGCTCATACAGGTGACATGGCACTTTGCAGTTCTTTTGATTTGCAAGTCACTGTTGACTTCATGGTGGCATTCCTAATTAGTTTCCTGCTAGCCTGCCAGCTCAGTTTAATTGGCTTGATCTAGGCAGTGTCTGGGTGGCACGAAGCACATTTCACTTCTTAATGATGAACTTCGCGTTCTAAATGGGATATACAGACTTCTTCTCATTTGTCACTCCTTTATTTAACTATTGATTTAAAGTATCTGAGGGCACTTACAGAGACGGAGATGTTTACAGCTATGAATGCAGGCAGACATCTTTACACTAATTAATTCTTACACCTGAACTGATTTATTGTCACTGTAGGAAAGGAGTTGAAAATCTATGTAGTCTTCAGTTTTTCTTTTAAAAAATACATATTTTAAGCATTTTTAACTTTATGAGTTTGGAGTACATTGTGGGAATACCGATGAGTTTGGAGTACATTGTGGGAATACTGAATATAAAGTCCTAATTGATGTGGAAAATTTAGCAGGGAGGTGAAAAAATTTGTAAGACACTAAATGCTTATTATGATGCAGAAAAATGGATCTAAATAGACCAGTAGACAGATGAGTAATATTTTCCTTTGCGGATCCTGATTCAGTTGGTTGATTCACAAAATCTTTGGAGTATTATTCTGTCAGCTTGAACGCGTACTGGTTTAAACAGTTATGAGGGGAGGTGTGTTTCATTTTCAAACAGCTTCATTCACTCTTCCTGGAATGTGGATTGTTCATGTAAACAGGAGCTATTGAAGAGGACTCCAAAGAAACACAATGACTACCCCCTGGTTCAGGAGTCTCTCCAGGTCATGAAGGCTGTCTGTTCCAACATCAATGAAGCCAAGAGGCAGATGGAGAAGCTGGAGGTCCTGGAAGAGTGGCAGTCCCATATCGAGGGATGGGAGGTTCGTAGAAATAGACAACATTTTCTTTCCCTCGGGACATGGCAATTTTGTGTTATAGTTACAGTATACTGTAACTGCAGGGAATTATTCATTAAATTAATGCTATTGAAATCTGCAACCCTTCAAGGTATCTTCCCTCTGACATACAAAGTATGAATTCAAGTTTACTTATTTAAAGGCACTAAAGCAGTGGTGATGTGCAAGAGTCTTCTTTGGGATTTTATTGTTGCCAGGTTTATCTGCAAAGCACAAAAAACAAACTTAAAATACTTAAAATTTTAAATTTGAAGCTAAAATGTTTAACTTAATCTACAAGTATACCCCTGATTCAACAAAGTATGAAAACTAATGAAATTTTGTTTGATGCATCATTGGAAGGATTTTTTTCTATGTCTAATTTTTTCTCCATTAATACATTACATGCATCAGTTTATTAAGATTTGCGAATTTGCTAACTTATTAACTTCAGTAGCACTTAGACCAATTGTGTGACCTTCGAACTCCAAATATATTAACATTATTCCTTTCCTAAGAAATTAGAATTAATCTTGGCTCGATTAAATGAGCTATACTGTAGTAGATGCCCAGAGTTCTTTTTAATGAGAAGAGAGACCACTGGAAAAATACGCAATCAGCAAGCTATTAAGCAAGCTGTGAATCCTTATTATTGGTTTGCAAAATGTGTCTTGTCCAGAGACCTCTTATCATTTCAGAAATCAAATTTAGTCAATATGCAGAATACATATATGCATTCATCTACTGTCTGAATTACAACATTGAGAACATTACAAAACAACAGAAGGAATATTAGGGTCAAATGCGGTGTTCTCATATCCTTTTTGCCTACAGATAATTTATTCCACCAAATCAAGGAAAATAAATATCTTCATTTATTTTTGGGAAGATTAGTCTAAGGGTAGCAGCTCAAAATGGCAATCAAAGTGACTGCTCAGTAGGGACTGAAGTGGTTATGTAACTGATTTTGTTTAGATCATTATGAAGCTGAGACAAAAGTCCTGTTTGAGAGAGTGAAACGCATTAGTTGCTAGCTGAATGAACAAGACTGTGATCAACCTAGGAGAAGGATGAATCACTGATTAGAGCTCTGGTATGGTGTGTGAATGCCAGGCAAAATGGTTATGTAAGAAACGCAAAGGATACAGTTTAGTGAAGTGTGACTTTTGGACAAAGATTACTGTGTGTGAGTTGAAAATATAAGAATAAAGTTATTATGTAGTGCTTTGTTTGGCAAACTAACATTTTCAAAGTTAACATACTGTAGGTAGTAGTTATTAAACAAACCAAGATACAGTAGACACACAGGATACTTTTCAGTTTAACTTGTTTTTTTCCATAGAAAAATTGACATGTTAGAACCTGGAACTAGAGACTGCTTCCTGTATCGAACATCTGATTAATGTGAATCAATACTTCCTTTAGAGACAGGAATGTAGATGAATGATGACTTACAATAGTTCTGAAAGCATTCCTATCATGGAAAAACATTGAGACTGTCTTAATCAAAATCGATCAGAATAATTTGTCATGTGTTTTATAGCTCAATTAAAAAAATATTTTTCTCAGTTTCATTTCGATTTACATCATTGATCTTCTTTGGGAATCTGGAATTTTTGAAGGGTGTTTGCATTTTGCAAAAATAGATTTTCTCATTTCTGTACTTTAAAAAAAAAGTTTGAGGGGACAAAGAACTTATTGTTTTAGATCAAATAATGTATTTATATGTTCCGCCAGCTGGAGTTTTTTTTTCCACATCAAACATTATAAAAATCTACCACAAATCAAAAACAGTTGGTGAAACTTTTATGAAGAAAGTGTTCTGGCACATCTTTAAAAAGACAGCCATGGCCTTTCAATGATTTTGATGTAACCACATTTGAGCAGCTAAAGCCCTTATTAACATACACACCTTTTAGACTTTTTACTATTGTTTGCTGTCTTTTATTTAGCCAACTGCGTTTAAAACTTTGAAATCTGAATTGAAATGAAGGTAACAGTTTGCTCTTAGATGGTCATCACTTGTCTGTCTGGTACACAAAGGATTTATAAATCAGTTTTTCCCTCATAGTAAGTGTATGCTTCCTTAAAGAATTCCAGAATATTTACCATGGCATTTGCATTACATAATTATTGCTCAGGATCATGTTTAGTCTGAAATAATTATTGTGCAGACTGCATGTACTGCAGTTGTGTTGTATTGCTGATGTCTTTTTTCCTTGCATCTAAATGTATTACATTGTATTACAGTATATTAAATATGGGGTGGCTCCTGGGAGCAGAAATATTTATCTTTGCTTTAATCTTTTGTATCCCATTCATGGCCCTTTCCCTCTGTCTGCTTTTTCGGAGTCTATAAAAATGTTAGTTCCTGATGCAACCTAATAATAGTAGGGATTCTTACATACTGAGTATAATCCTGTGTTTCAGCACTGGACTTTAAACCGGGTGGAGACAGTTTTTACTGGCCCAGTGTGAGTTAGTTGAATCTGTGTGTTGTGTGGTTTGATGCCTACCCTACTATTCCTAAATATTAGTTCATTCTTCATTATGTATGATGTATAAAAATATGAAGCGGAAATCAGGCTACAGTACCAGCTGGAAAGAAATGTTAGAAAGATAACTAGGCCGTGGCTTCCAAATATGGAGGGAAAAAATTCATGCTGGATAATCTTTTTTTATTGTTTCCGGTACCTGAGGTCACTTTGCTATCCTGAGCCCATAACAGCTGTGTGATACTTGCATCACTGCAGAGTGACTTTAGAGCCCATTTGAGCCTAGTGCTGTTAATATGACAGAACAGCACTGGTTTCCTATATACAGTAGTTTCCTTTTTTTAGGACCTCCAAAAGAGTCTTAAAAGGTTTTATCTTTGTTCAAATAATGTGAATGTCTTTCTATTTGGTAAAAATCTTGCCAATTGTTGAACAGTAGATGAAGATAATATTGATTCTTCAGTTCTAACTTCAGTCCCTCCTGTGACAGTTATGACAAGAAAGAGGCTTAGGTAAGACCCTTAGGCACTGAATGTGCTGGTGTGTGGGTTCCAATGTTGTGCATTAGTGTTGCTAAGGCTTAGCGTGGGGTACTTCATCTGTAGCCTTCAGAACTGTGCGCAATGCCAATTTACTTCCTCACCACACTTCCTTTTAATCCACTTGTGATCAGTTAGCATGACAAACTGCAGCCTAAGGGGAAACAACAGAAGATAAGTACTGAAAATATGAAATTAGCTACAGGTGTGGAAAAAGAGAACCGGATAAGCCTGATGACGCAAGCTGCAGGTCCTCTTCACCCTAGGGTCCTTTCAGTTAGCTTTCGTAGAAATGTAGAGATGTCTTGGATTGAAAATCAGTGAAAAATGAATTGTTCTGATTGTCATGAGATTCTCTGAGAAAGGGAAATGAGATCTTTTCTGCAAATCCCTAGCTACTGTATACAATAAGCACCTCTTTATTTGGAGTGCTTCAAACTCCAAACGATTTCTTGGGTTTTTGAAGTAACAGGTTCACAATGAATGAGCCCTGTTGTCTTCTTCCCGTCTAATGTGCTCTTCTAAAGTCTGCTACAGTTTTATTGATGAATAATCCTCGGTCTTGGTGATCTGGGGCTGGGTGCCAATCTCATACTGTGGTTTGTTGGTGGAGGAGATTTGATCCACTGCTTGTCAGAGATCTGCTGTACCAGCCCCACTGATACCACATAGCACACAGCTGAATGAACAAATCCTTTGAGCCAAAACACTACTCATGTGAACCAGTGGGCTTGCAATTCTTTTCAAGCTCCAGACTGATTACATGACCATGAAATTCTCATACCCGATGAGACCATAGATTTTTAAAATGGTAACTGTTAGTGGCTGGGGTGTACAGGGCAGCTTTCGTTTCACAGAAACTTGCGAGGGGAATTTTCAAAGCTGCCGGAACAAGCTCCAGAAGATGACCCACACATTGCTAAGCAATACCATAGCAGGTTTGATTAAGAAACATCTGGCTTTGAGCAGAAGCTCTGTAACACATGGGGAGAGAGAGAGAGAAAGAAAGGGCAGAATAGTGATTTCCTACCAGAAGGAAATGTTTAGCACATTTTCTGGCCTGAAAGCTGAGGCAGTTATTTCTAGATTTGACAGGAGATCAAAGCACCATAAAAAAGTCCCACTGAAGTCAAGGTAAGAAAATAAAAGATGCTGTTTTTTTTCTCAGAATTGCAATATGCTCACCAGACCTTTACTAGCTTGTCATACAATGTAAGTGAATTGTAATAGCTTATGATCATGTCTATTCCATACTGAAAGCTAAATCCTCAGTCAGTTAGAAAGCCCCTATAAGAACTTGCAGCATCTAAGAAGTGTCTCAGAACACTTCTGAAAGATAAGTGAAAGGGTTAATCCAGTGGCGTGTCAGAACATCAAGGAATGTTTTCCCTTGCATGCAGAAAAAAGCTTACTGGGAACCCAAACAAGCAATTAGAAGTGGCAGCAAGACAGCCATCAGGAAATTATTGACATTTTTGTAATAGGAAACATCTTCCCAAACAATCAAAGCAGAACATCTTGATCGTTCAGACTATCCATTGTACTGTATATTTCTTGGGGTGTGGTTGTACCACATTTTGTTAACATTTGTCAAGGACTTTAGCCAGGATAATTCCATTCACATCATTCTTCTGGGAAACTGTTTTCTGGCGTGTTGTTTTTTAACCTAGACTTAATACTATCCCATTGTTAGAAGGATTTTAATAACTTGGAAAATAAATCACGCCCGTTGGTTTTGCGAGGTTATTAATAATAATAATAATAATAATAATAATAATAAACTTTATTTTATATAGCGCCTTTAAAGGTGGCTTCTCAAAGCGCTTTACAGGATGACAATAACAATAAATAAGAAGACTACAACAATAAATAAGAAAATTTCACAAGACAGGACACAATTATAATTACAACAATACAACAATAACAATAGAGGAGACCGTGGAAGATGGTATTAAGAAGAGCAGAGGGGTGAAGAATGGAACCAGTTAAGTAAAGGCTTTTCTGAAAAGGAGGGTTTTGAGTCTGGATTTGAAGGAGTTTAGAGAAGGTGACTCTCTAATATCCTTGGGCAAGGAGTTCCAGAGCTTGGGGGCATAACAGGAGAAGGCCCTGTCACCCATACAATGTAGACGGGCTTGGGGGACAGTAAGGAGGGCAGAATTTGAAGAGCGGAGGTTGCGAGGTGGGGAGTAGGGCGATAAAAGTTCAGACAGGTATTGAGGTGCCAAGCCATGTAAAGCCTTGTAGGTGAGCATGAGGATTTTAAAGTCTATGCGGAATTTGACCGGAAGCCAGTGCAAGGACTCCAGGATAGGAGTAATGTGAACACTTGCACTAGATCTGGTCAGGATTCTGGCTGCTGAATTTTGGACATACTGCAGCTTGTTCAGAGTAGATTTAGATACCCCAGGGAGCAGAGCATTGCAGTAGTCAATTCGAGAGAATACAAATATGTTGATCAGCTTTTCAGCCACAGTTAATGATAGCATAGGGCGTAGTCTTGCGATATTTCTAAGGTGAAAAAAAGATGTTTTGACAGTATGCTGTACATGTGGGTCGAATGTTAAGCCAGAATCGAATATAACCCCAAGGTTTTTCAATTTTGATTGGAGCTCAAGTACAGAGCCATCTACAGACAGGGTTACAGGACTGGCTTTACGATGTTGATGGGGGGTACCAATAAGCATGACTTCAGTCTTGTCACAGTTAAGATGAAGGAAGTTATGAGTCATCCAAATTTTTATGTCAGAGATGCAATTAGATAGAATAGAGACAGCCACATCAGTGTCGGGTTTGGTATGGATGTATATTTGAGTATCGTCAGCGTAAAAATGAAAGCTGAGGCCATGTGATCTTAAAAGCTGACCAAGTGGGAACATGTAAATGCTGAAGAGCAAGGGGCCCAGTATTGAGCCCTGAGGGACACCAGACTTGACAAGACCAATTTCAGACCTGTACCCATTGAGAGAGACAAAGTGACAGCGATCAGTGAGGTAAGACTTAAACCATTTGAGGGCAGTGTCAGAGACTCCAAACACAGTCTCGAGACGAGAAAGCAAGATGTTATGGTCAACAGTGTCAAAGGCAGCACTGAGATCAAGAAGGATGAGTATGGAAAGAGAACCAGAATCAGAAGCTATTAGTAGATCGTTGGTGACTTTGACTAGGGCGGTTTCTGTGCTGTGAAGTTGACGGAAGCCAGATTGGAGGGGTTCGAAAAGGTTGTTTGTCATGAGGTGGTTATGTAACTGAAGTGTGACAGCACGTTCTAGAATTTTAGAGAGAAAGGGTAAGTTGGAGATGGGGCGAAAGTTGTTAAGATTGTCGAGAGCCATGTTAGGCTTCTTTGGCACTGGGGTAATAGCAGCAGTTTTGAGTGTGCAGGGTTTTGCATTGATGATCAGAAAGCAATTTGTTTTATTTTTCTGACCATTATCAGTATCTCCGTACCAGAAACCGCTTTGTCAAACAGAGTGTTTGTGTTTTTCTTGTCACTTTTTTAAGCTAGGCAGGATCAGGTGAATGCCCAGCCTCAAAGTCTGGTTTGATATTCTTGTATCACAGAGAGCCTGCTGAGTAGAATCGGAAAAACTAAAGTGAATGATCCAGTCTTTTGAGGAATATCGTCACTGTTGGTTACAAGAACACAAATCACCACCTGGCAGTTTTTCTTTGTCCACAGCTGAGAGTGAAGATACCCTCGCTACAACAGTAGTGTGATCCCTGACAAATAGTTCTGCCGACAAGTCAGGCAGCATGCAGGATTAGGATAATAGGGAGTGCCAACATGCATCTCCTTATCTGTTTTTTTATGACAGTAGTTATTTGTTGCATTTCCTTTATTATCTCCAGAAAATTCCATCTTGCATCTCAGACATTTGATCCTCTGTAAGGTCTTTTATAATTCTCACTCAAAAAATGACTGTATTCACGTTTTTTTTATTCCTTTCAGGGTTCCAACATCACTGATACGTGTACAGAGATGCTCATGCACGGAGTGCTATTGAAAATATCGGCTGGGAACATACAGGAACGGATTTTCTTTCTTTTTGATAACCTGCTGGTGTACTGTAAGAAGAAGAATAGGTATATATACTTTGTTTTGGAAATATTGCAGTGGTTGGAGATAAATTAGTTTCCTTGTATGGAAATATCTTTCTATCATTTGACTTAAGAGCAGTTTGGAATCCTTAAGTATTTCATTGAACATTTCATCTGTCTTTACCAAACAAACCTCATCACGGTTGATAGGGATATGTCTGATTCTGTTAAAATCACAAGGTTGTTGGAGCAAAAATACTCTTCACTACAAAACATAGAAGTGAGACAAAGTTCTGCCCTTGTAATTGACTTTAGTTGCATCCCATATGACATTAATGGGTGACTCTTGCAGAGCGGGTCTTAAATCTTGATGAAACGTCTGATTGAGAGTTGTGGCCTCTTGCCAGAAACTGGTGGAGCTCTTTCCTCTCAGGCCATGTTGATTATTTTAAAATGTCACAGAAATTTAGACGTATTTCAAAATGGATCTTGTCACAGAGACGTATGTGTACAGGATTACTATGATGCATTGTAAGGGTAAATGTGATCTACTGTTCTACACACTTCATTCGTTCGACCTTCTACCTGATAGCAAGACCAAAACAGGAACCACAGAAGTCAATCAGTACCCTGGTGATGAGAATTGTCCCGAGACATGTTTGCTGTGTCGTGTACATATCGGTAGTTATTCTGTTGTGAAACTGTTTCACTTGTGTAATAGATCTCCTGTTATGCTCAGATTTTAATCATGTAGAAAGTGCTCCTTGCTCTAAACAGGGAATTCTGCATCGTACTTTTCTCGGCAGGCTTGAATTCCTTGTGTGCAAATGAATTCATTTGCTAATCAGATTGAATTGAAGTCTATCATAAATGCAGGGAATGTGAAAGTAGGCTTTGAATTGGGATCGAAAGCATAACACTGAAGCCTCTCTTACTGTAAGTCACCAGTCGATATCTGCCGCGGGTGTTGTGACACCTCAAACGCTTTAGATTTTTTGCACAGGAATGAGAAATAAGTCCTATGAAATATAAAATTAGTACTTATAAAGTCTCATCTGTCACCCTACCTGCTGCTGTCTTCCTTTTTGGCCTAAGTGCAGAGTCCTTGTTCAATGTGCAGAAGAAAATCAAGTTTAAATAAACTCTGACCCAAACTGAATACTAATGATGTTTTTTTTATACTCACTGACTGTTAAAGCAGTTTTGCACAGAAACCCCAGCAACACTTTAATTTTAACTCCACGAGATGGATAAGCCTTTATTCACAATGTGCTGATAAGTTTAGAAACCAGCTACTAAAAAAATAGTGTTTTTGAGTTGTGTATTTCTTTCCTTTCTTCATTAAAAACCCATTAGGAAGAACTACAGAACAGCATTGCAGTTCTGCTTCTTCTGGGTCTTGGGTTCAGTTCCATCCTCTGCAGTCTGTGTGGAGTTTGCATGTCTTCTCCAGGCCGATGTGGGTTTTCTCAAACCTCTCTTTTTTTCCACCCACCTCCCAGAAACAGATGAAATCAACTGTTTCAGTTTTTTACTTGGATACAGTTTCCAGGGACGTGTGTGGGTGTTGCTAAAATGTTCCCAGCACAGCAGAGTCGCTTCAAATAGTTAGCAATGGTAGCACAGAAAAATTGCAAAACCGTTCTAGGTATGAACCTATCTTCAATAGTAATGATTACAAAAGAACTGTCCAAATCTGAACAATCAAATACTTCTGAGATATTTTTTAATTTTTATCAACCTTGGTCTAAGCTGCTTAAATAAATATAGTAATGTGCTTAATTGATAAAATCTCTCCTAAAGTGTCAGCAGTTGATATCTTAAGAAGACCTGTAAAATCCGCAGGGCTTCAGCCATCATGATTGGGTATTTCACAAGACTGTGTCTTCTTTTTTAGGTAGAAGTTTTATGGACACATTGAATTTTAGTACAATGAAGCCAACAGGACATAACAGGAGTTAACTATTATTTTGTTTTCTTTCTATAAAATTACAGACGTTTAAAAAACAGCAAGGCAGCTACAGACGGACCTCGTTATCTGTTCCGAGGCAGAATCAATACTGAAGTTATGGAAGTTGAGAATGTGGATGATGGCACAGGTAAATGTTTTTCTATCGATCAGCAATACAGGAGAAAAGTGCAGAAGCAATGAGCTTTCTTTGAATTCTTTGGAGTAGAACAAACAGTTTATACATTTCTGAAGCGTTTCTTTCAAAAAGATATTAGGCGTGTTACCAGAGTTGAGCAATTACAGTCTGGAGCTGAGTGATTGTAATGGGAGGCATGGAAATTACACTAATATTTCACTGATAGCTGTCAAGTTAATGTTTCAGTCAAGCAGTACTTACAGTGAAAGTACTTATGATGGCATGAATTAGAAATTCATACTCATTTTCTAATGATGGTAGCCTTATTGTAGTGAAATAGGCACATTAGAGATAATCTGTGAAAGAATACTGCACAACCTGTCAGAAATTCATCACTGAAAGGTTGTGATCTAACTCTTACTTGAGGGCAAAAACTTGTTTTCAGTAAAATAGTTTTTTTTCCCCTTTAACTTTTAAAATAAGGTATAATGACAAGGCAACACAACAGTTTGGAGGTTAGGCATGGTTTAATTAAGGACTGTGTCCCCTTCTATGAGGAGTCTCTTATTCCCCCTGCTTGTGGGTTTTCTCCATTAGTCCTGGTTTTTCTTGCACTTTCCAATGACGTACTAGCTACAGTAGGTTAATGGCATGTCATGTCATTTGCCAAACCGCTTTATACCACACGGTGTCGTGGGAAGCTGGAGCCTACCCGGAAAGCAACAAGCGCAAGGCAGGGTAACACCCTGGACAGGGCGCCAGTCCATCGCAGGGCCAGTGCAAGCCAATCACACATGGGGACAGTTTGGAGGCCACAGTAAGGGCTGAGGGGGGAAATTTGGCCCGGACACCGGGATAACTCCCTACTCTTATCGAGAAATGCCCGGGGATCTTTAATGACCACAGAGAGTCAGGACCTCAGTTTAACGTCTCGTCTGAAAGATGAGACTTTCAGGGCTAGGTTTATACTGTATGTGATTCTAAATTGTGTCGCTGTGTCCTGATCGCAGCGGGGGGGATTCCCAACTCATGCTATGTGCTTCTGGCATAAGTTACAGTATATGCTGCTGGAAATCTTACTGGCAATACATAAATTGCTTTCTGAAAATTTGGACTATCCAGTTCAGAATAAGTCTGGTTTAACATTTTGCACAGTATATCAAAATGACAACATTTTAGAAGAATGTTTTCAATGACCTGAACCTTTCTCACTGTTAACAAAGAGACACCATTCTAACAAACATGTCTTTAAAAGGCTGTTGTTGCTGCTCATATCCTCTTACCAAAAAGTAAAGCCATACAGTACATAATTCTTTACTTTTATTAAATTATATTAAATATGTTTTAATCTCAGGCCATGTGAATTAATTACAGTAAATTTAGTAACTAAGTGAACAATGTGCCTTAATCTAATTTGCAGCCTTTTGTGTGTTCATATTACTGTACTGTATATGTGCATTTTTTTCTTTCAAATTGATTGAGAGGCAGTGCTTGCTAAAGGTACTGTATTGCTTGCTAGTTTTTTACCATTGCACATAACCCAATTCTGCAACTGGAAATGAGCAGAATACTATTTTCTGTTGCATTCTACTTGCAGTCATTTAGAACTGCCACATGACTATGGTTTATTTTAAATTTTAAGGAGTGAAAATTTAATCTGAAAGCCAAGATAGTGCTGTTTTATTTTTCAGTAGTGAATACAACTGGTGATTTTTTAGCTGGACAACATTATGCAACATTGGCACTTACTTTTTTTATTTATCTAAGGAGTTCAATGCTTCTCCTCTGTGGTCATTAGAAGGGTGGAGCGTGTTTTTTGTAGCATTTTAGATTACATAATGATGTCATATTGTAGGCATAATGATGGGACTCAAGAAAAAAAAGTGTTTTTTTAACTTTTAATGCAGTGTATCTTGGATAAGAAACACACTCAGATGATCAGTTATATTTGTAGAAACAATTATTTTCTCCCAAAAGGGCTTCATATTATAGATATTTTAGACAGACTGGAGTTCTGTGGAGTATAAACATGGCTTGCTTTTCAAGTGGTTGTGCATGTGTGCCTTGTGTCTAAGGCTTCAATCTGAAATATTAAAGAAAAAAAGAGTTTCATCTTCAGCACCAAATGTAATAATTGCTGCTAGTTTCCTTTCATGGTGAGAGCCTGAGTGTTTTCCCAATCCAGTCTGAATACCTTTAAAAGATCTTAGGCAAAAGGATAAATTGCCAAATTCATTTTAACCACACACCACAAAAGATTTTAACAGAGGTTCAAGAGGATTCAAATTCTGCTCCATTATTTTCAAATAGTCCATGGCTACTCACACCTCTGTGTACATGTGCTCTGTCTCCCCTCCCTCCACCCCAGCTTCACCATTGCAGCTGCCTCCCTGGTTCATTCCTCATAGTGAGGGGTGTTGTGTCAGTGCTGATCTGACCAATGTTGCCAGTTCCTCCGCCTACTAAAGCATTAAGCATGTTGTTCTTTAATATTTGTCAGCTTGTTTTGTCTTTATTACAATTTTACCAAACTACTGATATTTTGTTGAAGTACTGAAATTGTGTACTTTAAAGCAGGTAAAGAACATACCTAGAAGTTTTCAGAAGAATGGTTTATAAGATTACATTGCAACAGTTCTATCTAGGCAATAAGGGTTAGAAACGCCTTTTGTTGTGAAATAACAGATGCTTTATTGTTAATTTGTAATTGATTATTAAAGTTAAATGTAACTTCTTTGAATTATAATATGGTGTGTTAAGTGTCAGACATAGGAACAGCTTCACTGTTACTATTTACGATTGTTTTAAAATATATAAAAATGGCACATTGAAATATATTTGTGAAATAAATAATTTGGATGAACAGCCCTCCCTGAAGGACTAGTTTGTTCAAAACATATTAAATTGGCATTGAGGAGAAATGCGGTATAAATTAAGAGCAGATGCATTTAGGACTGAAAATAGAAGTCATGTCTTTATGCAAAGAGTCAGTGGTGTCTGGGAATATAACAACCATGGTGCTGAAGCTGATTCCCTAAGATCCTTTAAGAAATTAGATGAAAACAAGACATTTTGAATAAGATTCTGGGATCGATTAGTTTTAAGCAACCAAACAAGCAAGACAGCCCGAATTGCCTCCTGTCATTTGGAAAGTTGTTAAGTTACAATTCTACTGGCTCCAAAAGCGAAAGTAGGAGAAGTTATGTAAAATGACAGTGGTATAAATGTTGTTAAGCACTCACTGAGCTGTTAGAATATTTACAGTTAACATCTTGGCCACTAGAATCACCCTGCAGAAATAAACTTTCAATATACAAAAACAATAGGAAAAACCTTTTTATTTTCATTGCTATATGAGCTCCAGTGCAGCAGAACATAAAACCCTGTTTTGATTCAGATTTGTCTTTGCAATTGTCTTGGCATTAAAAAGTCTGACAACCGAACACTTCGCAAGGATGAATCAATTTGGGAGAAATCCCTGGAAGCTATTACTTTTACCACTCTGGAAAATTGGGTCAATAGATGCTGTTTTTGCTCCAGATATTGGCTGTTCTTAAGAGCCGAAGGATCCAAGGAATAATGAATAGAACATTCAGTAAATATAGTGCAGCACTACTATAATGCATGTCTGAACTTTGGGATACTGTGCGTCTTTTTATGTTCTGCTATGCCCCAAGGGGCATTCTTGCACGCAAAGGCTAGAAAACTGACTTTAAAATTTACGTTTGCCATTAGAGTTTCTACTTCTAATACTGATATTTACATGATAACATGATATTTAGCCTTCTGGAGGAATGACGGAGATGGTTCTCTTCACTGCACTCAAACGTGTGTTCTTTTGTAACATGTAGAAAGATGAATCACCAAGCTCTGTTTTAACATTGAGACAGAACAAAATGATAGAAACAGTTTTTGCTCAGGGAAGAAATATTTTCATAATGCTGTTTCTCTGTGGCTCGGACACACCAGGACAAATGGATTGAAAATGGGAGGATTTTCCTCTACAAAAATAATCAACTCCATTTTTCAATAAAACATAGCATCTCTTTTCTTATTTTACTGTATTTCAATCTCATTGTCAATGTACCATTGCCTTGCAATGATACTTGACCTGGCTGGCTTTAGAAAGTTTCTCTTAGTGATTTATTTTATGTGGTGATCTTGAGCTTGCATTCTAAGCTTGGTACGTGCACTCATCTATTTTCTCTGCTTAGTTTTGCTTTGTGGTCTTCTACAGATAACATAATAGACATGAATAAAAACAGAGTAACATACTTGTTGGCTGTGCCACATGACACAAAATATTTCTCTTGAAGGCAAAGAATCTGGTTATTAAAACACTAAACAACATTTAATAAGAGTGCAAAGTCTTTCATTGTACCACAGAAGCCTATACAATAGCTTTTAGAACATCAGAACATTAGAAAGGTTACAGAGAGGAAGTCATTTGGCCTATGTAGCCCATTTGTTAGTACTTATTTGATCCAAGGTTCTTATTTAAACATTTTTGAAAGAAAGCAGGGTATCGGCTCCAACAATTTAGCAGCTAGAGTGTTCCAGACTCCTACAACAATTTACATAAAAAAGTAAATTCTAAGGTTCTGAGTTTTAAATCTACTTCAGTGTAGTTTCCACTTGTTTCCTCTGGTTCCTGTTTCACTGCTGATTTTTTTTTGTGTGTGTGTCATTCTGTTTTGTTTTGTAGCTGATTACCACAGCAGTGGAAACATAGTGAACAATGGCTGGAAGATACACAACACTGCAAAAAACAAATGGTTTGTTTGCATGGCAAAGACACCAGAAGAGAAGCAGGAGTGGCTGGAAGCTATTCTAAAGGAGCGAGAAAGAAGAAAGAGTGAGTATGTGAAGCATTCTGCAAGGCATTGTGTAGTGATTGAAAACCCACTCGTTAGTTCATTCACAAAACAATTCCTTGAAGGAGAAGTGTACATCATGAACTATAGTGTACAGGACATTCCTTTCACCTTCTTACACCCCAACTCAGAAAGAAAGAACAAACTATGTTAACAAGGTTGCTGCCATTCATAATCATCAAGCTTTATCGCTAATATGCTACTTTTCATAATTAGAGGTGGCTCTGAAGTAGACAATTAGATGATTCCTTCCTCCAGTTGATCCGACTCTTCAGTTTTGCTAGGAGGATGTCTAATCATTCTAAATAGAACTCACACACTTGCTTGCAAAAGTATAGAAACTTTCCATTACTGCTCTTTTTTCTGACGTTGGCACATGTACTGAATTTAAGGAAAATGTGGTTCCTGGTGTCCCTTCTGTGAAATTTAAGTTAGATGATAATTAGGAAATTTCTCGGAAGCAATAGGATAGGTGGATGTAGACATGTAGGTTACCAGAAGAATAAGTGTAAAGTGGATTAATTGTTGAAACAATTGTTGGGTTCACGGTGTGTTCCAGCAGCTCAGGACTGTTTGCAGTTTGGCTTTGAGCCTCACCAGTTTCCTCTCATGCCCTTCTTTCTTCCTGACTCTACTTTATCAAGAGCCTCCACAGCTGTTCCCTTATTCCTTCGTGTGCATCTTTTCTCACCCCCTCCCTCCACCCCATCTTCATGCTTACAGCAGCCTCCCTGGTTCATTACTCCGGAGTGTGGTGAAAACTGCTTTTCAGGTCCAGGGTGTATTCCAGCAGCTCAGGACTGTTTGTAGTTGCGCCCTTTATCAGTTCAGCATTTGAGCCTCTCCTCTCATGCTTCTCAGCATGTCTCCTCTCATGCTTCCTCTTTCTTTCCTCCTGGATCTACTGGGTCAAGAGCCATCACAGCCATTCCTTTATTCCCAGAACTCCAGCCTGGGGTTTTCTTATTTAATTCTTCCTTGTTAATGTTCTCTGTTTTCCTTTCTGACAATTTTGAGATGTGGTGAAATAATAAAAATGTTTTACTTAAAAGCACCCAGTGTTACTGGTTTTGAAATCTTTAATGCATATACATTGTTAGGGTTGGAGGGACATAATTGAAAATATATTAAATAATTAATAAACCTGAACAGTAGGTATAATTTGAGGCATGTGAGGTCTTTTTTTCTCTGGCACTGTTCTAGACAAAAGACAAAAGAGTAATAATATCAGAGTAAAACATTCACAGACAAATATTTATAAACAAAACATCACAACTATAACACATCAAGCAAAAATGTATACAAATGTTTACTCTAAATACAAAACAATGCATCTCCAAGGCCTATGTTCTAGAAAATCTCAAAACACAGAAGCTATGTAGCCTAAAATCCTATGCAACTCCTTGACAGGAGTGAGTGTTCTAAATAAAAAAATACAGCTCAGGACTTAATCTCCCTTCCTACCACATGTCCAAAAGTGAACGGGAAACTATTTCCCTATTCTAAAAATGCATCACCAAATGAGGAGAGAACATTTTTAGCCTGAGGATTCCATAAAAAAGGAAATCAGAATTTCCCTCTCTCAGAGCACAAGCTTAGAGGAGATGGATGGTGAGGTTTCTTCTTCTTTTCTCTGTTTTCCTGTCTTCCATCTAGTTTAATTTGTGCTTTCTCTCAGGCTATCTAGATTTTCTGTCTTTTGATGCCTTACTATGAAGCTTAAATTAACCAAAATAAGCCACCAGAGACTCTGATCATCTGTGTTTACCGGACTTGCGACAGGGCAAACACATCTGTTAAAACTAATCATTTTAAATTAAATTAAATTTTAAAAAATATGCACATATTCATACACATGCATAAATAAAACATTTTCAATGACGTTTTCAATACATTATATCTCAGGCCAGGAGTCATGTGTAAATGCTCTGTTCTTCCTGCATTATTCTGGCTGTGAAAATTGTTTGGCTTTTTTGAAGACATCAAACCATTCTAGGAGCGACTTAATTCTTTGTTATTCAAACAGAAATTTTTGAACATAACACAATTTTCAGGAACCCCAGGTTAGCTATAAATAAGCAGGACAAAATTGCAATCAATGAGTCTCTGTTTGTATAAATAAAATGGATTGTCAAATTAGGGCTGTTTATGGAGGTGGACAATAATCCTTTCGAAGTCTACAGTACACCTCTTAGTTAAAACATGCCTTTTAGTAATGTTTCCCAGCAGGGAAATCTACCTTGCAATTCATAATTTTAAAAAGAAATAGTTTCTCTTTCTGGGAATTTGATTTGTTTTATGAAGATAATTCCATTTGTCTGTGTGTATTGTAAAGGCCTTTGGCAGAATGAGAAGGATGAGCCTTTGAAGGTCTTGCTTATTCAAAGGCAAAAAAGGCAATTAAGATGTTTTGTTAAAAATGCATAAAAATAACACTTTTATTATTATTTCACCAATAACAGCAGCAGAATAAAATCAAAACAGGATTTATATTGTAAAATTGTTCTAGAAGTCAATGTGGACCTTTTAACAGGATTAACTACATGAATTTAAAGAAATACCACAACCATAATGTACTTTGTGGTATTTAGAGCTCATTTTAGTTTCCTGTCAGTTTTGAGTTGGGATTTTTTTGCTGTCTTCAAAGTTTGAAAGCAAATGAAGAGAGGGATTGACTTCTACTTCCAGCTTTAGAAATAATTTTATAATACTTCACTGATGTAAAAAAAAAACACACAGCCACCACTTGTGTGGTGGGTTTAGTTTCCTGTTAATTCACTGCCGGACTGGGGAGGGGGTTACCCTAGTGTTAATAAGAGGGGGGCCTGGTCTTAGGGTTGGGGCGATGGGGTATGAGTCCACACCTGTATGGGGACAGAGGCGTCTTGAATGTGCTGTCTCATCAAGAGCTGTGGTTTATTACCAAAAACACATTTTCACAGAGTGCGGTATGTTTTAAATCAAGTTGAAATGCCTTCGGTGACTTCTGACAGAAACTGCCTCATCTGTTACTTAGAGTTATAAAACATTTTTTTTTTCTGAATTCCACATTTCACAGCTTTGTTATTCCCTGACAGGCCTCAGATTAGGAATGGAACAAGATACCTGGATGATGGTGTCTGAGAAAGGAGAGAAGCTCTACAACCTGATGAGCAAACAGGGAAACCTCATCAAAGACAGGAAGCGCAAACTTACCACCTTTCCTAAGTGCTTTCTGGGAAGGTGAGTTATTGGAACACTATTTTTTTGGCCTTAGCCATTAAACTCACTTCTGTATTAAAACACAGGAAATGAAATCATTTAAAAAAATAATTCAGTTGCTCAAAAAACATTTCTCCTTGTGTGTTGTGATATTTTTTCTGGAGTATAGTAGTTGGTTGTTACTTCACTATAAGGTGTATGAACCTTTTTCGTTAAGCTTATGCAGTGGGATGGAATTTTAAAGAGGTTAAGTTGGTATGTCTATGCCAAGATTAACAAAGGAATGTATTCACTTCATTAAAGGGAAGGTGCTTTCACTATGGATAATATATACTGTGTATATTTCTGAATTTTCTGTACTTCATGTTTTGTGTTTCTAACATAATTTCACTTGGTTTCTGTTTGGAAAGAAGTATTCTTGTTTAAAAAAAAAAGTAACCCCTTGCTGGCGGTACTGTGGTGGTGTGGTTAACATTACTGCCTCGCAGTTCTGGGGCCCTGGGTTCAGTTCTGGAGCTGTGGTGCTCTCTGCTGGGATTTGTATCTTCTCCCTGTGTTTGCATGGGTTTCCTGCAGATGCTCTGATTTCCTCCAGCTGGCCCAGGTGCAAGAGTTTGTGTGTGTGTCTGCCCTGCAATGGCAATCCGTCCAGGGTGTATCCCACTTTAGGCCTGTTGCTTGCTGGAATAGGCTCCTTCACAACCCTGAATTGGATGAAGTGGATAGAAAAGGGGTGGTTGGAGGTTCAGGGTTTTTTTTTAATGGGGTGAACAGAGATTCCAGCCCAGATTGTTAGATTAATGTAAGATGTGAGAGATCACGTTCACGAGTGGTTTTCACATCCCACAGTTTTAAGTAATTAAAAATGTATTTCTTTTCCTTAGGGGAATACCTAGACTGATTCTTATTGAATCAAGTTTATGCACCACACTTATTGAGCACTGTGATAAATCATGCTTGTATTCTCTGAAGACTTTTGAACTTGGGTGCTATGCTGGTTCCAAAACCTCACATCCTTTTGTTGAGAAATGTTAGCAGGAAACACAGTGGCAAATATATTATATTCTTGAAGGATTGGATATTTTAAACTGCATGAAGTCTTGCAAAAACGGCGATATTTAGGTGATATTTACAGTATGTAGTTTTTCATGTGTTTTCCCTTTGTCCATTTGGACGTTTCGGAAAAGTGCCGGGTATGTGGTGATAGATTTTGTAACTTATAACAGCTTTTTAACATTATTAAATAGTGCAGAATGGTAAAGATTCAGTTTTGTTTTAAAAATGATGTTGCTTAAGTCTCATCACAATAAATGTACAGTAGTCATTTAATCATTTTAAGTAGAACTGAGGCACTTGCTAGTAAGTCAAGTATAACAAAGGTCCCGTTCCTGTTTGTTTGTCATTGGTAAAATTATGTCCCTTCTATATGGCTAAATTCTAAATTAGATGTTAATAAGACATTTCCTGGCAAGCAATTTAAATGTATGTTTACAAGTAATTAACCAGAAGAATGGAGGTAGGTGGATTAATTGTTGAACTGCTCTTCTGGTCCATTGTGCTGAATTTAAGGAAAATGTGGATCCCGGTGTCTCTTCTATGAGTTCAAAATTAGATGTTAATTAGGAGTTTCCTAGTAAGCAATGGGATAATTGTATGTAGAAAATTAATTTGCCAGAAGAACGAGTGTAAAGTAGATTAATTGTTGAAACACATTGCTCTTCGGGTTCACGGTGTGTTCCAGCAGCTAAAGACTGTTTGCAGTTTGGTGATTGAGCCTCACCAGTTTCCTCTCATGCCCTCCTTTCCTCCTGGCTCTGCTTTATCAAGAGCCTCCACAGCTGTTCCTCTTACAAAAGTAATTTACTTCTTCTAGTACTTAAACTGTCTTGTGTAAATACAAATCTTGTTGTGAACCATTTTGCATTAATTTAATAGTTTCCCGAAACAGAACACAACAATAAAGTATCCCCAACCAAAAATCCCCTGTGTTTCCAACTGGCTATTTTTTTTTTCAAAATTGCACTTCTGTGGCCTCAGGGAAGTATGTCATTGTAGAAAATAGTTGTTGAAAATGCTTAAGTGATTTTAAAATCGGATGCATTCCTCATTCTGCATAGTAGTATGCTTTTTTTTCTCTAGACAATACAACACTCCAAATAAAGTCATAACAGAATAAATTACTCAGAGCTATTAAGCTCAACTTAGAATGGTTGTGTGGGGGTGTTTTTAGCCTTAAGGTTGTATGATCTTCATGTGGCTTTACTTGACAGAGCTTCCAGACCTTGGCAGAAAGAACCCTGAAATATGTACTTCTGCGTTTTAAATCAAGCATATGGACTTTTTCATTGTTATTTTGCAAGAAGTTTCAATTTACCTGGAAACACTGAATTTTTGGTTTCATTTATTGCAATTGCATAGTCATTTCTCTTCTAATGAGTTTAATTGTGTCATCTCATTCTCCCTTGAGGGTTAAAATCAACCTTTTGTGCCTCCGCTTTTCAGGTTTTGCCTTTTCTCAGCTTGGCTTGCTAGCAGTCACAAAGAATATGTCTTTAACAGTTTCTCATACTTTGAAGTGCTTGATAGTAAATTCCGATGAATACTGAAAGAGAGTATCTGATGTACTGGCAACATGTACATGGGAAGTATCAGAGAACTAAGGGAGTGTTTTGACTGCCACAGCCTCCTAGAGTTCGACACTTCTTAAAAACTAGCACCTGAGAGAACCTGGTCTGGGCATGAGCTGTGATTAAGATCATTTCAGTGGTAAATAAAAGGTAAAAATCCGACCTGTGTTGTGTAATGTGATTTGATGTCATCTCTGTGTTGGTATGCAGTCAAGATGATGTCTTGCCAGCTGTAGTGTGTTTCATTCTGAGAACCTCTGTAATAGCTCCCCTGTAGTTCCAGAGCAGGCTTCACTTTAACAGCTTCTATCTGTGCCTGCTGGCATTCTAAAATTGCTTAAGAAGCCTGCTTTCATGTTGTGTATTCATTTAATATGGTTTAACAATAACAAAGGCATTACAAGAGAATGCTGATGTGTTGCTGCTTCAGGAGGAATAATGCGTACTTCCGACCAGAAAAAGGAAGACATTTTATTCTGTTGGCTGCATAATATAATTTTGGTTTATAAAGGGCCATGCTGTTGGTTGCATATAAGGACCATCTTGAATTTGTTACAGGTTGCTTTCATGTCATAGCCCAAGTTTGTTAGAGGCCCTGTGTGATTTGCACTCAAACTATGTTGTTATTTTGTTTGCGACTTAGGGTGATATGGCAAAATTACATCACTTCATCTCAATTCATGTATATGGAGTCTCATCTCAAGAAGTATCTAGCAATTGGCATACTATATATCACAAACCTTGTTGTGGATGTGGAATCTATTTAGTATTCTCCATACAATGTTAACATAGGATATAGAGCTTAGCCTTTTTAGCTTTGTAGGACTGCATTAATTTTGTGTGTGCATAAGGGAGAGTGAAGCTGTAATTAATGTAATTAAGGAATGAATTCTGACTTGCAGATTGCTCCTTTTAAGAAGAACTGAAGCCCATACAGTGATTGATTCCAGTGAAATCAAATTGAATGCATAAGAATACTGAATTATAAGAGCTACAAAACAACCAACAAAATCACACAAAATAACAATTATGCATCAGTATTTTGTGATCAGTATTTTGGTGGACTTTATTTGGTTCATTATTCCACACTCTTCACAGGTAGCCAGGTTACTGATTATGAGAGGATGGGAGTGTTGTCCTGGGGTACAAAGCCTTATTTACTGTACTTGCTTAGCACCAGAGAAGAACAGCATCTTTAAAAATGAAAACCTGTTTTGAATAAAAAGTGTTTGGAATGTCCCCAGTTATTCTTTTTTACACAGTGTAGTATTGCCGCATACACGATTGAAGAATTAATAAGAAGATTAATGTGCTATATTCTTTTTTTACCCAGACTTTCCATAGGCTGTACAGGATTCCAAGTATGGTATGACAATATGAGAGCAACATTTAAGTTTAATTAAAACTTAAGGTTGGCCCTTATTAAATATAAATGTCAAATTTGGTATTCTGAAATAGATTTATGTGTCTCCCTGCAGTGAGTTTGTAACCTGGCTGATGGAGATTGGAGAAACGGATAATCCAGAGGAAGGGGTTCATCTCGGACAGGCACTGTTGGAAAATGGCATCATCCATCATGGTAAATTCCCAGTAGGAAATGGACTTGTTTATGGAGTTCCTGCATCGGCAACTCCATGCTGAAGGGAACACTACTGCTGTTTTATGGTGGGAAGCTATTGTGTATCACTGTTAATTCAGAGATTTTTCCAACTCGAGTCTTGGGTCTTTACACTGTTTGCTGATTTAAGTAAATTTTAGTAATAACCTGCTGGAGAGACACGTGCATTCTTAAGCTACTGTACTGTGTTAGGAATGTGTAAGTATGTGGAAAGCATAGCCTGAACAGTGGGCCTTTTAAAGCTGTTGTTTAGTCCAAAATAATATCTTTTATTAGCAGCAATAAGCTAATATGTTCATGTAGCCTGTTGACAATGCTTAATTTGTTAAAATGAAGTGAAAATGACCAGTATACTTCAAGAAAGCATTTTTTTAACTAGAGAATAAAGTGTTTTTTAATACTATTTTCTTGGAAGGTGCCCTTTTCCAGGGTGAGTCACAAAGGGGAGAAGAATTTAATACAGATAAGTGTAATATAGTACAATAATAAACAGTAAACAATGGTAATTGCCAATATACAAATTATATATGCATCAAAAATGCAATAAGGGTAAGAGTAATAATATTACCACAGTTCAGTCAATACTTGAAAACTTATTGAATCGATTAAACTAAAACTAAAATTGCAATTTGTAACAAACTTAAAGTGAACACAACAAACAATATAAATAATGTTACAATAGAGAGGGGATTTTGGCTGAGTCATTCCTAATTTAGGCTCATGTTAGAACAATTATTTCCTACTGACCATTTCTTTGGTTGTAGTCTGTAAGATCCTAATGTTTATTCTTATATCTTTTGACATAAGAAGAACATTACGTAACAGATTGCATTCTATTTAGGCAATATTATTAACTTATTTGTGTTAATTTATGTTTGATAATACTAGATAATCGTCAACATTTAGAAAAAAATTGATTCACATTTTACTTTACTATCATTAAGAATAATTAAATGGAGGACTAAGATGAATCTCCTTTTTCATAAAAACATTAATGCACCGGTATGAAAAACATTTATACTGAGCAAGAACAAGAAGATTTTGAAGCCCTGGTTTTTTTATTTAAAAATGTCTTCAATGAGTTGTCAAAAGCTGGGGATTGTACAGCCACCTTATCAGCATTTTTCTGTAAATGGAAAATTCTGTGACCGAAAAGGAAAATTTTAGCATTTACATAGATTTGTACTGCTCTTAAGTTACAGACAAGCACCAGTTCAAGGCTGAACCTGTATTGTACCGATTCCGATATGATGATGGAACATACCACCCAAGAAGTGACATGCAGGACGTCATCTCCAAGGTAATGGACTTACAGCCACATCTTTCTGTTCTTATTTTGTTTTTCCAATATCGAGATTTGAATAAATATTTTCTTCCTCTGTCTTTTAACTTGAGACTTCAGTTCTGAAATAACGTGTGAAAAGTGTTCTATTTGTGATTCAGGACCTTGGTTAGTAGCAGACAATTACTTGTTTTATTTTTTGCATATTGCTTTATAGGGTGTCAGGCTCTACTGCAGACTTCATAGTCTCTTCACACCAGTGATCAGGTAAGAGGAATTGGGATTATTCTCTTAGTAAAACTTCACTCCGCACTTTATAGGAAAAGCCTCATTGTTGCGTTAATGATTTGTGAAAGACTGTGACATTTAATTTAATTGACGAAATCTGGGTTAAATTAAAGTGTCTGCTACTTTTTAATATTGTTAGGAAGGAGCTTGGCCAAACTTAAAATGGAAAAAGTGGAGAGTTGGCCTGTTGGACTGGTGAGAAAGCCTCCTTTTTGTCCTCTCACTCTGTTCCACTTGACTAATGTATTCATGAAATACAGTATCATTTGTAGGTGAAAAAAAAGCTCAACCTAGAAACCTCAACAATAACCAGCACACACGATCCTGCAATCCTGAATCACAGAAACATACAGCACTGGACAAAACAGGTCTGCATTCACCTCAGCGTAGCAATGAATTGGCTACAGTAATTATGCTCTTCCATGGATTTCCATTAAAGTGCACTGGCCGCGTCACAGGCATACAGTAGGAAAGAGATCATATGTGTCAAAGTTCAATAATAGCCTTAAAGGGTAGTAAGACTTTCTGTGTCCTACTGTATAATAACAGCTTCAGAGTGTTGAAGCATGGAAGAGGTACTGTGTTGTGGTGACAGTCAAGTTTGAATAGTAAACTAGGAAATGTAACCACATGCTGCAACAAGCTAATGTTTCCTGTTGGACAGATGGAAAGACCCAAGTTTAGAGATGGGTTTGTGCACTGCTATGGGTTGGATGCAATGACTCTTGCTTAAAGAATGAGATTTTCATAATTGAAACTGCAGAGTCCCGCCTAATTGGGTGGAATTTCCTGATTGCAGTACAGGAGAGAGGGGCTTTTGAAGGGGGCAAAAGGTCGTTGGTTTCCCTACAAGGACACCAGATAAATCAAGCACTTCGGCGCAACAGTGGGCTAGACAGCCCGTATTTTACATTACTGAACAGTCATGCTGTCTTCCTTTGTTAAGATGCAGAAACTAAATCCTATTATATAACAAATGTTGGCACCGAAATATAAGTCAGGGGTTATGGCTGTGAATGCTGCTGTACTGAGCACAATGTCTAGAACTCAGATATTTTGTGGTTCTGCTTAATTAGGAAATAAAAATGCATATGCTGCCTATTTCCAAAAATAAAATGGGAAATTATTAGTTTGAGGGCTATGGGAAGACAGAAATGCTACAGAATCCTTTTCTGGGCACCTGTGTCTAAGATTGCACAGCACAAATCCTGCACAGATGGTGAGCCTGGTGCAATGTGGGTTATTTATAGTTTTTCATTTGACTACATTTGTGGTCAAAGCAAGAATCCTTTCTCAGAAAAACAAAAAACGTCTTTCGAATAACTGTCCAAGCTTTGTGGTTGCTTGAGGACTTTAAATCAGCAGTGTTCAGGTCATTTCAGGCATGTGCAAATTAAGGCACTAACTTAGGCAGGCATCTAAATCTCATATCATATTCCCATGGTAATTATTATAAGTGTTTGTTTAAATGAAAAGACGTTAATAGGAAATAAATAGGTAATTAAAACAAAGCGCAGGTTTTCTCCATATGTGGCTTAATTCAGTCATGCAGTACATTATGTTTAAACATTTGCTTATTTTAGTTTTGGAAGATGTTTAATGACAGTGTTTATTTTAATTTTAGTGATGAACTTAAAATGCGAGACCTTTGTTCAAAACATGTGCTATGGATTGTTTGTGTAAAAGTAGAAAGTGGAGAAAGTAATGTCAAAGTAGAGGCTCTGGATAAACTGGCCTTCTAGTACTGTAGTCTTAGTTATTCTCCCTCAGGAGATTCGGTGTTCATGGGAAAATGACTGCTCATTTCATAGTAAATTCCTGGACTCTGGCACTGGCTGTAAAAAGCCCTCACAGTGAGCAGTTCAGTTACACACAGAACCGCACAGCTCTGCTGGGTTACAAGGCTAACATCCGTAATGTTCTATTTGTGATTTTATGGCTCATCTCCAGCTTGATTTTGTGAGTTTTTATCCTTAATCTGCCAAGGTATTCCAGCCATGATAAATTAAAGATGCGCAATTAGAGAGAGTTCTGATTGATTTTAATGTAAATAGATTAAGCATGATGGCAACAAACAGCTCAGTACACCAGGATCATGAATTTTCTGCCAGGGCTTTGTGCTGTTGCATTATGTCCCAGAAAAGTCCTGCAAGCTGAATGTATTGCTTGTAGTGTGTCAGTGGTAAGTCCTCTGTGCCTTCCTGAACATTTACCTGACATGAATTTCACCGATTTTATTAACATAATCTGAAAAAGAACTCAGCTCACATTAGAACTGGATGAAATAGGTTCCTTCCTATACAATTGTGAGTTGCACAACTAGATTCAAGACAGCCTGTCCACAGGCATTGTTCATACATTTTTAATCAGCCTTCTTTGAAAACTCCAGAGGGAGGGTCCTCTGTGAGCCTGCATCTGGAGCTTGGCTTGCCCTTGGCCCTTAAACCTCAATACCACAGCACTCCTGTACAGTTCATCTCGAGATACGAGCTGCACAAATGCTCATAGCACATTGTTTGTGTGGTCCAACTCCATTATTATCATGAAATGGTATATTCTAATTAAAATGGGACATATTTCATTGACAGCGTGTCCTATACTTTTAAAATGTCAGACAAATTAATCAAATACGTGTACAATACAGACTACAATTCCCTACCTGCATTACATGCTAATCACATGATTCCATTTCCGCAGATATGCCCAAACAATAGCGTACAAGTCAATGATTGGTATACAGTACTATATAAGTATATTGGATATACAGTAAGTACAGTATGATACCATATAGTTTCAATTTGCAATTTTTCAAATTTGCATTAAGACAAAATATAGACTATTTTAATGGCTGGATGGAAGTGGATGTAAACCTGAAAGAAGCACATCGCATTTCCAGCAAGCTATAATAATAAACTATTTTTTATATATCCAGCTGAGCTTTTGTTTTGTTAAACAGCCCTACTTTCTTTTTAATATTAATCTAATATTTAACATACTGTAATACACAGTATACAATTAATAAAAGTCATAAAAATTTAAATTCTGTCATTGGAAAAAGATTGTCCCTATGGGGCTGAGCATTGATCCGAATTCGAAACCATGCATTTTCAAAGTAATTCCACACTCTACGTTAAGCAATCACTGTGCCACCTCACGATTTTACAAAGTAGTGCAGTCCTACAACAGAATATTTGAAAAAAATAATGTTGCAGTGCGGTATGTATACTGCATTAGACGGCATTATTACTGGATCTGTAATGGCTGGATCTGTATTTAGTGTTTTGAGATTCTTAGGGGTACAAAGTGTGGCATAAATGCAAGGAATCATTATTAATTTTTAACACCACAGTACATACTAATAGTGTCAATAAAACTGTTGATTTTTACTCTGTATTTATTTACTTTGTTGATCTAGTGCAATGTAAAGAGGCCAGCAGCACGTTAATACATCAGTAAATTAATATGAGTATTTCTATTAATTTCTTTTTACTCAATTGGAATACATCCAGCAGTGTTTATAAATATTTTACTGTTATTACTAGTATTGCGTTATTGCATTGTTATTACTATCACTTTGTTGTGATTAGCAATTAATTAAATTCTGTCTTACCCAGAGGGTCTGAATGTCTTCCTGTACTGAACCACCTCCGCATCAAAGCTGTATTCAATCACTGTGTGGTAAAATCTGATTTGAGTAGTACTTGCCAAGCTCAAGAAAGTCTCTTCAAAGGTCAGACCTTGACTGAGTAGCAGATTGATAAAATGATCATGAATCAGAGGTGCCTTTGTTACATTCTTAGTTCATTTTTACCATATAGAATTCACTGAGCAGGCTAAAACAGGCAATGTTTTTCTTTTTAAGGGACAAGGATTACCACCTGAGAACATACAAATCTGTGGTGATGGCAAACAAACTCATAGACTGGCTCATAGCACAGGTAACACTGTTGTCAGCATGTTTTTTAACAAGTCTTTTTTTTAATTCATGGCCTTTGTGCACATAGAAAACACATTTCCATCATAGGAAATGGGAAAAGATGAAAGTAAGGAAAAGGGAAGTAGCTTTTTTCTAAACATGCTGGTCATTCAAATATGTGGAAGAGGAAACAGATTGAAACAATAAAGCAAAATCTAGCTCCAGTATTGCTGTTTGTTTTTAAAAACCTGTGGTTTAATTTATGATGGCATTATTTATCATTTTACCTGTTGCTTGGTGATTGATACACATTATATTGAAAGCCATGTTGTAATATGGAAAATATTTGTTTTGTCTCTGAAATGCATAATATGAATATGTTTTTCCTCTAAAAAGTTTTACTTAAAGTTTATAGTGTCTTCTTATATTCTTAGTAGTTCAAGTAGGTAGCCGCGTCAGGATGTGTAGGCTGAAAAGGAACAAGTAAAAAAGAAAAAGTTGTGTTGATTTTCTTCTCTTTTCTGCATGGAATAAACCTTTAATTGTTTCTTCTTATAGTCTTTTAAAAATTGGATTTAAGATATGTTTAAGCACAAAACTGTGTATTCCATATCTAAACATGCCACAATATGTATGGGAATGCACCAAGGTACTTGGAAAGGTGGAATGACTCAAAGTCTAGATTTAGAAGAGATTTTTGGACACAATACCAATATGCACCTTCATCATTCTTACAAATATAAAAGTTAATGTACATATGCATTGAATGGCAGACTCCACAATCAATCTGTAAATTGGGTTATTAAATATTTAGTTTAATTTTTGAACTACTCATTAATTGCAGATGTCATAGTTGTGTGAAATTAACTTTTAGTGATCATGTGGCATATTAAAGGTAAGATGGTGCTATAAATTGATATTGCCTCAAAAGCCCCACCATTATCAATGTTAGAGGACATCTAAAGTGTCATAGAATATTGTACACAGATACTGCATTCTCTATTGGCAATCGTGAAATTGCTGCCAACTTTTCTAGTTCCATGTACTTCTCAAGCAAAGGTGACAGCAGTGTCTGGTATATCTCACCATCTGTATTCGGCTATCTGTTATGCTGGACGCTTTGTTAAGGAGGACAGCAGGCATCAGTCACCCGCTGACCTTGGAAGAAGACCTTGACCGTGTGAAGGTTTCCCAATGTGCTACTGTAGGTGCAATCAGCTGCATACGCATTCGTCTGGCTCCTCCACTGCGCGATGATCACGTGTAGGAACAGAAGACACACCTTTTCCATGAATGTGCGTCTGTGATGCCCTGCAAACGCCATGATGACTCTCTGTCATGCTAAGCAGAAAATCCCCTGGAATTCATTAATTGATACAAATTTAAAAAAAAACAGCTGCATTTTCTGGAGAGTGAGCAATATGGAATATGAACATGTCTGGTTGCTTGGTAAAGACTTCAGTAGAATTTTAAATAATACTCAACTATATATTTATATTTATTCTTATGCACTGAACTGTATCACATTATTCAGTTCTTACGATTCTTTCTTTCATTCTTAATGTTTCCTACAAGGTGTCAGTGTTTACCCCCCTGCAACTGTGAATCCCGACTCTGTAATTAACAGCTCATATGCACAGGATAATTGTAAATGGGCAATCAGTTCCAGGGGAGTCTTCGGATTTCTTCAGATATCTCAAGATGTGTCTTTATTGTTTAAACGGCACTGGTGCCTCTTTCATACTGTATAAAATCCAAGTGAAGTCATTGTGGTGTACTGTATTCTTCAGAACATTGTGATCAACAGAACCATAGTTCTAATTTTAATTGTATACTGTGTGTGAATCCACACCTACTGTATGTGATGAGGTTTTGCTCAAGCAGAACTCTACTGATTGGGCCACCAGGCGGGAAGCATGAATGTGACATTGACACTGCTGGCCTTGGGTTGTGTAAGTAATGCAATGCAACTTTCTTTCAAGGGTGATTGCCGAACAAGAGAGGAAGCGTTGATCTTGGGGGTTGAGCTTTGTGATAATGGATTCATGCATCATGGTAATGTCCTATATTATAATTCATTGGGAATGTGATGCTGATAGATAAAAACCACCTTGCTTTCTATTTTTGTACATGAAAACATTTTTTATTCACAGCTCTTCTTTTAGAGACTCCTTTCCCCTTACAAATCCCTTGAAAGATGTTTTAGAAACAGCATTGTGAGACACCAGTACGACTAAAGAGAAATATTTGGAGTACTCTTAGAAGCTGAGCTTTGCTGTACACGTGTGAGGTGTGGCAAAATCTCTGTGTGTGGTTAACGTCCGAATGAAACTTGGCTAACAAAAAGACATTTTTCAGTCCATGTGAGAGCGGTCAGTTGCCATAGTTACTGTTTGTTGACAGCAGGCAGTTTACTTTTGGTTCTTTGGCGTTTTTTTGTGCCAACATCCACATCATACATGTCCGAGCCACATTTCAAAATGTATCATTATTTTTATGATGTAAGTGTTACAAATTACTCTAGCTTTGTTGTGTATATATAGAATGCTGCTGTGGAAGTTATTTTAACGTGTTTATGCTAAGGTTCAGAGTTTTCCATGTGATCCAGAAAACATATTTTCCTATGGAACCTTGTTGCCAAATTTTATTCTGTTGTCATTTAAACCATTATAACAGCCTCAGAAACCACTTATTTACAAGGAAGAACATGTAAATGAACTCTGGTGTCTCTGTGGTATGTTATGCTTCAAAGAGTATTTGATTGAGTTTGGTTCACTGATTACCATGGAGACGGATTGCAGTCCTGACCTGGGCCTTTCTCCGTTACCTCTTGTAAAAATGTTCCAATTTTATTTGTTTTACTTGCTCCACAGAAATTTGTGTTAACTGTTTTTTAAATATAATTGTACAAGTTAGAAGAATTACATAACCAGCAAAAAAAGACAAATTTTAAACCTGGGGATGTGATTTAGATATAGTTCACTGTGTTACTGTGATAACCTTGACCTATTTAAGCCAAAAGTAGGTCAGATTTTATGCAAACATGCAAAATCATATTTTGTGCTGGAGCTCAAGCGTTATTCTAAAGTTCTGTGTCGTCCATGACTGTAAATTACACCTTCATCACTTTTGCACGTGAACCAGACTTTTAATGTTTCCTTGTGTACATCTTCATGTTCCTTGGCAACATTGTAAAGTCTGTTCACACAAAAAGAGAGTGTTACCAGAGGTTGAAACTGTTTATGAATCAAATATTTAGGTCAGCTCTGTTAAAAATATTAGTGATATGTAGAAAGGGCACTAACACACTCAAACAAATCAGGGAATACTGGGCAAGCTCAAGTGGCTTCTTTAATTTTCCATGACTGAACAAAATGCAATTATTAACTGAAGTTCAGGAGGAATAACAAAGAAACGTCTGTCTCAGACAGGTGTATCTAACCACCATCATTATGAAATTAGCTACTGTATACTGTATATATATCGGACACAAACTTTTGCATTCGTCTCAAGCATCCCCTGGCTGCTCCTTGGTTCAGCCTGTCTAAATGGGGTTTGAGCCTACTCGTCTTGTGGCCAGCAGGCTACCCATAAACCAAGTGGGTGAAGTCGCGTTTATCTCATGAAGTCTTCTAAACATTCCCAAAACATTCAATCCTTATTGAATTAACGAGGAATTTATCCTCGTTCTCCACAAGTGAGCCTGCACTCTAAGCTCTAAACTGATGAGAGAAGTGAGACTTTAGCCTTTAAAAAAGAAAGCAAATAAACAGGAGGACGACAAACTGCCTAGGAGATGTAGAGAGGAAACTTGATTATTCCCACAAATATGAAAAATACCACTCTTCCCTAAATTTAGTCTAAGTCCCTTAAGTGCCCAGTAACTGGTTTTGGTTCATTAAGCAAGAATCCAGTGGTGAAGACTGCTTGTAGACTAACTTTCTCCCTCCTGTATTTTTGCTTCTATTCTCCTGCAATATCCTTCTCTCTCCTCCTCTTTTGACCATGGAATATCATTAGAAGGGGGTGAATACTTTTGAAAGGCACCATCTGTTACACAAATGCAAAATATTAATATAATTGGTCTATAAACAACACTACTATGTTAAATAAACATACATTTAGAATGGGAAAAAAACTTTAAGAAAAAAGTATTTGTTGTGAATTGTTTAGTTTGCAGTGTTCTTAATTTTAAATAGCTTATTGTCTAGGGTGGGTTAGAAAGAGAAGCGTGGAACTGACCTGTAAAATGTTTTCACAGTGCTGGAGAAAAGTGAATTTAAAGACGAGCCCCTTTTGTTCCGATTCTTTGCTGATGAGGAGATGGAAGGGTCAAACACCAAGCACAAGCCCATGAAGCACGATTTAAAAATAGTTGAAAATGTAATCGCTAAGTCCTTGCTGGTAAGGCACATTGTGTTTAATTAAATACAGCTGTAACTACTTAAAATAGAGAGGAATATACAAGACCATATGGTTTTCATTTTTTCATGTTGTACAGCTAAAACATGACACATAGTCTATCCAAAAAGGACCCATTCAGATAAAAATGTTTCAATTTCCTAGGTGAATCTTTTTTATAATACTCTTGTCAAATGTAAAGAAGAGCATGTTATTCTTCACTGAAGAACTCTATTCCCTACAATGTTAAATTAGGCCAATTCTTTTCTGATGACTAAAAAGCAATGTACAATTTCCATGGATTCAAACCTGAATGACACATTCATTTATTTTTGTTAATTTAAATCTTATGTAGGACAATGTTCAATATCCTTTGCTTTTTAATTGTACTCTTTTGAAATGTCATAGAAATGTCAGTTCTTAATAATTTCCTATCCCTGTTATCTCACTAGATTAAACCAAGTGGGGGTGGATACGGGTTTTCTTTAGAAGACAGGAATCGGGTGCCTATAGTCAAGTCAGTTGAGAAGGGATCGTACGCAGAGGTAAGGGGTTTTCATTCTAATGGAATGCACTAAGAATGAAGATGTTTCTTTTATTTCAGCTTGAACATAATTGTCAAAAAATGATAGGAGTCATATGCAGAGATTAAAGTCAAATGCAGTGTTGTATCTCCCAGCTAGTTGTGTGCACAGGTCTCAGTTTAACCATGTAAGGAGGCACAGCTATGCTAAAGCAGTAAAGAAGTAAATGGATTTGACTTTTCAAGAGGTAATGGGGAATTCTGTAAAGTAAATAACATTTCTGTAATCTCTGTTGTTGTTATCTACTACTGCTGTTGCTAACATTACGCCCATGCATGTACTGTACCCTGTAGCTTGTTTCCTGTATTGTTATTGAATTTTGGAATTCAACCATACTATTGATACCTTGACTTACTTTAAGAAATGCCTGAATAAGATCCACTGATCAATTAACAAAGCGAGCTAGATGGACAGAATGCTTTCCTTCATGTAACCTGTCTCGTGTTGGTCTAGTAGTGAGGAAACAGATCCCTCATTCCCTTGTGTGCATCAATGAACCTGTGCGTCTTTGCATGATTAAGTCTGTCCTCTAATTAGATAAACTTGCATATTCTGTTAGTTAAACCACTCATCTATATAAAGAACTGAAAACACATAGGTAATTCCATAGGGTTTTTATTACTAACTTCATAGACAAACTGCAGTAAGAGCTGCATACAGTACAACAACATCAACAAGAACAAGATCATAGTTACAAAATGGTTACACAGCATTGATAAGTCATAATTTTTATTGCTAAATTTGTAAATTTGTAGCCCTGTTTTTCAATTATTAGTGTATTGTTTGATTGCATTATGCATGTGTAAATCAGAAAGCCATGCAGCATTACAGCTAAGCATCTATAAGCAATTTTTTTAGGTCTACATTTGGTTATCGTGGTATGATAATGAGAGTTAAAATTTGTCCCGGAGGGCCTAAGCAGTGAGTCTGTAGCCTCAGCTGTAAATGATGGTTTTTCAAAATTGTATTCCCAACATCTGAAGGACCTTCAGTTAAAGGTTTGCGCTGCAGAAACGGCTGTGAGGGATTTTAAAATTGGACCCATTTGTGAAAGTGGCGCCTCTTCACATCATGTCAGTTCAAGAGATTTAAGGAATGTTAGGGAATGTGAAATATGCACTGTTGGTAACAGTGTAGAGTATAACCCATTAAATATCTGATCTCCTTTTTGTACAAACACAACCTGTAATAGCCACATCTTTAAATAAAATACTAATATGTCAGCTTTCATGTTGTACTTTTGCTTTGTGCAATTTACAGAAGTACTGCAGTGGTCAAGTAGATTTGAAAGACAAACATGCAGACTATAGTACTTCGGGTAGGGAGGAGACCACACAACAGAACAGCAGACTTAAACTGGTGTCTTACTGTTCGATCCCATAGTGAGCTAAGCTGAAGGCAAATCGGACACAGAGGGTTTAAGTTTTAAATAGATTTAAGATCACTGGAGTAACAGATGGACAGCTTTTGGTGCTGAAGCTGGCTTAGTTTGGGGCAGTGGTGTGAGTTAAGGTAGCAAGTCACTCCCTGTTGATTTTTTAAAATAGTAGGAGTCCAGAAGGGATGTCTGTCCGAGATGAGTGTAATTCATTGTGGATATGAGAAAGTTCAAATGGACTGTTTTCAGAAACGGAAGGGAGTTCGAGGTGCAAAGCTCTGAAGTGATTGAATCCCATGAAGATTATGGTGGTGGTTTGACTCAAAGGCTGTAGCTGGAAAGAGAAAACCAAATCAAATTGCAGGAGCTAAAGTTGTCCGTGTTGAAGAACAGGCTAAAAATACTAGGAACTGGTTTCAAAATAGACAAAAACTACAAGCTGCAAAGGAAAAGAAATCCAAATACTGCAGTCAAAATACAAATTTAGTTTTTGAACATTATTGTTCATTTTACAGTATGTATATTGAGTAAAATGTTCTTTCATTACAACATTTCATGAAACCCAACATGTTATAGCTCTTTTTAAATTCCTCGTGCTCACACCAGCCCCTAAAGGCAGACTGAGTGGAGAGATTTTTTGTCCTGAATTGTTATCTATCAGAAAATAATAAAGAATAATTAAGAAACATTATTTGTCTGTTACACACAGTACTCGAATATTTGAATAACTGAATATCATTTTTAAAAATATACCTCATGCATTTAAATGTTTCTACTACTCTAACTCAACTATAAAATATATTCTATATGCTATACTGATAACTCTTTATCTACTGTATACCACAATGAAGCGTAAGTCTACAGCTGAACTTTAATCATTTATTTATGTACTGTAATTAGAGTCTAAATACCAAAAAGCCCTGCATTCTCAGGGATGTGACATGGGAGTGGGATTTAACATGATTAATTTTGATTTATTTCACGTCGAGTTGTTCAGTTTCACGAATAAGTTAAGAGCAGAAGAACAGAAGAAGTAGGAGGAGAGAGGAGGCCCATCTAGCCTCCTTGATAGTTTGTAGTTAATAGATCCGAGGATCTTATTCAGCCGTTTTCTCAAAAGAATCCAGCGGATCGGCTTCAGTAGCAGCGGCCGGTTAGAATGCTCCTTCAGTGAAATGTATCATATTGAGATGCTTTCGTTTGTTTTGTTTATTTTTCTTAAAACCCAGATGGCTGGTCTGGAGGTGGGGAAGAAAATCTTTGCCATCAATGGGGACCTGGTTTTCCTAAGGCCTTTCCAGGAAGTGGAGTGTTTCCTGAAACAGTGCTTGAATAGCGGAGGGCCCCTGCGAGTCCTCGTCAGCACAAAGCCCAGAGAGTGAGTGTGGGGGTGTACCTGCCCCCAGCCCGTGGCTGGAAATACAGCCATCACTGCCACTAAAGGCAGCCTGGGGGTTTCTTGTCCTGTCATTTTCTCTCCCTGAGGTTTCTGTGTTAATACCAAGCTCTTCCACTTTTGGAAAAGGGTCACTAGTTTTATTTTTGCCACAATGTTGTTATAGAATAACTTTGGGGAAAAAAAACAAAACATAATGCATCTATTTATCTCCTGCAAGTCCTATTATTACAGTAAAATAAGATATGACTATACTGGTTGTTAGAAAAAGGTTGATGAACCTTTAATTGTAAGGCTGTCTTCACAAAAACTGTGAGTCAAGAACTACGCACTTTTGGGTTATTGAAGGAAATAGACTAATTAGTTCATTTATGTTTAAATGCATTAGAACAAGTCTAATCTTCTCTTCCCTAGGACTGTGAAAATTCCAGATTCTGCGGATGGACTAGGATTCCAGATTAGGGGCTTTGGGCCATCCGTTGTGCATGCAGTTGGCAGAGGTAAGGAGATGGGTAATGTAATGCAAAAAACAGAACTCTGCTTTTTGGGAGGTTTTTTTTAATTTTTGGACAGCTGTCGTGCAGCTGTGGTTCGAGGTAAATCACTTTGACACAGCTACGGTGTTAAATGCATCAGAGCAAACTCACACTTTTCCACAGCTGAAGCTCACAGCCTTTAAAAGCCATCAGCTTAGTGGTGGATCAGTGGAGGGGCTGTAAAACAGGCCAGCATTTATTGGATTTCTTCCACTTGAAAATTGATTCTCTTTTTTTTTGGTGATCACATCCTTTCCAGTGAATGAAATAGGAATTTTGGGCATGCTGGATGAGCATGTGTTGATCTGTGGTTTTAGAGAAACAGTTTAATTTGGTGTACAGTATGTCCTTATCCCTTGGCTTCTAAGTCTCGTATTCTTACTCTCTCAGGTTTAAATTGATGGAACAGATCTTTTTTCCTCCTCCTCCCTGAAGCCTCAGTCTTTGAGGGCTGTGGTTTGAAATTGAATATCATGTTTTGAAGCGAGATGGCTGCAGCTGCCCTCAGTCTCGGTGAGGGCACAAACCACATGCTCAGCTTGGGAGAATCCAAAGGGTTTTCGGCAAGAGGGCATGAAAGAAGCATGGGGCTGATTAAAAGACATCTTTCATCCCAGCGCTCTCACAAGAGGAGAGGTTCACACATGGACACTGTTGAGAGACCTTACAAGCATGCAGAATTGTACAGGAAATGGAATTAAGCCTACTCGTGGGCTTCACCTTTTTGAGCTCTTTGACGAATCAGGTCTGATTCTGAGATAAAAGATAGTTTAACGTCTAAAAGATGTTACAGATCTTTGTTAAAATTTGATCCAAATCAGCCTTTGGGTTAAGTGAAGTTTCATTAAGTTAAGGCTTGTATATTATTCTGCCATTTTGATTTAGAAAGAAAACATTCAAATATTTTTATTGTCCCATCATTCCCATTCTAAAGATTAATCCTGTTGCTGTCTGCCTGTTGCTTGATAAAATAATCTTCTCCGTGTGTCCTGAATGGACATCGTAAAAACAAATAAGAAGAAACTGAAGCCTAAAACTACAGCCCATGTTTCTCAGGAGACTCTCTTGCAATGTGTCACTCTGTTGATGATGTAGTCAGAGACGTAAAAGATGCAACAGCCTCACAAGTATGTAAGAATGTACAGTAGTCTGATTCAGAGCACCACAGATTTTTATTCCAGGCAGTTGGAGCAAACAAATGGTTTAATTACGTTTGCTGTAAAACAACAGTGAACACACCATTATTCTGTACACTTCTGTACACTAGGCAGGCGTTTGTAGTTGTGCAGGTGTTAAGGTTCAGAGCAAAGAAATTAACCAACTGTCATCTGAAATATTCACAAACATAATTCCCAGGTTTCTCCAAAATGGAAAACAATGTTGCTTTCCATGTTTAATTACATACATTTTAGACTTCTTTCTTATTTGAACACACTGGAAAATGTGAATAGGTGTTAGTTCCAGTCACATTTAAGAAAGAGTAACTCTTTGTTTTCTGCAAAACTGAACCTTTTAGTCTTGAATTGAGAGGACCTGATTCAATTATCCACAACTCTTAAAGGCATTGACAAAGTATGCCCAGTTCACTTTTTGAGATTCAACAGTGAAAAATAAATTGAAAGTGAGGGTACAAATTGAAATGTGTAAAAAGCCATATTACTGAAACCAAGCCAGGCTCCTTTACAGAAACTGCTGGATAAAGTCCTCAGATCAATTAATTACAAACTACCAGTCAGGTTAGACGGGTCATATGGCTTCTTTTCATTTGTATCCTGTTTGTGTTCTTAAAGGAATAGAGAACAAAGGGTTCAGGTGCTGGAGTGAGAGCTTAAGGGAGATTAAGAGCAAGTTGTAAAAGTGGTTAAAATCACTGCAGAGCATGTTGTTGGTATTATCATAATTGAGATGAAAGAGCTCCCATAATCCATTTGATTATATTTTACACATATGATCTGATACGGAAGCCTATAATTGACGTCTATTTTATGGGACAGAAAAAGCAATAGTTCACTTCCTGTCTAATTTTCCGATACTGTGACATTTTAATACACCGGCTTTTGTAGTAACCCATCATCTGTTTCCAGAAAACAGAGCAGACAGTGTTTGAATTCTAAGTGACATTTATACTACAGAAACAAATGTTCAAGTTGTGACCTAGTAAAAAGAATTACACTTTTCTTTGCAACATGAAGATTTAATGTTACAGATTACAAATAAATAAACGATGTGGATGTGCCCGATTGATTACTAAAGTTATGCTGAAAAACCTATGCTTAACGTAGCTATACATAGTGCATTGTCAAAAGTGACCATTTTGAACACAGTACATTACTTACAGTACTATGTGTACAGTTGTTTTTGGCCTTAATAACATGCTTGTCGAAATAACATACTATTAGACTGTGTTCATCCAAATATGCAGGGTCCTTCAGCTTTTCAAGGGATTACAGAAACAGGAGCACTTTTCTCCTGTTTTGGCATGTTTTGTGTCATAATAAAACGTATAGCAATGTTGCTTGCAGATCATAAGCACGGTAGTTATCAATGCTTTAGATTCATGTTTGTGTATTCCTTTTTTTTGTTTATATTCGATAGAGGCTGAGTATTATGTTGACTAAGTAAAGTAAAGACGAGGTTCTTACTCTAGTTTAACTGTATTATATAATGTTTACACGGTGAAAACGTTTTTCTAAAACTCATTTATTGGGATGCGTAACAGTATGGTGTTCCTACATCAGTACAGTATGTAGGAGGTACTACAAGCTAAAATATGTCTAGTCTTTATTACACTAAAGTATATACTTATAATTCATTTTTGCTCCTGGTACAGGAAAAAGTGTAATAGAGGTTTGTGTGCTGGAATGAAATCCAGCAAGTAACAGGTGTTGCCCTTGATTCAAGGTCACACGTTTTTGGTAAACTGTAGCATGATCTGCTTGTTACACCAAAGCACAAGTAAAAACCTTTTTGGCCAGGTCACAATTTGCGTCCATCTGCAGAGGGTTGCCGTAAGGCGACCGCGTGAAATAAAGTAAGATTTGATTGTCTCATTCTTTTTCTTTCTTGATCCTCAGGCACTGTGGCTGCTGTAGCAGGCCTTCACCCTGGCCAGTGTATAATCAAGGTCAACGGGATTAATGTCAGCAAGGAGAGCCATGCCAGTGTCATTGCCCATGTCACAGCGTGTCGGAAATACAGACGGCCATCCCAGGTAACCCGCGGGCTTCAAAATGACGCAGTTGTCTCCTTGCAGTTATTTTTATTTCAAAAGCAATTATTTCAACAATTTACCTTAATGTAAAAAAAAAATGTAACGAAAACTGCAGTAATTGCTCTGCTATACTCATATTTAGCTTTGTACCATTTTACCTTGCACAGCCCTCCGTTTTCAGTATCTCTGATCTGTGATGTGTTCTGGCTCGAGATTTAACCAATAAACGTGTTAGCTGATACCTCACTATAACAGACGCTTCATCAGGAAAACAGAGACCAGATCCCTATGCCCTCAATGTACTGTACATGAACCCACTGAGTTTAATTCAGCAGTTGGCCGTAGGAAAACAAACCGCGTTCCTAAATACAATTTGCCACCAATGCAATGTGTCAATCCTGAGTTTAAGTTGTGAAACCCCCAGTTTGGAGTCTTTAAACCTTCCCATAAAGTTATATGTCACACTGCAGTGAAAGCACTCTGTGAATCATGAATCAGCAGAAATAAACAGGAATCAGGGCAAGTCAGACTCTAATAAAACAGTACATTAGCTACCTTTGTTGTTTCCATTTTTTTCTTGAGGTGTGCACAGTTAGATGAAAATGTCTTACACAATTATTACAGTAAAAAATAGAAAAGGTTTGAGAGTAGAGTAGGAAATCTCAAATCAGCATTTTGCACTGTATTTTGGAGACACTGAATTTTGAAGCACATAACCAGACGTAATGAGGTAATCTAATGTGTGCTTTGTGTTAAATGAGGGCATGTTTTGGAGTTAACCGTGGCCCAAGAAATGACAGCCTGGCCATGTCGATTAGGAAGTCAGAACCCCCTCCTAAAATGAGTATTCAGGAGTGTAGGGGCTGGTGATAAAGTGCCTGTACAAAGAATGCTGGTTTGGAAAGTCTGATGTCCTATATTTATACAATATCTTATATGTGTAAAATGAATAAATAATTAAAACAAACAATAATGAAACAGTTAACGCCATCCCACTACAAAAACATAACAGTAGGTAAAATGATTAAATATTACACCCAAAATCTAAAAGCCACAATTAGGAGAAATAGAATGAGACCCAGAACTCATTTCTAATCCAGAACCTTGCAGTATAGTGGGAGAAGTGGATTCCTGTGAGAGTTAGGAGGTCAAGAAAGAGATGAGTGGTGTGGGTGGAAATTATATCCCCTTGGTTTATGACAGACCAGCCCTATCATAAGGGCACAGGTGAGAGACAGTGAGAATACAGTAAAGGATGTCTGCATGGGCAGAGAAACTAGGGTCACGGCTACTGTATAGAGAACAGAAATACTGCACGTCAATGACAGTATTTTGTGCATCATTGTTAGCTTTTCAAATAGATTTGGTAACTTCAGTGGAAAAATAATAGTTTGAGCTCCTTCTCTGATGGGTTGTAATGGTTCTGTAATGGATAAGAGAACCTCTCTCGACATTTTGCATCCCTGCTGCACTAGGAGTTGGTCCCTCGATTCTAATTGCTGGAGATGCCAGACCCAGCATGTCTGTGATTTATTCATTTTCCCTGTAGTTCACTGACAGCGCTGCGGCTGTGTTCAGGCCTCTATAAGAGGGAACACCCTGCTGCTGGGTGGCAAAGAGCCCTCTGTGGTATTGGGGGAAAAACATCATGTCATTCTGGCCGAAAGGCATGTGAGTGTTGGTTAGCTGATTACAGCACAGCCCTGAAAGCAGAGGCGTTTGGAAGCAGAGGGAACTGTGACTTCATTCTGTGATGCCTGGTCTATGTGGTGTGCAAAATTGGACTGTTTCATTTTCCTGTGCTATGTTTTTCATGAATCACTGTCTCATATACAGTACTTGATTTTTACCTACAAGTAACTAATTCTAAATCAATGTTTATATAGAATATTTCTCTGAATTTGGCTGTAGAGGACAATGTTTAAGGTAAAAAAAAAATCCAAAATGTTCAGTTTCTCAAACTGAAATGATTTCTGGGATTTTTAAAAATTATATTTAGTGTTCAATCAACAAATAAAACCTATTAATGAAACATTTCAATTTCAACTTAAGACCAAGCACTGAACAAAACATTTTTAAATGAGTGGTCAGGTTTTACGAGTGTAAATCACCACTCCCTTTAATTCTTTTCTTTTCTAGCAAGATTCTATAAAGTGGGTGTACAACAGCAGGGACAGCGCTCAAGAAGACCAGCAGAAAGCACACTTGAAGCCTTGTGCAGAAGAGAGTGGTGATGTGTTTGAGTGCAAAGTGGAAGGTATGCATTTCATTTGAGAAAGAAAGTTAAACAGTGAAGTCTCATTTGCAGTTTAAATTTAGAAGAGAGTACAATGTGTGGAAAATATCATAGTGCTTGAAGCCATAATTATCCCGTAAGCCCAACAGTTTTTATAACAGCTTTTCACTCCAATAATCATATACTGTTTTATTTCAAACGAGCAGAGTTTATTGTTAAGACCTTTAAGTTTAAATTAATTCTCTACCACAAAAACGTCACTAAAAACTTTCTATTTTTCCTGAAGTGTATTCCACTTACTGAATAAATTGAATTGTTCCAACAGTTAATATATTTGAATGGTCTGATTCACATTTGCTTTTCAGAGTATTACTTAAAGTTCTCTGTGTCCTCGTGTTTCTTTGACAACAAAGAAATGATCATATTGGGCAAACACACCGCACAATATACCACCTCCCTATAGAAAAATGGCAGCCATTTATTTTTTGGGGGGGTTCACAAAACTGCGTGCAGTACGTGCGGTTGAGTAATTAAACCTCAGTGACATGAAACGCAATCTGTTTTCGTTTTCACCACTGTGAAATTCACTTTAGCAGCTCATTTTAACTTCTTAACTGTGAAGATTTGGAATAACCACATGCTGTTATGTAAATCAGTGCTGTCGTGACGGACTGAGCGATCTGATCTGCCCCCGGTGTGCTTTCCTGTGTTTCAGAGGTGATGGACAAATTCAACACCATTGCCATAATTGATGGGAAGAAGGACCATGTGAGCCTGACCGTAGACAACGTGCAGCTGGAATATGGAGTGGTGTATGAGTACGACAGCACGGCTGGGATTAAATGCCACGTTCTTGAGAAGATGGTTGAGCCCAAGGGTTTTTTTGGGCTAACCGCAAAGGTACTGAGGATCGTTTCTACTGCATCCCTGTTGAGGCCATAGAAGGGGGACCTGGGGAAGAGTCTGAATTCTGTATGTTGAATAATAAATAGATGCAAACATACCTCCTTTCCCTAGTGCAGGTAATCCTGGGCAAATGGATAATTAGGAACAAAGCAAATTGAATCCCTGCACTTTTTTTTAGGTCAAAGGTGGGCTGGAGATATTATGCAAGGAGTTGTTTATTGCTCAGTGCTGCCTTTTCATGTTGCGAGTTTTTCTTTCATTTTATGAACGCAGCAAAATTCTTTTAAAATAGAATTGACTACTTATATGACGGCAACTTTCTATCCAAGACTTGTTATAACTATTTCTAAAGTCTCGAGACTTGAGATATAAAAAAGATTGATATACTTAGTAATAGCTAATTAGTCAATTCCAGGCTATGCGGCATGCTTTCAGTGTCACGGTAGCACCTTTTTTCTAGAAGTAGCTGTCAAACTAATAAGCTATCAGTCTCACTAGACTTTCCTACTTATTATAGTTAGAAAAAAAAAGGCTTTTCTGCTGCAAAGCCTGATTTATCTTGGGGAATTTGATGGTGCCCACTTTTAAATAAATTTATACAACACAGGCTATTCCTTCTAGACTCTGGTTGGCTTGAACCACAATGTCTTTCTGCTCTTTTCTGCAGTACATTAATATATCCATAAAAGCAAAGGGCCCTGTATTTCTGCTTTTGCACTGTGGATTTTGTGGTCAGAGTATATTTCATAACTGACTTTGTCCCTCGCCTGCTCTCTTATTGTACCATTGTATGTTTATTTACTTAATGCAGCACATCCTGCCACAATTAATAGGTGGGATTTACAGTGAAACCATGGCTTGTTTAACTATATAAACTCTTAAATCTTCGTTCATGTTTGGGCGATTCAGCTGTAGAACAAAAATGTGCACGATAGCTTTCATAGAGCTCAGGGAGCTTTTTCTATTATATTTTGTATCACATGTACATTTTGAGCACTGAGGTACAGATATCATTACCATTACTGACAATTTCATATATAAAATCCATTTATAGAGCAAGATTTCATTTTAACCACAGGATTGAGAATAATGGAAAAATACAAAGTCTGAGTGACACAATGGCTCTTGGTTTTATTATTGTTTTCACAAGTATCCATAGATACAGAATTTTGCTTTATAATACTCACTTTACAAAATTATTTTTCGCTTATTTGCATTTTACAACGAAACGCCTTGGTCATATCCTTTGAGTTAATTGTCTCAATATGTCTGGTTTATTTTTGAAAACTTCATAATAATTTAATTGTACAGAAATGATGACACAAGTGTGGAACTTGTGATGCAGAGACTTGGAAAATACTTTAGTATATATAGCCATTTAATGGGCTGTTATTGAAATTACTGAAATTAACATGTAACTGTAAACATACTGTATATACTGTAATAGTATGCGTAATACATTTTATTGTAACAGTGCTGAAGTTTTTTTCATCGTGCTGGTGGTTTAAAATGGTGTTTTCCTCAAAAGTGTAACTCACAATACTTACATGTGATATAATTGAACAATACATTATGTGGACATTTCTAATTTGATCAAGGGATGTATTCTACCTATTTTTCTGTGCTTCTAGTTAAAATGAGATTTCGAGATATATCCCAATTTGAACACATGATCTTCTCGGGAGAAGAAAAAATAATAGCAAAATTTAAAAGTAAAACAACATAATACTTCTTGTCTAAGTCAACCCAGTCACCTCAAGAATCTACAGTGAAATATGAACCAGAATGCATAGGTGTAAACTATACAGAAGTGCATTTACAACTCAGAACTGAGACCGTCTGTACTAAATCCTGAAATTCCTGAATTTTGAAGGCCTCCTTTATATAAAACAACACAAACTTACTATTATTTTATTAAAAGAAGGCTTTCTTAACAGCAGGATGTGAAGTAGTCAAGCACATTTAAGACACTCTTACAGTAGTTATCTTGGAAATCGTGACCATGAAAAGCAGCCAGGGAAATTATTCTTGTTTAGTTACTTTTGTCTCTTTGAAGACAATCTGCGCCTGTCCTGGAATTGGCCCAAAGGACTTCAAAATACTTTCTATAACCATCCATTTAATTTTCACTTTTCCGTGTATTCACTATAGGCCATCTTTTGAAAATCTCTGGTACAATAACCAATTTCATGTTTTCTTTTATGGGCATGATTCTGGATTTTAATGAGCCTCAGGAGAACTGATATTCTTTCCACTGGCAAACACTTTATTATCATTGTTTGTAGTGAAATTGAATATAAAATATATAAATTGGATGTAGTTTAAAATCCTGAAGTGGAAGAGATTGTTGCTTTATTTGAATGATTTTGGCAACACAATGGCTGAAAATGGATTGATATAAAGAAGGTTATTGAGCCTCCAGTGCAAGAATGACTTATGACATCTTCCATATTTTTTGGAATGGATCAAGCTGCATAGCCATGCTGCTTACTGTGGTGTCTTTCAAGAAACAGCTGAATGAGATGTTTTGATCAATTAAATACTCACTACCAATTGGAAGATCAGGGCCCAATGCCCTCCCCCTAATTTGAAACCTTTCTTAAGTTCATAGATCGGAAGCATGAATCAATGGCGTCTGCTAATTATAGCCTAGCCTATAATCAGCAGGTGTGAGCCTGGTCAATACATGGATGGGAGACCCCTGGGGAAAACTAAGGTTGCTGCTGGAAGAAGTGTTAGTGGGGCCAGCAGGGGGCACTCACCCTGCGGTCTGTGTGGGTCTGAATGCCCCAGTATAGTAATGGGGATACTGTAAAAAAGGCGCAGTCCTTCGGATGAAACATAACACTGAGGTCCTGACTCTCTGTGGTCATTAAAACTCCCAGGACATTTCTCAAAAAGAGTAGGGCCATATTTTTCCCTGGCCCTTACCAATCATGGCCTGCTAATAATCTATGAACTGGCTTCATCATTTTGTTCTCCTCCCAACTGAGAGCTGATGTCTGGTGAGATTGCATCATCCAGGTGTGGGTTACACATTAGTGGTAGTGATGAGGAGTCCCCATTACCTGTAAAGTGTGGAGTGGAGTGTCTAGAAAAGCACTACATACTGTAAGTGTTAGAAATTAGAAGAGAAATAAAATCACCACATTTAAGGAAGAACATAGTGGAAACTAAAAATAAACTACAGTATTTAGAGAAGACAAACAATTATACAAAAGAATTGGATGAATCAGTTAGAAAATGTATAGATGGATGGATCGACAGTACTTGTATGAAAACTGCCATGTAACCATACTGTACTACCCTCTGAAGGTGTTAAGCATTAGATTGTCGCAATTTAAAGAACATACTTGTAACATTGTCATAAATGTTTTTATTGTGTTTAATAAGTATGATTTAAACCTAGGTGTAAATTCATAGGCTTCAGTTCTGTAGACAGGCAGCTCCATCAAGATGTCTGTCTTGTGGGTCTTTCCTGGCATTCTGTGCAGTAGAAAGTTTGTGCTCAAATTACTTTGTGGTGACTGAATACGTTTGGTGTAGGGGTTCGAATTTGTTTTCCATGTACAGTATATAGTGTCACAGTTCATATACAACGTAACTTTTTCATTATTTACAGTGGATATTTAAACAATATGCCCTGTGGTGGACTGGCACCCCCTCCAGGGTGTTACCCTGTCTTGCGCTTGTTGCTTTCTGGGTAGGCTCCGGCTTCCCATGACACCGTATGGTATAAAGCGGTTTGGCAAATGACATGACATTTAAACAATAGGCCACATATGTACAGGTATCATATACTGTATATACTGTACCTGTAATAAAAGACTGTGAAGTGCTTAATTTGATGCATGGAAATCTGGCCTGAATGCTACAGCTTGGTCTTAGCTGCTTATGGAGAGGTCAGATATAGAGAGGTTAAAAAGGGCTCTCAACCAGTAATTGCCTCTGACTGGGATGTGCATTTCCCAGTCAGACAACCATGTGGCTGCAGAGTATCAGCAAGCCTTCTCCCTTATTAATGGCCTCAGTCATTCACTCCTGAAGAGCTTTCAGTTGTACGGAGCTTTTGAAACACTTTTAACACACTGTCACCTGTTTCCCTTGTTATTAGATCTTTAATTCAGGAAAACATAGAGCACAGGTGGGAGATTTTCTAGTGGAGTGAAAACACAAGTTAATGTGACTGTGTTTCCTTTCAGATTCTTGAAGCTTTAGCTAAGAGTGATGACCAGTTTGTCCAGACCTGTGGGAGGCTGAGCTCCATCAATGATGGGATCCCAGAAGACCTCCAGGCCAGCTTTGCTGTCATGTGCAATGAAAGAATTGAGCACATCAACAGGAGAATAACCAACTATAGAAAGGTAATGGAGGAGAGGGCTTTTGTAAAAAAGGAGTGTGCTGCACCTGAAGTAAAAAATCACATTAGGAGACATCTGCCTCCAAAATGTTTTTACCATTTCAGAACATAGAAGCTTTTAAGCAAAACTATATACTAAATATGTGATTGTCAGGCATTTAAAATAGGTGTTTGATTAAAAAAAATGTTCCTCCACAGAACGTCGGAGCACGTCAGAGTTGGGGTCAATGGATTGTACACGATTATACATGATGTTAGAAATAGTGTTGACTTGACAGCAGCACATTTTCAAACTTACAGTGCACGTCATTCATAAAAGTGTAATTTAATGTAAATTCTTTTAGAAATCTAGAATCGCCAGTTTTTTTGCGTTAGACCCACTCTGTTTTGGAATCACCAGCTGTGTGTCTTTCATGTCTCGGCTCCCAGCTGTGAATCCCGTGACTGCGCAGGGTGCACAGGGGTCAATAAGGAAGTGTAGGCAGGCGTCTCTCTTCCTCTCACCTTTGAGCCACACCTGTCAAACAGAGGCTCACTGCTGATCCTCACTGAATGCCTGCAATACCCCTGGGGGCTGCAGGGGGCGCTGTACCTCAATCAGCTGAGGAAGCCCTGCTGACTAATTTCATCATGCTCTCACCAGAGCTCAGGCAATTAGTCTGCCACTACTTGGGGAATCGCTTTCACAATTGAACCAGGTTCGAACCCGTGTTCATAGGGCTCTGTGTTTTGCTTGGCTAAGCCACTTTCAAGGTCGAGAAACACCCCCATGTAACATTTTTGGGTGGAATTAATTTTATGAACCCTTTCTGAACAAAAACAACAATCATTTTATTAGAACTTTTGTGTCTGGTTTACACACTGTGAGCTATGCAATCTAAGTTACATAATGTATCAACTCTTTTACTGGATGTAGCTGAAAGCAATTTGAACAGCCAGTTCTTTAGTGTATTTGTATATGTTTTATCCTTGCTTGAAAAATGTGGTAGACTGTAGAAATGGAAGGCTTACAGTCTGTTAGGACTGTGAGCCCCATTGTTGCAGTGAGACTTGGAATGTGGTGAGACAGAGTTTATTCCCAGCACATCCTGCTGTTGTAGACCAGCTGAATCCCCTCAGCTGTTTTCCACATACAACAAAACTGCCAGAAATAGAAATGCTACAAAGAATAAAGAAAATACTGAGCTGTCAGTACAGATGAAAAGCAAAGATAAAAGGATGTTTTGTGAATCTTGCATTAATTACAAAACCTTGTTTTGGGGAAAAAAACACTTAATAAAACTATTAAAACAACTGGATTCAGTTAAGGAAAAGTATACAATTGATAACAAAAAAGAAAAAAAATGATGAGATAGAAAATAAATAAGAAAGGCCAAAAGAGAGAAAGGCATATTGCAATGAACTTAAGAACATACAGTAAGGCCATTTGCTGATTTAGCCTGTTTATCCCAACAGAATCTAAAATTAGTAAGTTGTTTCAGCACTATACAGTAACAGGAAAACAACCATTAAGTAAAATGTATATACAGTAGTATGACACAATAACTGGAAACCTCTAAATAATGAAAGGGAAGTGGCTTGTATACCAAATTAATATTTTACTCAGGTGTGCACTTAAGAAGGAGTCAAAACATGTCTCAGGCAGTAGAAGAACAAATTTCTGTTTTAGTAATTATTAGCAGAGAAGAAGCAGATGTATGTAGAGTACTAGAATCTCTCAAGATAAATTAATCACCAGGGTACAATGGTATACTACCAATTGTACTAAAGGTAACAACATATTATTCTTAAATCATTACACAGCTCTTGCAACTGATTATTATAGACCAATTATTCCTCGTTCTTTAACATACTGAATAAGGATTACCTGTATGGAAAAACGTTCCCAGAGAACAGTCAGCATGGATTAAGAAAAGATGCCCTAGTAATTTGTTAAGACATCTGTGAATGAATAACAGCAGTAATGAACACATAGATAATGTGGTGTATTTCAATTTTCAGGAGGGTTGTGCTGAATTTCATCATAAAAGATAAATACTCAAATTACTGGAAGTAGGCAACTGGGGAAATGAGTGTGTTTGGACTAAGAGCAGAAAACAGATAGTTAAGATAAGGGGAGAATGCTGGAAGTGTAAAATTCTAAAAAAAATCGAGTTTGCAGAAAGGACTGTAATTCAATGGTCAACAAACATTTTAGAAGCACCAGATGAAAAAATATTCATATTAAATTCAGGTTTGAGCAAACACCTGATAGATGATGCATAACGCAGGCAATGATGTGCTGACACAACATATATACAGTAGTACATCTGCTAGGCAATGAAAAGCAACCAGTGTGTTTGGCTATATTTTGATAAAAGTGATAAAAAATTTTACAGGCACGGGCATTTGTGGCATTGTAGATGATTAAAAAGAACTGCTCTTGTCTTTAGTTTTCCCGAGTGCTGAAGAACCGAGCCTGGCCAACCTTCAAGCAGGCCAAGACCAAGGTTTCCCCTCTGCACAGCAGTGACTTCTGCCCCACCAACTGCCACATCAATGTGATGGAGGTGTCTTATCCCAAAACCACCACCTCCCTGGGAAGTGCCTTTGGTGTCCAGCTGGATAACCGGAAAAACTCCACGCTAGAGAAAGTGATCAAGAATGCAGAACAAGGTGAGTAGGGCAAGATTCTCTATGGCAACAAGAGAAACTGTCTTGGTCATCAGTGCTATGCCTTGATGTCCTTGATGCTGTTCCTGCTTGTCACTCTTTTGATTGGCACTTTGGTTGGCAATAGCCTAAACAACTATCCTTACAGTATGTGGCCCACCCAAACAGTTTGTTTTCTTCTGTAACCGCAGTATGATTGACATTGTCTTCAAAAGCCATTAAAATAAAAACAGGAAAAAGAACTGTTAAATAAATAGAAATGAGGACTGCCGTTTCCATAGTTAGGATGAGGGGGATATCAAGTTCAGAGTGGTTTCACAGGTGCTTGTGCGCAGGTGTTTGGTGTATGACGAATATGCACCAGTTTTGCCATAAACTGAAGTTATATAAGAGCTCATAAAAACCGTGCAGTTAACACCTGTGTCTGTACCACTGATTGTGTTCATTCAACATTGAACTCATGTCTAACAATATATTTTTCTTGTGTGTTGAATTCACTAAGACATTTGATTAATACTACTGATAGGCTCCTTAAGAGCTACCAAAGTCTATATTGGTATTTATTTAATTGCACTGCCATGTTTATTTATTGTACTCCCAACTTACTAAGAACATTATACCGTATTTCCCTTACTGCCAGTTTAGACATGAAGTTCACAGATAATGCCTGTCATTTGTCATTTCATTTGTCCTTGATGGGGAAAGCGTGATTTCTACAGGGACAGGACACAGCAGCTGTGTCACAGCATGGTGCGTTCATGAAGGTGCTGCTCCAGGCTGCTGTTCAGAACTGTCAGAACACTGAGCTCCTCTGGTTTGATTTGTAGGGAGTCGAAAGCTTTCAGGACTATAAAATTAACTCCCCTGTAATGAAAAAAAAGGAAGCATGTTTGAATGTACAGTACCCTGCTACTATACCACTGGCATGTGGACCCTTGTTTCCTGTAAATTTAACAGGAAAGCCGCCCAACCCAAAGGCCAAAGCAAGCTTCACTCTGGAACACATAAATCGTGTGATCTACAAGTATTTTGTTATGTCATAATCCTATTAGTTTTTAAACGCTCTTAAAATTAACTCCTGTATCTGTTAAACAACTTTTTACGCACTTCCACTATTTCCATATTTTTAACGTTTTTATCTTATTAAAATAGAAATCAATACATTAGAGTTCATTCATCCAGTTCTTCAGTAAAGGCCCATATCCATATTTTGGCTGGAAAATTTGCTGGAAAAAAATGCAATTAAACAGATTAAATTAAATTAAAACAGTAGTGCTTCAATGTGGCGTTCTCTGCACGAAGAGGTATTTTGCAGTCAGTGCTCATAAATGCAGTATCACGATGTTGCTGTGGTGCATTTAGTATGCAGACATAAAAATATGTAAAAACAAAAAAAAAGCATTGACACACAAGGCATTTGCATTGTGTAAGATCGTGTTTTCCATCTTCACAGGTTAGCAATGTTTTCTCATTGAAAAGCAATAATTATTGTAAAATAAGACAATGTCATGTCATGATAATGTAATAATACTGCAAGTGGTGCTTCAATGCTAATTAGCTTCCATACTTATGCATTCATTGTTAAAATGTTTTTAACAAGCTTGAGTTTTCACTCAAGTTACTTTGACACAATAGAAAATACGTCTTGCTAGACAAACTGATGAAAAAAGGATTACCGAAATCAAAGCTTTCTATATTTTTTCAACATAGATAATCAAGGTGTAATTGTGGCAACTGTAGTTCGATATTTTAGGACATGCAATACCATCATTACTCCCAAGAGACCACTGGACTTTTCACATACTGTAAAGTGCTGTCATCACCACTCAAAGGGTTAACATATCATCATCATCTCATCTCTTTCAATAACCGTTTATCCAGATCAGAGTCACGGTGGCCTGGAGCCTACTCCAGAAAGCACTGAGCATAAGGCAGAATTCTCTGCACCCTGGGTGGGATGCCAGTCCATCGCAGGGCACACACAGACTCAGTTGTACACACCAGAGCCATTTGTACAGAAGGAAACCAGAGCACCAAGGGGAGACCCATGAGAACAGAGGGAGAACATAAAAACCATACGCCGATAGCACCCCAGGAACTGAACCCAGAGCCTCAGTGCTGTGAGACAGCAATATTAACAACTGTGCCACTGTGCTGCATGGTTTATAAGAAACGCCTTTCTAAAATAAGTGGAAATGTTTATATTGATTAGAAACATTTTAAAGAACATCTGACTCAAAATAATAATATAAATAGTTAATCTTTAAGTGAAAATGAAGTGAATCCCAAAAATATTAGACAATATTATTACTGTTATGAATGTACATTGAAAAGAAAAGTAACTGCTGTTTTTGGGTTACATGATTAATGATTGGATCAAAATTTCTGATTCTATGTTGCCTAGGCTTTTAATTTCATATGTATTCTTTCTTTTTACAACTGTATATACTGTATGGACACAAACAGAAGTCATTTTGGATAGAACCCATCAGCCAAATAAATCCATGTAAATGTGTTATCACGAAGAGAAAAAAAACTCAAGTGTATCAAATAATTATGCCGGGAGAAGAAACGGTCTAGAAAATGTCCCAGAATGACTTAAAATAGCAGTTTTCTAATTAACATATGGCATATTAAATATGAATAGCAACATTTATTTAGGTAAATATGCAAACTGCTACTGCAGGACCAGGGGCCCGATTTATTTCTGATTGCAAACTGGGCGAATTAGCCATCTGATTAATTGTCTATGGACTGAGTGGTTTGCCCACAGGGAAAGTGATATTCAAATCAGTATGCTCTGTGAAAGGCATTAAGGGTCCCTGGTGGTACTACTCATGCTTGCACAGTCAAAGCTGAAGCTGGCCTGCCGCATGAATGTCATGTCATGTATTGTGTTGAACAGGGAAGTTAAACCCCATGGTTTACATCCAGCACACCATCACCACCATGGCCGCCCCCTCTGGTCACAGCCTGGGGCGGGCAGAGGGTCACGGCCTGCGCTTCCTGCTACGAGAGGAGGACCTGGTCACACTGGACGCCTACCAGAAGCTGCTCAGCAAGCTGCAGACTGTGGTGAAGGAGATGGAGTGCTACGCCTGTCAGATACACGAGTGAGTAGCTGATCAGACGTTTAGACATTTTACTGTACAGTACTGTATATCAGCAGGCTCCACAACTGACCCTGCTGCAAATTTCAGGATCTACAGAGGTGCTCCTCCTTCCCTGGGCCTTAAGAGCCCTAGCCAAGCACAGTTTGTGGGAAACTCAAGCTCCTCAATGTCAAAAGAATTGGAAGTATTGCAGTTACAGTAGAGTAATTAAGAACTTACAATTAAGAAATTACAATCTGTTTTGAAGGCTTTCTAAGCAAGTTCCTTCCCATTTTAACAGTACAAGTGAACTGCAGATAAACATTAATGGCACCTATTTACTTTGGAAGTCATGTATGGCATGTGTTTCACTAAGCAGGGGATATACTGTTGTGGGCACAAAAAGTATCTTACTGCAACACCTGAGGCTGAGGACTGAAGCAGGTTTAAGTGTGATGAAATGTGCCAAGATTTCACTCAATCAGTTCAAGCCTTCCCCAGTCTGCAATGAACTAAGTTGTGAGAATAAAATGGCAATAATCAGGTCATTGAACATGAGCTGCTTGCTCACGGTGCCATGTTTCACCAAACCCTCGATAACCTGCTGTGAGAAATGTATCTACAGCTACTAGTCAGGTGCAAATCGGAAGCAGCTTTGGCTGTTCAGGAAACCTGCAAAGTTTCAATTCAATTGGGAGAGCAGTTCCCCAGAGGCCTTTTTAGCTGTGAGAACAAAATGTCAGATTTGTAGCTATCTTGGTATGATGCACATAAACCACAGTGTTTTGGACACTATCATGTTACTGATCACATTTGGAGTTAATAGCCCAAGTAGTTTTAAATAGAGGTTTAGAAGTTAGTGTTATGGGCCATATATCAACAATGAAAAAAACAATGGCAGTTTGGCTGCTATCTTGGTTTACACAAGGACCTCCTTTTTACATTCATCCTATTAGTACTAGTATACTACCTATAAATTGGCAAACACTTTTGAACAAATTGCATGATGGGCACATTTACAATTTCACAATACAATGTTTAGTGGTTAACTGTCAACAGAACTTCTGCTTCACAGCCAGGTATAGAAATAAAAGGTACTGTATGTGATGTGCATACCCAACCTGTTTTATCGAGCAGTGTTTATACCATACTGAGAAATTCTGGTACCTGAGAAAAATTAAAATAAATATGGAAGAGCAGATATTAATATCTGGTTTTGTGTTATACACAAATGCATCATCACATATGCTACATGTCTTGAAATTTTCCTTTAGTGTTCCACATGTGAGTTTTCCCTTTGATTTATGTATCTTTGCTCTTATACTTCTCCTGTGTGGATTTCTTGCTCAATAATGTCTAAATACAGAGGCGTGCAGAGGAAAGAGTGACATTTAATGTGCTTTGATCCAGGGGTGGTATATATCCTGTTCTACTTTGATTGTCAGTCACTACTTAAAGTTGCAGCAGATGATACCATAACCTCAGGCTATGCTTTTAAAATTATTTTTGAGCTGGCAAAACCATTGGCAAAATAATTTTAACATTGAGACATCAGCATATTTTTTGTGATGTGCCAGAGGTTAAAAGGATTTTTCTGTGATGACATAATTTTCCTTCTTTATTTTGTGCCGAATGTGGACAGAAAGGGATTTTCTTTCTTGTGAAAGGGATGAAGGAATTCCTGGTTTACGTTGGTTTGTTTGGCATTTTTTTATCCTTACATTTAAAATTATAGTGGTTGCGTTGTCTGACTTCTGTATGCGTTTTGGGTGTCTTTAACAAAACATTGTTATATTAGATTATTCTAGAACTTCTGTGTAGCTTAACACCTTAACATTCAGTTATTTAAAATTATCAGTGAAAACCCTGACATTACTAGTGTAGTGATCCAACTTATAGTACCTCACAAAATGTGTTCACTCCCTTAGGATGATGATGCATTTTATTATATTTACAAATGATATACAGATTACACATTTTTTACAAAATGAATATTTTTTATCACAATTTGAATCCTTGAACTTTTATCAAAAGCCAGCAAACACTGTAATGAAAAATCTTAAACGAAAATATTATATAAAGCCTTACAACACATTTTATAGAGTATTGTGCACAGTAATTTCTGCCATCACATCTTCAAATTCGTGAGACCACTACAAATGTCCTTAAGATGGCATAGGAGTCATATGGGTTTAATATTTTATTAACAAATAAACACTTGTTATGTTATTATAGATATTATTTTTACTGGTTTACATTTGCTCTGCCACCTGTTCAACTGTATTTCTGTTTCCTGGCAACATCTTTGGCTGTGTTTATTTCTGCAGAGGGCCTCATTGTTGCAGAGCACATTCCCGCTGGGCAGGACAACAGGGTACTTAATCGGAGGTTGCTGGTTTGAGGGGCTCCTAGCACAAAAGGGAAGAAAATGAAAAGGGTGTACAGTCACACAGGCTTGCAGCACACAAAGTGCATTATTTGAATTTTTACTTTTATTCTCAGATTTTATTTATTTATTATTATAGCTTATTAGAAAAATTCATTAGTATGATTTCAGTGATCATAATTTATTGGGTGTTAATAGTTCTTAAATATTTGGCCAGGACGCTGGGGTTACACCCCTACTCTTTTTGAGAGACACCCTGAGATTTTTAACGACCACAGACAGTCAGGACCTCTGTTTTACATCTCATCCGAAGGACGGTGCCTTTTTACAGTATAGTGTCCCCGTCACAATACTGGGGCATTAGGACCCACATGGACCGCAGGGTGAGCGCCCCCTGCTGGCCCCACTAACACCTCATTCAGCAGCAGCCTTAGTTTTTCCCAGGAGGTCTCTCATCCAGGTACTGACCAGGCTCACACCTGCTAAGCTTCAGTGGGCTGCCAGTATTGAGTTGCTAAGTGATATGACTGCTGGCTATTTTAGACTAAATAGCCTATTGTAGATACAGTACACTGATCTTTCTGTGATTACATCTAATGCAAAATGGATATACTTCTATTGTAAGGGTGCTTTGTAATGAGTGGTTAGCTGTTGTATTGATACATTACTATTCAGATAAATTTCTCTGTAGTGGTTTGATTGACACACCAGACTTTTTAAAAGATGCTGAGCAAGCTATTCAGATTTAACTGTGAATTTCAGAGGGCTTTACACATACCATAGGAATATAGTAGTGCAAGTAAGACACATGTTCTGTGTTTAAATGGTAAAGATTTGTTGCCCTCACAGTAATAATGCATGAGTCACATAAGCAAACCTGAAAAATATTTTGTTGTGTGTCATCCTTATATTTTAATACTTTAGTGGTTGTGCAAAATGTGTTTTTTACAGACTTTTGCTTATTCTTCATTTGGAAACATTGTCCATGCTAATGGGAGTATACAGTGCAGAGTGATCCTGCCTGAGATACTTCTCCAGTGAAATAAGTAAAATGTGGGAAAACGGCTTGAATATTCAAGTGCAGCTGGGACAATAAATGTGACATACAGTACATAAGACAACCTGTGAATTGATAGGAATGTTAACCTGCAAACGTAGCTGGCATCCTTTTCCCCTAATGTACTACTGTTGAATCATCGAAACACTGAGTTGATATCGTGTTCCAGTTAGACAATTGACGGCTCATTGTGACCTTTGTGGGTTGAATCCATGTTTTTCTTGATTGCTAAGGAAAGAACTTTCATCTGGTTTATGATTACATGTTGATGAAATTGAACTGTTCCAGCTCCGAGTCCGCACTCAGTTCAACTCAAAGTAATCAAAGCTTCTTAAGTGCCTGCCCAGGAGTGTAACTGGTGTTGCCCTTGAGAACAATCAATAGTCCCCTCTCTGAAGGCCTCGCTGTGCCCACCGGTGAATTCTCTAGGCACCAGCGATGGCTTCATTGTCCTTCAGATGTTCGAAGAATGCTGACAGCAGCAGTTCACACCAATGTTAAAAAGCAATAAACATGCACGGTAATCCATAAGATCGTGGTACCGAGAGTGTCATTCTGCCGATTAGGTTTTCCAAGGCTTTCATTCATTTTCTTTCTGTGACGAGTGTACAAGGTGAAGATGAACATTAATTCGAAGACAACCCAGGAGTGCTATTGATCTTCAGAGTGCTGACTGAGAGCCTCTGGGGGGATCCTGGCTGCAATTGTTACTATTTGAAGGATTTTTATTTGAATTAGGTTTTATGACAGTGAAGAGAATCTCGACAAACTGGTCACTTTTTGTTACGTGTTAACGCAGTTTGTTGTTATGAGTATAGACTGAAGCTCTGGCATCTTACAGTAATGTACATAAGTGGCTGGGGCCTTTTCTCTGCTCCCTCCTGAGTGTTCATTTGAGAAGATATTACAGTACTTGTCACTTTGTCAGTCTTTTGTTTTGCTCTTTTACACAGACATTTACAGCACGCTGTGCTACATGTTTTATTTGTAATTCCTTCCTGCTAATGAGACTGGATGACATATTCCATATGTGACAAGGAATCCACCCTAGCACCAAGTACTGTATGCCAGCTGTGGCGTTTTCCTTGCAGACTGTCTCAGGCTCTCAGCTGCTGATGCCAGATAACTGTTGTTGCTTGTCTTTTGATCCCATGTGTTTTGGAGCTATTGGGACTGTTAATCTGATCACACCTCTCTTCGAACTGGGATTGTGAGGCGGCTAGCTGCTCTTTGACCACCCAGGATGCTTCGATTAGCATGCTTTTCAAGTGTCAGAGTCGACATTAACATATTTTCTTCTACAGTTAATCCCTTTGAAAATGTGGGTTCCCAGCTTCATTCTGTGTTAATTGCCCGAAGTGGTTATTACAGAGCTGCAAATGCTTTTTCAAATCTCACGAATCTGCTTCACATGGTAAAATGACTTATGAAGAACCTTGCAACACGCTGATGGGGTGTAAAGAGATTTCATTATTCTTATAAAAGGATGTGATTGTTTAAAATGACAGAATGGTGTTAACATTTGTACATTCTTACAGTTGCCACTGTAGAGTCTACAGAGATACTACAGTGGCCTCAGTCTCTCTAAATATAGGGTATCGAAATTCTACCAGGATCTTAGAAAATTGCTTATTAAAATGCAGTGAAGATGCATTTAAAATATGTTGAAAATACATATGTCGTCTTTTTAAAATTGAAAAATTATGTTCTAATTCTGTATGTTAAAAGAAATTACTAGTGATGTTAGATGATACAACAAATGGCAGCAAAATGCTGTGGGATAATTTTCTTTATGATAAGCAGTGGTGTAGCTGAGATTTGGGGGTGGCAGGGATACCTACTGTATGATGGTGCCATTTTTAAGATGTACTGTTAAAACACATAATATACTTGATTGTTTGTCTACATTTGTCCACCGAAATGCAAGTATAATTAGGAGTGACAGAACAAAAAATGATATCAAAGGATTGTCAATTAGCCTATTATGGTTCAACCATAGTCTCAGTTGTCTATCCATGTCCATATTACCCAATGATGCGTATCTCACATCTATAAACAGTAAATCAGACTAAAACACCATGAGTACAACTATCAGAATTAAGCATCTTAATATCAGTGCACATTTATCACTGTCTGTTCATTGCTGATGTTGAACCTGACCTTCTCACTGTCTCGTACCTGCTGAACTGACATCCCCTGCCTTCTCTTGAGCTGTGTGCGATGTCATCATATCCCCGAGCCACATCTCATGCATCTTTCACTTAACTGCCTGGGAACAATATCTGCTGCATATTTGCCAACACTTAAAAATGTGCAGTATAGGCTATATGTACAGTACACTCTTAAAAAACTTTTAAGATGTGTCAGAATTGTCTCCAAATTTAGGTTTTATTTTGTTGGTAAGTTGAAGACAATATGGGATTTTAGGTAATGCCTAAAATGGAGTGGCAGCTGGGGTGGTAGGTACTGTACTGTGGCTTTTACTAAGTCCCTGGTGGTAAGGTGCAATTACTGACTGATCACTGATATTTCTAGTTTTTAAAATGATGTGTTATTATTGAATGTTTTATGCTGAAAATTGATTCTCAGAACAGTGTTATAAATCTCCATTTAACCTTAAGCAGGGATCAATATCATACCTTACAACATTTTTCTTCATCAATACGGAAAAAGAGTCTATTTCATGCAGCAGTTGAGTAAGTTGCATCTGAGCCTGGGGTTGAATTACAGACTTGTAAACATACTGAAAATAATAATTACTTTTTATTGCAACCAGAAGTGCCACCGGATTATTTAGTAGGTTTCAGATATATAAAGATTATTGCAACCTAGAATATAGAGCATCTGTTTTGAATATGTGAACACTTCATTAAATTAATTTCCCCAATATAAACTTTCAGTTTTTGTTCACTTTTACTAATTATGCTTAACCACATTACAGTGCAGTGTGTTTTGTCAGGTACACTCTGTACAGTTCATAACAAAGACTTTAGAGTAAAATGCAAACACAGACCAGACATACTTTAGATTATTACTTATTTTAAATTGTATTTATAATTTGATGCACTGAGTAAAATGAACATATACAGTGCTTATGATAAAGTCTACAACCCTCTCCAAATTAACTTATTGTGTGGCCTAAAATCACAACACATTAAATATACATTTATTTTAGCTTTATTTACACATTGTATCACACAGTCTCCTAGTGAAAAACAAATGCTCAGGCATTCTAAAAAGTCAATACAAATGAAAGCCTAGAAAAATGGATTGGATAAGTGTACACACCCTTGAGTTAATTCTTGGTGGAAGCATCTTTTGCTTGAATTACAGCCATAGTTCTGTTTGGGTAGGCCTGTTCCAACGTAGCACACCTACATTTGGCAGTGTTTGCCCATTCCTCCTTACAGAGCTGTGCAAGCAAACTGACTGAGCTTCAGAACGTCATTAGTTTCCCATGTGCCTCAGACACAAAATGGCTGCACATCACTTTAATAAGAACTGAATCTCAGTTTGGGGGGGGGGGGGGGAGGGTTCTATGAAATCCATTATTACTTGTAAAGTACTTTTGGATCTTTGAAGATGCAAACGGCTAATTTAAATACTATATACTGTATACAGTAAGGTCGTGACATCTGTGACTTTAACATTCGTGAATTCGCTCTTCAGCGATTTGGTCTGGGCAATGGCCAATTCTCCTTAGTTGGTTGTGTTGCAGGGGAGCCTGGAGATGAAACTGTGAGTTATTAAAGGAGTTAGTTGGGAATGGACCACCCTGATGTTCTGATACCTTCCCAACCCAATGCTCATCCAAATGAAGGCACGCCTAGTGATAGTAACAGTGGAAATCTCCTTGTTCTGTCGCACTTGTTTGGCCAGTCCGCCAAATACTGTCTTCTTTGTTACCAGCGGGCTGACATATCTAAGATGATTCCTTTGTCAAAGTGATGAAGCTGATCTCGCCGTGAGATTTTGTCGCATTGTCAGAAAGACTTCTGAGAGTCTTGAGAAGCGTGGAAAATCTCTCCTGATAATCATAGTGTGGTAGTTTAGGTACTATCTCAGCTTGCAAAACCAATAATACCTAACATCTCCATGTAAACAGGTTATACTGTTTTACCCCCCCAGGAAATGCTCCCCTGTGACAGCTGGGAGCAAATAAGGTGAAGTACCTGGTTAATAATGTGGGAGTAGAAGTCGCTGAGTCATTCATTTGCTGGTTTATCCCATGTCGTTTCGAATGCCGAGTCCATTTTTCTGTTCCTCTCTTGCAGCCTCCTCTCCTCCATCACCCACCCCCCAGCGACAGAGGCGAAGACGCCGGAGGCCTACATCACCGCTGACGCCGAGGGCGAGAAGGGCGAGCGCAATGGCAAGAAGGTCTGCTTCAACGTGGCCGGGGACGAGCAGGAGGACTCGGGTCACGACACCATCAGCAACCGAGACTCATATAGGTAACCCTGCAGCCACGCCCTGTCTGCACAAGATATACTCATACTAATTCTACTGCTAATACTACTTCTACTACTTCTAATAATAATTCATTACGCTTCACTCGTATAGCACTTTTCTGGACAGTCCACTCAAAGCGCTTTACAGGTAATGGGGACTCCCCTCCACCACCACCAATGTGCAGCCTCACCTGGATGATGCGACGGCAGCCATAGTGCGCCAGAACCCTCACCACACACCAGCTATCAGTGGGGAGGAGAGCAGAGTGATGAAGCCCGTTCATAGACGGGGATTATTAGGAGGCTATGACTGGTAAAGGCCAGGGGTGGTTTTGGCCAGGACGCCGGGGTTACACCCCTTTTCTTTTAAAATCATGCAGTGGGTCTATGCCCAATCAGCTGGAAATATGCAGTTTGTATATATTATACTGGCCTGGTAAACATTCAAATAGATTTGTTTCTTCCAGTCTATGTGGAAGTGGGATTTCTTCTGTTGTACCCCCTTCACTCCCCCCAAAAATCAATCTTTTCATATTTCAATCAATCTTTTGCATATTTCTATGCCTTTTTAAAAGCATCTTTAGCTGTTTTAAGACATAGCCTTGTCTTATTCATGTACTCACTAGCTCAGGGCAAAGCTCAGGATAAAAATGAGTCAGACAAGCGAAGTTCTCTGTCTGACACAATGCAAGCTCCACAGTGCCTGACAGGAGAGGTAGAGGTGATTGGAGGCATAGCACATCTCTCACTGACATCACAGGATGCCTTTAGAGTCCTTGGTATTTTTCAGATAATGTCTCATTCAAGAAAGTCAGGTATAAAAATAGACCTTTGAGACATTTCTTGATTCAATAATGCACAAAGTTTTAGAGAAAGACCTGCACATGTGAAAAACACGAGTGTGTGCTTTTACACATTTAGTAAATTAATTTGTAATACAGCTGATTACTCTGTGGTTTGACTGCAGTAGCATAAACATTTACGGTATTAACTGTACTGCAGCAAGGTGGGGGAAATCACAGAATATCAGAATGTGTTTTTTTCTTCCTTCATTGCAGTGACTGTAACAGTAACAGGAACTCAATAGCCTCCTTCACTAGCATCTGCAGCAGCCACTGCAGCTCATACGTCCACAGTGATGAGATGGACTCAGGTAAAGCCCTCCTAATGAAGCCCTCTGTGGGCAAAATGGACCCAGTGGTCCAGTTGTGAAGAGAGACACCCTGCAGGATGATTTTCAGAGCTTCTTTGTTCCTGAGTCAGATGTTGTCCACGTTTCCTAAACCCTTACATGTGCCACTCAATACAGGCATAGAAAACAAATTTTGTATTTGAAAATTTAATGAAAGCAGAGTTACTTGAAGTTGATGTGAAGTTTGAAAATGAGTTGCGTTGGTATAAAAGGCTTTGAAAGTCATCCAGTCAGTGTTCTTGCATGCTGAGTGTTTATTACACTAGAGAGGAGCTTCTATTCTCGGCTCTGATTTATTAGACTGTGCTTATTAAATGTGTGAGAAGAACCAGGGTAAGGTGTCAGTGAAAACCTTTCTGGCTTAACTACCGCTCTTCTAAAGTATTTCACTTTTTTAAATATCCCATTGATTATTGTAAAGAGTATGTATGCCGAATTTAGAACAGTTTTATTTAAAATAAAATATTACATTATTTCCTTCATTCGGTGGGTTTCTCAGTGTTTATCTTTTAAATAGTGAAACCCCGTGTGCCTCATAAAAAACATAAACTGGTTACAAATGAGAAACCACTCAGTCCATTTAGTCAGTTTAGTAGTAAGTTGATCCAAGTATCTCTTCCAGCCATTTCTTGAAGGAAGCCAGCTTCAACAACACTTTGTGTAATTAAGTGCATCCTGTTCCTTGTTTCAAATGAACTTTTAACTCCGTTTCCACTTGTACCATATGATTCTTGATTCGCTGTTCATTTTGATAATATTAAGGGATAGTACACTTTGTGTAATTTAACATTTCCATAAACTGTTATTTCTATTTTGATTTGCAGTTATAATGACGGTGGTGTCATCATTTATTAAATTTAGTGTAGGTTCATTATCTAGAAGTCTGTTAATAGCACAGACAATACCAGCTCAATCGGACATTAAGATTGAATATTTAAGGGTGCAGTGACACAATAACTGAGCTCTGATCTTACCAGATAGCCAAATGCCCCATTTACTGTATCACTGGAAAAAAATTGTTTTGATTATCAAATTTAAACTCCAACCCTGAGGTTGCATAACAGTTGCGTAATCCCTGCTAATACAGTATATTATAAAATACACAGAATAGAAAATATCACAAAATAAAGTGCAGTACCAACTATAGCGAAGGACAATAAACCAGAACCTTCCAGAACATTACTGTACATCACAGTGGTATTTCATCAATAACACTATCCCACTCTGATATCATGACAGCCAGTGCTGGGAGCAACTGAGCTGTGAATCTTTCTAAAAGTATGTTGCCATTAAAATAGCTGGGAAAATAGAGCAACTCCAACCCTTTAAAATCTTAGATGAGCTTATTGAGTGTGGCTTTGGATGCTGAAGTAGTGTCTTGTTAGTTAACCAACTAAATGACTCTTTAAGGTGCTGTCTTGGTCATTGTGTACCTAAAAACTTGTTTGTTCTCCATTTTCTAAAAGGAGATGAGTTGCCGGTCAACGTATGGATTTCTCATGACAAACAAAAGAAATTACATGGATTTCTAGAACATCTCTTTAGCCAGGTACAGTATGTGTATCATTGAGTGTTTTCATTAAGAATATAGTAGTTATAAGCCATTATTTTTTTATAATGGAATACAATTAAAACATACTGACAGACACATTCCTCAAGTTTCATACTTTAAATATTTAACATTTAAATTGTAAATATGTTGCAGTTGTGGTACCTCTTTTGCATTTAAGAATGCCCCAAACCTAGCCTCAATATCATTTTAAGATAAAACCATTAAATTAATTGTATTTTTTATTATTTGCCTGAAATAGTAAGATATTGTGAAATATCCAAAGTGATATATTTTTTTTTATCTCAAGCCAAAATCTGTTAGATTATTCTAAATACCTTTTACCTCTGTTTCTATGATGACTAGAGACCTAAAATGTTCTATTTCAATTTTAGATAAACTTTTATTAGAAACAGAAAGAAGGAATATTTTAAATGGTGTCTAATCGTTTCATGCTCTCTGAGTCCTGGGGCCCATAAATATTTGCTTTGAAAACATTTAACAAGGACATTTTTCAATTGGGAATAAAATATTTAACCATAACATGCTGCTAAATGTTTTTGGTCATCTTCAAATGTTTGCTATGGTTCTAGCTTTGACCTAGATTAATTTTTAAAATGTGATTGATTATCGTATTTTAAAATTTGTCGCATTTGTAAACAATTTCAGCATGATCTAAAGATTGAAAATCAATCTGTTTCAGCCCCAAATTGTGTTTATTTAAGTTTGGGAAGAGGTCAAATTCTAATGTTGCACTTCCGTTCCCCTACATACAGTATAAATACTCCCTGGCTGCACACAACTCTGCGCACATCTTTTCTAGCTCCCCTCCCTCCACCCTCAACTTCATCATTGCAGCTGCCTCCCTGGCTCATTCTTCATAAGTGAGTTAGGGTTGTGACAGTGCTGATCTTCTGCCAGTACTGTCATTTCCTCAGCCAGAGACTGAGGAAATTACTGTATTTTTATCGTCACATTTTGTCGATATTAAAATTAGACCGAACTTCTGAATGTCCCATTTTGCTTGCTTCCCAGGTTGAGTCTATAATGAGTCTACTGAAGGGTGCGGTTGTAGCTCGAGTCTTTGAGCAAACAAAGTGCTTCACTCCAGGCCGAGGCCTACAAGGTAAAATGCCAGCAGACACCTGTTTTCAGAGATATGGTAACTCAAATAACAGTTTTTCTATACATGCATCACCATTCAAAATGTTAAATTTATTCATTTATTCAAACGGACTCCCCCACCTTTTCTCTTCTGTAAGGCAAAAATCTAAAGATAAATATGAAGAACCAGCACAGCTGCAGACAAAAGCCTCTGATGTGTTTGTCTGAGTTGTTGGCTATATGATTTCAAAATGGCTAGCTCTTTTTAGATAAAAATGTTTGTACTTCAAAATAAGGTACTCTCTGTGCTAAAAAAAAATCCACTTTGGAAACAGCGGTCTTCCTCCAAATAAAAAAAAAAAGAGTTCCTCACTTCTGATGGAATCAGACTTCTAAAAAAAGCCTGCAAATAAAAGCAGATGTTTAGATTTATTGAGCTGCTTCAAAAATGAAGGCTGATTTTTATAATTTATGCTGCAGAAACAGAAGTTTAAAGAATCTGACCTACATAAAAGGAATTTACATATCCTTCGTAGACCTTCTTTTCTTCTTTGTGTATTTCAGAACTTATTGTGGTCCAGTGAGGAAACACATTGTTCAGATAACAACCAATAGATATTTACATTGGACATAAATAATAGAAGAAATGAAGATGAACAGAAAATGTATTTGTTTCAAATGTCAAACATAATTGTTTACTGTAAACGTTGTATTACTTTATACTCTTCAACTTTAGAAGTTATTTATAAGCAGATTTCTTTCTAATAAGAAAATAGTTTATCTAGTTTTGGATACCTGGATAAATATATTTTTAATTTTAAGTTGTGGAAAACAAACCAGAAAGTAAAAAAAAAAACATTCTAAAGACTACAGTATTTAAGATTATTTAACAGGTGATAGGTGATAATTGATTAATTTTATTAACCTGAAATTTTAAACAAATTGTTTGGCAGAAATTTGATTCATAGGGAGTAAAATTCAGATGTATTCTAAATGTTTCAGGACGTGGCAAAATTATTAATTATAGCTTGTCTCAGAATATTGCAATTCTGTCACACCTGAAAGGACAATAGGGACTTTAACACTGCATCTGGCCTAAACAAGTTCAAAGTTCAAAACAAACATGATGGAGCTTTGGACAAAACTGGGTATCATTTGGGCTAGAAATGCAGATTGTGTTTGATGACTTGATGACTATTGGTTCTGGTATAGGGTAAACAAATACACACAGTCATAACCATTCATAACACAACACGAGCACATAGCAAAATATACTGTAATTTCACAGAAGCATACCAGGACCTCTGTTATCTGCAGAAATTGCTTGTCAGCTCTCAAGTCCTTTAAAGGTGCCTTCCTTCAAAGGGTGTTAACAACTAACTAAAGGGTGGTTATAAATGGGATTTTACTTGACTCATGTCTCCCTCTGATTGGCTGAATTCTTCTCGTTATGATCTGATATGAATAAGTCTGTAGTGTCTGTAATGTAATGAGCTTAAACGATTTTAATATAACTGTTATGCAAATAGCTATATTGGGTGTTGTGTATTTTTTATATAATAGTTATGATGATATTTCTGAATCTCATTCACGTTAAGTTTTACCATGATTTTCCTCCATTTCTGTATACAACTTGTATTTCAGAGGATATTGTTTAAGGGATTTCACCTTTATCTATTGTACGTACTTTAACTACATAAGGAAAACACTGGTAATACAGTATACAGACGGGAATTAATGTATAACAACAGAAAACTTACAAAGGCTTCTACATTTCAGCATTACCCTAACTGTGTGGTCTTTTTCTCCATTCTTCATTGATAAATGAACAAAGTTTACAGGCACTACATTTTCTCAAGAACTTTATTAAATTGCCAGTGCTGTACTGGCAAGATGAAGGCTTTATAAATTAGCCCATGTGTTGAGATAACTTAATCCTCCGCATGTTCTCTCTGTCTCTTGCAGCAGATTTCATAGCTTATTGAATCTGTTTTATGTTTTTGTCTAACGTCCCAGATGGATTTAATCTAAAAATTGATTTTTTAAAAATAGTTTAAACAGGCCTTAAAGGTAATCTCATGAGCAGATACAGTCCCTTTATCTTGGTAAGGTCACCTGCAGAGAATATATAGCAGGTTTCTTAAGTGAAAAGTCTGCACTGTTCAGTGTGCTGTGCAGTTGCCAGAATCTGGTTATAAAGAATAAGCGGAGATGAATTTGCCAAAACCCGTGTACCTGTGTCACGTATGTCGGAAGGGACGAACCGTAGAATGGCAGGAGAGCGGAAAAAGACCCTATGCGTAGCGGCGGGATGGGATTTAGCCCGGGCTCAGCCGTGCAGGAGTTCGGGAAGTATAGAAACTTGTGCCCTCAGGCCACGGACGAAGCGGCGGCCTGGTGCTAGGCGGGTCTCGGGACATCCAAAAGTCAATGCTGAGCGAGGAGGAATAAGTGACCCTGAAATATATAGCCCCAGACAGAGAGACACCGGAAGGAGAGTGCGGTACAATACTGACTCTGTCTGATAGGGTCTTTTAATTTTTATGAAGCTCATAACTTTAGAACCAATGTGGCATTGGTGTCACGATAATTCTTAGAATATTTTAAACCTGAGTTGCCTGCATTCCGTCATTGTTTTCACTAAATTACTCTCATCCATCCATTCATTCATTCATTTCCAAACCACTTTATCCAATACTGGCTTTATGAGAGTTCTGGATCCTATCTCGGCACAAGGCAGGATATACCCTGGACGTTATACCAGTCCATCTCAAGGCACACACAGACACAAACACACATATTCAAACCAGTACCTAGTTTTCTAGAAGCCAATTAATCCACCAGTATATCTTTGAATTGTGGGAGGAAACTGGAGTATCTGGAGGAAATCCACGCGAACACAAGGAGAACGTACAAACTCTACGCAGACAGCATCCCAGGATTTGAACTTGGGGCCCCAACGTTGTTAGGATGATGTGCTAAATTACTCTCATTTACATGAAAACAGCAATAATTGAAAAAGGACTTGTGGCTCATGCCACTGAGAGCCAGGCTTCAAAGGACCTACAAGTGAAAAAACAGAAGGACATTCATATCTCTTAGTGGAAAGAGTGAAACAAACCTTTTTTCCTACAACATCTCCTTTGCTGTTCAGCACACAACTGATTATCATATGTTGTGCACTAATCAGTGTGTTTGGCATCATCATAATACACCTTTTTATTAAGTATGCAAGAAGATATAAAAATGGCATTTAGAGTAACAGGACCTGAACCTTTTGTTCAGTTTGGTTGTGGATTCACTGAGCAAACCTACAATTAAGAGGGTGGTGACTGGTAGGCCATTAGTGGGCTGAGCAGTATGATAATGGAAGAATTCAGAACTGTCTATCGGAAATAGACATAAGAGCACGAGTGCACAATCATACCTGAAAGGGATTTTACTACATACAGTAGTAATTGAAACAAATGTATTGAGAAGGGGTTCATGAGTGCTGCCTCATCTTGGCCAAAAAATCATGGCTGTTCTTATGAACCTTCGCTATCGGGTGATGTATTTTGCACAGAATTCCAGCAAGAAATGGAGCCTAAGGTCAACTGCACCAAGAAACTCCGGCTTCACATCAAACAGGATCCCTGGAATCTCCCCAGCAGTGTCCAGAGCCTAACGCAGACCATCGCCAAGTTTGTTGAAGGTCAGTTCCAAGAATACATTCAGCCGAATACAAAAAATTTCCAAACCACTCGAAGGGTGACCTTTATTAAGAATAGGGCCTCTGGGTGTTATGAATCACATTTTAATGTGAGTAAAGAAAAGTAAACTGGTTTAGCAGTTTAACGACTTTCATACAAGTTAGACCGACACTAAGGCACTTGCCTTATTGATGTCTTTAATCCATTTTTTAGGGATAGCTTTCTGAGAAAAGGCTCAAATAGCAAAAGAGAGGGATCAGATCATATAAAATAGCTGAGCACTGTTTGGTTTCAGATGAACGATGAGGAATTATGCAGTGGGGATCATGCTCACCATTCATTGGCATTTCTGCAACTCATAACATTAAAGTGTTGTATTTTTTACATGATATGTCTGCATTTTAATTTTTTTCCCACTCTGAAAGTTTTATTTTATTATACTGAATTTCATTGCAAATCTATTCATGGTTTTTTATAGTGCCTTAAGATCTATACTAAAAACAACTGCATTGTTTTCCTATAATAATTGTATTCAGAAAGCAGGGCCTGTATAGGGGAAGAAACAATTTGTTTTTCATGTGGTTTTGATTTAATTTGATTTTTGAGGGAATGTACTGTATGCCAGTGTCCTTGAAGGGACAGGATATTTTTAAAAGAACAGAGTGCAGTTCTAAAATTCTATAACAGTGTTTTGTTTTTTAATCAATCATATGATTAAATTGATTGCCGTTCACAGATGGTATTTTGGCACAAGGTTCCATATAGTGCGTCATAGTTTGTGAACTACAGGTATACCAAGAAGCATTAAATACATTTTGGAACTCATCCTCTCAGTATCATTACTAACTACCAACTGGGCTGAATGGCCACCCGTCTTTTGTAACTTTTGTTATGTTCTTTTATGGTAGAGGAATTAAGTGAGTGTACACAAGGGGTCACACTGAACTGTGGGGAACTGTTTTGTAGATCACTTGCCTGATTCAGATTCAATCCATGTGTCTGTACTGAATTAGTTCTAAAGAAAATCAAATTAAATAGCAGCCAAACTCACAAGCTAACATTTTGTATGCAGTAGCTGCTATCAAAGGGAATATAACAATGAAAGAACTAATATGCTTTGAGAGTCAGATGTATAATGTTTAAAAGTAAAGTATGATGGAACCTGAAAAGAAAATCTTCTTTGCACAGCAGTGGACACTAAAGCGTCTATCTATACTATGATTATGACTATTACTAACGCCACCTTAGCAGAGACCATTACTTAGAGTGAATTATACTGTTGGTTAATTTCTGAATAATTTTGTAGATTTGATATAAAAAGTACAATGGTGGTAAATTTTTGGCTTAATTACACAAGGGAGGATTTTAAGGGAAGATTTTCCACAGTGGAAAAGCTGGTAATTGAACAGAGAACTAAAGATAAGCTTAGTATTACCAAGAAGAGATTTGATTTGAATTATAGGTTTCTTAGAAGCAGCACAATGCCATTTGGTTATATTCTATATGCAAACTGGATTGCTATTCTGGTTTCTTTAAGCATGTGAAAAAAGTAGGTTAACCGTATCCAAGGAAAACAAATAATATTGGAAAACCCAATGCCATCAAAGGTCTTGACATGAAATAGGTGTTTTTATTTGGGATTTCAGTTCAGGAAATTACAGTACATAAACATAAGTGTCAGATTAAATCACAACTTTGACCCACCTACAGTCCCAGCCGCAAATTGCTAACCAAGTACTTGATGATGACATTGTATTGGGTAGAAGGAAAATGCAAAAAAACCTCCTGTCACATACAGTACCAGGTTTGTAATCTGAATCTGGCAATGTTAATCAGATGTTTGATTGCATCTAATTAGCTGTTTCTTTTTTAACTTGAACCAAATTGTTTTCTTGTGTGTATTTCAGAGGTGAAGGCACGATTGCTGTTGGTTCTACTTCAGTATACAGGTCAGTGTTTCTCCTATTTAGTGTCAGTGTTTCTCCCTTAAAAAGCACAGGAGACCCTCCTAAAGTTGCACTCTACATCTATTGCTGATCTGGTGTCTTTTTATCTGCATGTGGTCTCACAAAACATCCCGCCACCTTTAAATATAGAGGTGAATATATTGGAAAACAAAATGTTTGCGGTTTAAGAATTTGTAGCAGTTTTGGCTAAAAAAACACAGCCACAATTGTATACCCATTTGTATTTCAACCACACATTTACATTACCATTGAAGTTATTGCCACCGGTAGCCTGTAATGTAAAGAAATGAGAAAGGAGAGGTAAGTGGTTTGTCTTTCAAAAGCTGGTGATTGTACCAGAAGAGAGGATGGGGTTACTCTTTTAGACCAGTCTTGTTCTTGTTAACTTTCATGTTTTCTTTCTGATGATGCAAAAACAAGTAGGTATTGTGCAATTACAGGGGCTTAAGAGTGATTATGGGGGAATTAAAGTTTAGGTTCTGCTAAACTATGTGGATTCCTGTAGGCAGTGTGCATAATGACTAAGTAGGGGTTGATGTCTTTTATGTAACATTATATTTATTTTAATGTAATGTTTATGTTTGTGTTGTTTTTATGTTTTTGTAAGACTCATACCGTACAGTAGCTGCTTGGATGCAAAACAAAGTTCTGAGAAATCTGACAAAAAAGTATTATTGTATCATATGATGGTGCTGTACAGCGCTTAGTTTATAGCATGTGTTTGGGGAACACATGACTAAAATGTCAGTTTAAATGTCTCCAGCTGTGGTTAAATGTGATACAGTACATGCATGTGTTGCTTTTATTTTATTGCTGTGCTCATGGTGGCATTTCTTTTAGTTGCAGTGTTGTGCAGTGGCTATGGTTATTGACTCATAACTGAAAGATCATAGGTTCAAAACCTAGCGGAAACACTTGTTATTCTCTTGGTTCTTCATTCTGATTGCTAAGGTACAATGCCTTGAGTACCAATGTAAGTTGCCTTGGATGTAGAATCTAGCTTCTAAAGATTGAATGCACCTCCTAGACAAATGACACCACTACAGCAGAACAAGTCACAAATGTAGAAGCACAATCCCCCCACCTTTTTACCTCTTTAATGAATTTTCCATCAGTCTTTAAGATAGTAAAAGGCTGGAAATAAGAGAATGCACTTTTCTTCCCACCTCATCCACCACTAACGTGCAGCACATGCTTGGGTGAAGTGCAACAGCTGTTATGCACCCCTTTACTAAATGGATCAGGTGGAGAAGGGAGAAATTACATCGCAAATTTAATTCAGAGGCTTAAGGTGGAGACTTCTGGTAGGCGAGATTGCTTAAGCCCAGAGTGAAATGTTGCCAAAACATTGAGACTAAAACACTCTTTGGTGACCAAGCAGTCCACTTCAAGGTGTCCTTGGCTACAATACCATGATTAGAAATTGTGGCTCTTACAGCAGCAGTCTGGTTTTACTTACAGGTCTTCCATCATTGTGCCACAGCTAGAGGCGTTGTGCGATGTGGTAGTGATCTCCTTTTAGTAGTTGGACACAAGGAGATGGCAATAGAACTTACAGTAGCTCCTTTCAAGCTCTAAGCAAACTCTACTTGAAATGTCCTTGAAATAACAAGGCAGCTAAGCTAATTACTGTCATCAAAACCAAAAATGTCTTTTAATACTAAAACTCCCCAAAAAATGTCCACGGGCCAGTCATTTGGTCACTACCTTGAAGATTCTTACCTGTAGAGCAGATGTCAACAGAGCTGTGGAATTTTCCACAGGTTTTTAAATTGTCACCTGAGCAGTCGTCTTCTTCCAGTTTGTCAGGTGGAAAAGGGCAGCAGGTCATCCCCCACTACTTTATGAGGAATGTGGTTCTGCTATCAGATTCCCCAATTCCCCATCACTGTGGTCTTGAATACATTTGACTGGATGGAAACCATTTTAAATGAATTAACCATTTCACAATGAAGCCTGACATTCAGTTTTTAAGTTCAAAGGGCATGGTCATTGTCCTTCTGATTCTAAATCTTAGATTAATCTTAATTAGATTCAGAATCTAAAATCAGGTAGAAATTGGGACATAGAAATCATTTTTGTGAAATTCATTCTTTGGGTATTTTTTTTCCCACATTACTTTAGTTAAATTGGATTCATTTAATAACATGAAAAGGCAAAACAATGGATATGTGGTTGAAAATAAATTATTTACCTCTTGCTCTTGGAACTTTGAGGTTACGATCCTTTTCATCATGCTGATGACTTCAGTTCCTTTTCTCAGTCAACAGTAATGTCTGTCTACTTGTGATGATTCTTTCCTTTGATAGAGCACAGCTATAACAAATCAATAATCCTGCTGTGAAAACATGTGAAAAGAATAAATATTGTTGTTGTTTATACTAGGAAAATAAATGAAGTCAACTTTAAGTCAATTGGTTAAGTCAAGGGATCATATGTTCTGTAACAGCTTCATATTGATTCTGCATTTGGAAGTCAAATATTTTGCATGTCATAATAATACTTTTGTGGGTCCCTGTACCAGTAGACCTTACAGATTCATGTAAAATTGTTGCTACACTGCCCAGAAACACCACATTCCTGTGCACTACTGCATACTACAAATATTCATGTTATATTTCATAAATTACATTAACATTTTAGTCAAAGGTTTGTGTCCGAAATGACCAGAAGAAGTATATGATGTTTTTTAATTCTCTAAAAACCATGTGTATTGAGGATCCAGTTCTGAAAACAGCTATAAAAAGTTAAAAATATTTTAAATGATGAAAACTATACATTTATTTAATATTTTTCGATTGTCAGATATGGACTTAAATGTGCTGTAGCGTTTCAGCCTCTGGCTGAAAGGGAATGGTTTAATTAAAACACCAACATGGTTTTAAATCTGCTTTGTGTTGCATTTGTTCCTGATGACCTGCTCTGCTTTCCATCTGTAGACTCTGAGATTCAGCTGAGACGAGATATGGTATTCTGCCAGAGCCTGGTGGCTGCAGTCTGTGCGTTTTCAGAGCAGCTAGTGGGGGTCCTGAATCAGACACACAACACCAGCAAGGAGTATGAAACAGAAACTCAGGAGGCCAGCAAAAGGTGGCTGGAGCAGATAGCCAGTGCAGGCCTGCTGTTCCACTTCCAGTCACTGCTGTCCCCCAATCTGGTAAGAAGCTTGGCTGATGTTGTGCATCCAAGCAGCATATGCAATCCAGTAGCCTGACTAACTGGATTTGAACACAGAACTTCGCACACAGTCTGTTGGACAGTATCTGATGTTTAAACATCTTGGAGTAACACCTGCAAACACATGGATCTTGCTTTTATGTTTCTTGGAAAGTATTATATACTGTACTGTATGTTGCCTGAGGTCTGTTGGAATGTTGCAGTGCTTTGGTACTGTAGCGTTTTAGTTTAAGGTTTTACTACTGTAAGTACTCTATGCAGACTTCATTTTGATTCACAACAAACATCTCATTGTGTTGCATAAAAAAAGCTTTGTTTCGCAGTATAATGAGGATTATGTTTAAATAATAAAGCCCTTCTCTGCATGATACATTAAGCAATTAACATGATCAAGGCTTCAAAGAACAATAGAGTAGCATTTAATTGATATTTTTTCCTTATTCTTCCTGATTCCTCTGTGACAGTTTCTTAATTATTTCTTCCTTTGATAAATGTTTTATTTTCACCTGTCCAATATTCTTAACCCAAACTTAATGATTGCAACAAGGTTGCTACAGTATGTCCCCTATAATCCCCCCTTTGGAACAATGATTTACTGAGCCTCTGTATTTCTGTCTTCAAACATTAACAGCTAAGAAACTTAATATTATTAGAAGGAGGGATTGTGCTTTAAAATAGTATTAACCAGAATTGATCCTTATTCACAGCCAATATCCTAATCCTAACTTAAGTGGACAAAGTTTTGAAAGTCTAACTTAAGAACAAGTGCTGCTCTCCCTTTTTGATGGGGAGGCAGCACTATCAGGATTTGTTTTACATTAATAAATATCTCAAAACAGATACAAGATCAGTACTATTCAGTGATATTAAACCAGTGCTTTAAATGTATATGTAAATATTTATAACACACTACTGTTACAGTCATACTGAAGGACAATATTAAAGTACTAATTCTCAGGAGGTGAGCCATCAGACATAAAAAATTAAATTTGTGTTGTATGGTTCAGGGATGTTTTTCTTTAGACTTGAATCTTAAGGTTTCTTCATGCTCCAGTTTAAATTGGCTGTGATGTTTTTCATGATGTTTGAGTTTGATGTTTTTTGTTAACAAAGGTATCAAAGGTATCTTCAGATGCATGTCCTGCATTTTTTGATCAAATGGAATTGTTAAACCGAAGTTCAGGATAATGTCAAATTGTTATACAGTATTACACTTCTGCTTTCTTACATACAGTACAGTACTTGAATATTCTCCTGGTGTGCAACCCTTTTCCTCCATCTTTTCTAGCCCTCAGATATCCGGTCTTGTCAGTGGCAGAAATCTCTCTTACTCAGCATTGCTAGATCTGCAGATTGCACCTCTCCCTGTGGTTCTTGGCCTTTTCTGGCTTTTCTGAAACAATCCGCTCTTCAACCTCAGCCTCTCCGTGGAAAACATGCAGCTTCCTGCACCTGCCATGATGCATCTCTTTCTTCCAGTAATCTTACTGTCATCAACCATCCTTGGATCTCTGTAACAACTTTGTCCACTTCCTTTCCCATTACCCTTCTTCTCTCCTTTTCTGCAATCTCTGCACATTTGCTCACTCCCACTCTTTCCCCTCTCCCCTTTCTCTCCATTTCTGGTTGTGCGTCCAACCTATGCTCACGGCCTGTCATTGTTGTCTCATCTCTCCCCCTTTCCCAGTCCTCCTTTTTGTTGTCCCTTTAGGAGCCCACAAGCAGTCACCGTTGCCCACTTTGTCCCAAGGGTGTAAATGGTATCAGTCTTTGCAGGATCAGGGGTCCCATTCACAACCATCCCCACCCCTATTATCTTGATTGCATGTCAATTGGTTCCCGCTCTTTACCCCCCCACCCATGGTGTCCAACTGGTGCAGTGTCCTCTCTCTTCTAGCTTCCTCTAGCTGCCTCTCATGCCCACCATGTGCTCTCAGGACATCACTTTGGCTCATTTTCCCCTTCTGGCAGTTCCACGCAGTTCCATGTAGAATCTGTTCTCATCCATTCTGTTGTAGGAAGTCATACCTCACTACCTCACTTTCAGCCAGAGCTATTTTTTCTTACACTGCTTACAGACTTCCAGTCTCTACCAGTATAGGCTTTACTGCCACGTGTTTGCTGACTCTCAGTCACTGCAGGCTATGGTGTGCATTCTCCATGCAGTGTGCATATCCAAGGCATATATGCTTCAAATCCTTTGCATGTCCAAGCACTGTAGAAAATAAGAGATCTGGCAATCAGTTCTTCTAAGCATTGTTTTTTTAATGGTAATTTTGAGGTAAACAGCAATCTTTCTCTCATGTAAACAGAAACACCGATTAGCATCTCATCATATGCCAGGATATTACATTTGAATTCCTAAGTGAGATGTAATGCTAGTGAATTTTTAAACACCTTAATATTGATCATTTACTTCACACATGGAAAAATAGTCCTTCAGAAGTGTTTGGTATCTGACTAATTCTATAAACAAATTATGTGTCCTGTAATGTTTTTTTGTGATCAATAATTAGAATCTGACCCTGAATATAAAATAAAGACCACATTGGTGTATGCAGTATATCAAGGTTGGCCTACTGCAGTGTTGCAGCTTTTATAGTAACCGTTAAGATCTGGATTAAATGCAGACTTTAACCTATCAGC